>NC_052166.1:36455929-36787682 GCF_902713615.1 Scyliorhinus canicula | reverse complement strand
TCTAGTCTTCCTGTGGGTGACAGTCAGCCAGCAGGAGGCAGTGGTCAGAGAGGAGCACCAGCTTGACGACGGTGTGTCTGACTGTAAAAGCTCGGGACACAAACAGGAAATCTATCCTGGAGCAGACAGACCCATCTGGCCGTGACCAGACATATCTAGGCTGCGCTCCATCTGCAGTGTTGATGAAGATGTCGTGCAGCTTTGCATCTTTTATTGTTTCCATCAGGAGCCTGGATGTGGCGTCACATCTGCTGTCAGTGCTGCTGGATCGTCTGCATCGATGATGCAATTGAAGTCACCACCCTGAATGACCTGCTTGGAATCTGCCAGGAGCAGTGGAAGCTGCTTAAGGACAGCCAGCTGTTCGCTGTTTTGAGATGGGACATACATATTAATGAACAAAAGTGGAATATTCCTCCAAAGTACCTCTGTGACAAGGTAGCGCCCATCAACCACCTCCTTAACTTCGGAAATGGTGAGGTTGCCCACCTTCTCCCAACAGAATACCCATGCTGAAGGAATGTGGGACATTTCCTCCTGACCCAGATTGATGACCCCTGGGACTGCCAACCCAACCATTGCCTGTAGAAGTTGAGGTGCAGCATTGTGCATGCCTGCAAGAACAGCATGTCAGCTTTGACCTTGGAAAGGTAATACAAGGTGGCAACATATTACAAAGTGAAATAACACTATGCATATTAATAGAAGCAATGTTTATCCCCATTTTAACATGTTTTGGTGCTTACCATACCTGTTGGCTTTGACAGTTCCAGTCCATTTGTCAGCTCCTCTATGCCATAGTGTCTGTAAATTGTCTCACTTTGGATGTGCTGAAGAAACTGTCCTGATTCCATCCATGTGGCATCACTTCCTCTGTTGGAACAGTCTCTTCCATCCATCCCCCTCCAGGGATGTTGCTGCTCCCAACTTACCAGAGGTGGGATGTGCAGGTCTCCTCACTTTGCGGTTGGAATTGGAGTGTGCTGGCAAACTCATTGTTTCCAATGCCCTGGAGCTCGGGTGTCTCCTCCTCCAACGCCCTCGTGTTATCCCACTTCTTCTGTAGATGCCCATTATCATTCTTGTCCGAAGTGTAGCCTCCCCCACAGTCAGTGTTGGATGGAAGTGATCTCTTGTTGCTCACTTGAAGGGTGACTTTGTCCTTTTCCCCGTTCTTCCTGCTCCTCCTCACTAGCTGACAGACCCCTCAGACTGGTCCTCTGAGAGATGGGAGGATGCGGGGAGCAGTGATGTTGTTTGTCTATCTACTGCTTCCCTCTTTCCTTTCACCTTGTCTTCCACTTTGTCCCATTCTGCTGGTTGGAGGTTTGCTGGTCTCCTTGGCTGTAGTCAGGCTGGCCGTTCTGTTTGCTTGGTCCTCCTTGGCTTTCGCCACCTGTCCATAAGGAAGACCATGTTTGGAGCAGGCATTGTAGAGATAGCCTGCTCTGCCACACAGGTTGCAGAACTTAGTCTGCATGCACTCCTTGGTCTGCTGCTCTTCCTGTTTGCAATTCCTGCTGATGAGAGCACTGAGTTGGCCCCCACGTGGCCACATTTTCTGCAGGAGCGATAAACGTTGGACTGCCCTGTGTAGGTGAGATAGCCAGGGCTTTCCCCAATAGCAACACTGGCAGGACGGTGGAAGGTTATCCCCTTCCCATCGGTCTTGAGTGTCGCCTTGACTTGGCTTTTGCTGGTCCAGCTTCTGAAGACACCTTTGACCTCCAGAGCAGTTACCAACCTTGTCGGCGTACCTGGTGAGGAAGTTGAGCAGGTCTACGATTGGAACATGTGGGTTGTAGAGGTGCACAATCGCCACACAGACTCGCTGAGACAGCAGAATAAAGAAGGGCTCTGCTTTGGGGATCCTCAGGTGTGTGTAGGTCTCTCTTCTCTAGACACTTTCAGGAACTTGATACAGGCAGCAACGTTCTTGAAGGTCACATTGAAATATTCAGCATTGGGGAAGTCCTGCAGACAGTAGGCACAGGTAGCTTCAAAGCCACAGGTCTGGAACAAGTAATCAACGAAACAGAACATACTAAGTAGACCAAATTTTAGATTCTGTTCTCACTCTACACAGGCACTATTTTAACATCAGCTTCCCTGTACGTGCAACATAAATAACCAACATTATACCCAGCCTTATCTCATTAATTATTAACCAATCGTTATCTCAGCCACTGCATTGAATGGCTTCGTCAGTTGCAGTCAGTGTCTGGTGTAGCCATATGGGATGGTCACCTGCAAAGGACCATGGGAATTATGGCCAACCCAGGACTCAGACACACTCAGAGCTTGTGTGTGTATTTGCAACCCTGATAGCTAGACGCGATCGAAAACTCCACCTCATTTGCATTCTAATGGCCCATTTCCCCAGAACGAAAGGACTGTACTCAGGTAACTGATATAGATGCAGACTAACCGGCACCACTCACTTTGCTAAGAAAGCCCAAACAGCCAAGGTCAATGACCGCTCATGACACGCCCAGCCATCAAGGCACCCGCCCCTTTATTGGCCAAAATCGAAGGCAGTGATCGAAGCCTGTCGAATTATTGGGTCCAAAGCTAAGGACCGCCCAAAGAGTGCAAAATCCCAGAGGGATAACAAGAGACACAGACATGTGTTCGGTCTCTCTTGGCCCCGGCCTACGCCAAAAACCAAGTGTAGCATTACGACCAGAAGACAAGTTCAAGACCAACGATCGCTACCGGATGGATGAGCCCAGCAGAAACGAAGCCACTTCTTCTACCCAGCCACACAAGATCCGAACAAAGGCCTTGTTCATCTGCAAAGTGCCGGTTGCCCTGAAGTTAAGTATAGGTTATTGTAGTTGTTAGGTGTACTTTAACTTGCAGTGTTTTATGTTGCATGTCAAAGTAATCCTTGTGTGTAAATAAACTATCTTTGAACTTGAACTGACTAACTGGTTGTTTGGTCCTTGATCGATAGCCGGTAAAGCCTTGTGGTGGTATCATTTGATACCTGGCAACTCTGAAAAGCAATATTATCATTAATAACTGCCATATCTAGTTATTAATTGGCAACATTATTGGTGACACTGGTGGGATAGTATTCCGCTCATTAAAAAAAGCAACATTATAATTGGCAACATTACTCCGGTGCCGATTGGCAACACTAGTGATCCTGATTCATTTCTCTGTCATTAATATGCTAAACACATTTGGATATCAAATGGTTGATGTCTCCCTAGTACACCTTATATATATATATATATATATTTTAACTTTTGTAATAATCGTGCGTGATTATAATCAGAAAAGACCATTTCTTAGCCTGGTGGCGATGAAAAGGCTCGCAGGAAACAATCTCTGCATTCAAAAGGAAAGGCTTATGAACAAGGTGGCAAATACTGATGTATTTGTTATCTGACCTGTAAAATATTACAAGAGAGTTTCCTGCGTTTCTGTGGTGGAGAGTTGCAACAAAAAAATAAGCATTTACAATTGTTTCAATCAAATGTTTGTCTGCTATTGCCAGGAATTGTGTTTCAAAGCAACGAGGGAGTAGATATTACATTGCAATCGTGAAGCCATTTCATTGAGGGGAGTGAGAATAACATAAGGTGGGGTTTACTCAAAACACCAGTGTTCCTGAGGAGGATTTCTGAAGCAATGATTGGAGGGAAGCTGCAGGCCATGACGTAAGGGTAACAACGTTGGATATATAAGAGAGAAAAAATATTGGGCATATGTTTGAAGCAAACGTCCATTATTCTGAAGGACTGTAATCGGAACCAGAGCTAGATTCAATGAACGCAACCGATCAGCTCCGTCTCTATTCGACGTGCTAGGTGCTTGCAGACGAAGCTGAGTCGTGCTCACACCATTTTCCTTCATTGTTGTCCCGCCTGACTGCAAATCATATAAAAAGCCCGGACGTCTGGTAGTCAATAGCAACATCAAAAGGTCGAGGGATGAATTAGGTGTTCGGGTCGTTTTTTTTAATTTGCAGAATGAACCCAGATTGCAACCTGACTCTTGATTCTCTTTGTCCTCTAATGAACCCAGATTGCAACCTCCCTCTTGATTCTCTTTGTCCTCCCCACCCCCTCCTCCTTCCATCTCACCTCTGGGCCAAGGACTCTGATGAGAAGATTTTCTTGCACTTTTCTGCATCTAATCGACATAGCCTTGTGAACACACAGATGCCAGTTCACGGTCTATGTTGGTGAATGCGGACGCATTTCACGTTAAAATTCTTCATCAGACTCAACCTAAAATGGGTTATTGGGGAGGGGGGGGGGGAGGTAATGTTTACTTGCACAAAATGTTATCTCACACTGAAGTTGGCCTCATTGTTGAGTCACTTGTTTTCACCACTAAACACACCATTAGTTCCAATATAAATACATTCTGATTCCACGATACTTTTGGAACACCTTATTGATTAAAAAATAGGTTTAATTTATTTGGTAGGCGGCTGATTAATAACAACAGATTTGTTATTGATCGCAGGTTAATGACAAGTATACGAATAGACAATGTGCTGCATTGTGAATTTGGATTATATAGGCTTTGGACGTTGCACTGTTCAGACTCCCAATGAATAGACAAACCACCCGTGCATATGACCCTGAGTATACAGTATGTGTGCAGCACCTCCCTCATAGCGTTTACCTTTCACTGTGCTGGGGTGGTGGGAAACGTACCTTTTATTTTAACCTCTGAAAACCTCACAGATTAGCTACCGATGAACTAAACCCCTCTCCTATGAGAGGTTGAGTTTTTAAACAACATTTGGTTGTTTTTTTTTAGTTGTCAATTCTCAGTAGTTTTGTGTATCCTTTGTTTTGTGGACCGAAAGGCACATACATGTTGGATGACGCCAATGGTCAGGCAATCCTGTGAAATGTAAGACGTAAAAATTGTTTCAGTGGCCTGTTTGTTCTCTTGTTCTATCTGAGCTGCTGGAGAAGATTTCATGTTGATTTTTTTTGTGAAAATTTAGAGTATCTAATTCATTTTTTCCCAATTAAGGGGCAATTTAGCGTGGCCAATCCACCTACCCTGCACATCCTTAGGTTGTGGGGGCGAAACCCACGCAGACACGGGGAGAATGTGCAAACCCCACACGGACAGTGACCCAGAGCCAGGATCAAACCTGGGACCTTGGTGCCGTGAGGCAGCAATGCTAACCACTGTGCCATTATGCTGCCCTGATTTCATGCTGATTTGATAATATAATAATGGTCAGCAACAAAAGGGACGTTTTAAACGGGGAAGAAGGGTGCATGTTGGAGCGAGTGTTGAGAAGGGATGGAAGACGATGTAATCTATGTAATAGTAATAATCTTTATTAGTGTCACATTAGACTTACATTAACACTGCAATGAAGTTACTGTGAAAAGCCCCTCGTCGATACACTCCGGCACCTGTTCGGGTACACTGGGGGAGAATTCAGAATGTCCAATTCATCTAAGAAGCACGTAATTTGGGACATGTGGAATGAAACCAGAGCACCCAGAGGAAACCCATGCAGACACGGGGAGAACAGTGACCCAAGCTGGGAATCGAACCCATGACTCTGGCGCTGTGAAGCAACAGTGCTAACTGCTGTGCTACCATATATTTGGGGTGCATGGGTGAATTGCGCCACACATATCAGGGCTGCAATAAGTAATTTTTTTAAGTTAACATTTTTGTGTCAGTGGCCTAGATTGTCCTCACAGTCTATTGTGGTGCAGTGTCAGATCTATGGAGCAGATTCCATGTTAATTTGATGGCATAATAAGAATCTTGAATCATAAAAATGGCTTCCAAGGGAAAAGGGAATGTGCGTGTTGGGGAAGGGGATGGAGATAGGTGGCGATGATTGAATTGCAGCCATACACCCACACCCTCTGTCTCATACACGCACACACAGGGTTGCTCCAGTTACATGCACACACACAGGGTTGCTCCAATTACATGCACACACACAGGGTTGCTCCAATTACATGCACACACACAGGGTTGCTCCAATTACATGCACACACACAGGGTTGCTCCAGTCACACAATCAGGGTTGCTCCAGTCACACAATCAGGGTTGCTCCAGTCACACACACACAATCAGGGTTGCTCCAGTCAGACAGACACATACACAGACACTCAGGATTGCTATAGTTACACACACACTCAGGGTCGCTCCAGTGAGACACACTCATGCAGACCCAGGGACCGGGATTCTCCGTGCCTCTGCACTGAAATTGGAAGGAGAATGGGGTGTCAGACCCGTGATCGGGTCCGACGCCGGGATGCGAACCTCCGGCGACCAGAGAATCGGCGGCAGTCACACATGCGCGGTCGATGCGGCGCCAGTGGGGGGGCCATTGAAAGAGGCCCCCGCGTCGATTCTCCGCGGTCGACCGGCCAAGGTACCACCGGTGTGGTTCACGTATGGTTCCACCCGGTGGGAGTTTGGCGTCGCGGCTGCGGTGGCCGTGCTGGTGGGGGACAGGGGATCAGTCTCCGGTGCGCCTCGACGATGACCAGGCCCGCGATTGGGGGCCATCGATTGGAGGGCAAGCGCACTCTGGGGGGCCTACCTTCTTCTGCGCCTTAGTTTTAATAATGGGAGATGAGGAAATGGGTGAGGAACTGAACAGGTATTTTGGGTCGGTCTTGACCGGTGAGGGTCTTGAGAGGATTGTTATCACTGAGGAAGTAGTGATGGGCAAGCTAATGGGGCTAAAGGTAGACAAGTCTCCTGGCCCTGATGGAATGCACACCAGAGTGCTAAAAGAGATGGCTAGGGAAATTGCAGATGCACTAGTGATGATTTACCAAAATTCACTAGACTCTGGGGTGGTCTCGGTGGATTGTAAATTAGCAAACGTGACACCACTGTTTAAAAAAGGAGGTAGGCAGAGAGCGGGAAATTATAGGCCAGTAAGCTTAACTTCGGTAGTAGGGAAGATGCTGGAATCTATCATCAACGAAGAAATAGCGAGGCATCTGGATAGAAATTGTCCCATTGGGCAGACGCAGCATGGGTTCATAAAGGGCAGGTCATGCCTAACTAATTTAGTGGAATTTTTTGAGGACATTACCAGTGCAGTAGATAACGGGGAGTCAATGGATGTGGTATATCTGGATTTCCAGAAAGCCTTTGACAAGGTGCCATACAAAAGGTTGCTGCATAAGATAAAGATGCATAGCATTAAGGGTAGTAGTAGCATGGATAGAGGATTGGTTAATTAATAGAAAGCAAAGAGTGGGGATTATGGGTGTTTCTCTGGTTGGCAATCAGTAGCTAGTGATATCCCTCAGGGATCCGTGTTGGGCCCATAATTGTTCACAATTTACATCGATGATTTGGAGTTGGGGACCAAGGGCAATGTGTCCAAGTTTGCAGATGACACTCGGATGAGTGGTAAAGCAAAAAGTGCAGAGGATACTGGAAGTCTGCAGAGGGATTTGGATAGGTTAAGTCTAGGGTCTGGCAGATGGAATACAATGTTGACAAATGTGAGGTTATCCATTTTGGTAGGAATAACAGCAAACGGGATTATTATTTAAACGATAAAATATTAAAGCATGCTGCTGTGCCGAGAGACCTGGGTGTGCTAGTGCATGAGTCACAGAAAGTTGGTTTATAGGTGATTAAGAAGGCAAATGTAATTTTGTCCTTCATTGCTAGAGGGATGGAGTTTAAGACTAGGGAGGTTATGCTGCAATTGTATAAGGTGTTAGTGAGGCCACACCTGGAGTATTGTGTTCAGTTTTGGTCTACTTACTTGAGAAAGGACGTACTGGCACTGGAGGGTGTGCAGAGGAGATTCACTAGGTTAATCCCAGAGCTGAAGGGGTTGGATTACGAGGAGAGGTTGAGTAGATGGGGAATGTACTCGTTGGAATTTAGAAGGATGAGGGGGGATCTTATAGAAACATATAAAATTATGAAGGGGATAGATAGGATAAATGCGGGCAGGTTGTTTCCACTGGCGGGTGAAATCAGAACTAGGGGGCATAGCCTCAAAATAAGGGGAAGTAGATTTAGGACTGAGTTTAGGAGGAACTTCTTCACCCAAAGGGTTGTGAATCTATGGAATTCCTTGCCCAGTGAAGCAGTTGAGGCTCCTTCATTAAATGTTTTTAAGGTAAAGATAGATAGTTTTTTGAAGAATAAAGGGATTAAGGGTTATGGTGTTCGGGCTGGAAAGTGGAGCTGAGTCTACAAAAGATCAGCTATGATCTCGTTGAATGGTGGAGCAGGCTCGAGGGGCCAGATGGCTTATTCCTGCTCCTAGTTCTTATGATAGCTGCAGTCGGACATATGTACAGGGATTCTCCACTCTCATTCCCTCACACATACGTACACAGTGGGATGCTCCAATTAGTCTCGCTCACTCATTCGATGGGCAGCATGGTGGCACAAGTGTGACTGGGTCACAGTCCAAAGACGTGGGTGTGTGTGTCTGACTGGAGCAACCCTGAGCGTGTTTGTGTGCCAGCGTCCCAGGTTCAATTCCCCGCTGGGTCACTGTCTGTGCGGAGTCTGCACATTCTCCCTGTGTCTGCGTGGGTTTCCTCCCACAGTCCAAAGACGTGCAGATTAGGTGGATTGGCCATGATAAATTTCCCTTAGACCAAAAAAGTTAGGAGGGGTTATTGGGTTACGGGGATAGGGAGGAAGCGAGGGCTTAAGTGGGTCAGTGCAGACTCGATGGGCTGAATGGCCTCCTTCTGCATTGTATGTTCTGTGTACAATGTACTATGATAGCTGCAGTCAGACATACATACAGGCCGGGATTCTCCCCCAACCGGGGGGCAGGCCGTACAGGCGCCAAAGAGTGGAGTGAACCACTCCGCTGTCAGGCCGCCCGGAAGTTGCGGAATCCTCCGCACTTCCTTGGGCTAGGTCGATGCTGGAGTGGGTGGCGCTGCGCGAATCGGCACCAAAGGGCCTCCACCAGCCCGGCCGGCGCGAGTTGGCGCATGCGCCACAGCGCCAGCGTGTTCTGGCGTATGCGCAGAACATGCTGGCGTGAACTCTGCGCATGCGCAGGGGGTTTCTTCTCCGCGCCGGCCATGGCGGAGCTTTACAGAGGCCGGTGCGGAGGGAAAGAGTGTGCCCACCGCACAGGTCCGCCTGCAGATAGGTGGGCCCCGATCGCGGGCCAGGCCACTGTGGGGGCCCCCCTGGGGCCGGATCCCCTCGCACCCCCCCTCCCCCACCCCGAGGACCCCGCTAACCACCCTCAGAGCCAGGTCCGCCGGTCTGGACCTTGTGTATTTCACGCCGGTGGGACTGGTCGAAAACGGGCGGCTGCTCGGCCCATTGGAGCCCGGAGAAGGGGGGCGGGGGGCACTGCCAATGGCCCCCAACCGGTGCGTCGTGATCCCCGTGAAAAAAACAGTGCCAGTGAATTCGGCAGCCGGCGTCGGTGTGGCGGGTTTCACGCTGCCCCCCCCCCCCCCCCCCCCCGGCGATTCTGCGACCCAGCGGGGGGGTCGGAGAATCTTGCCACAGTCAGGGATTCTCAATTCAGTCACACTCACACACTCTCACTCACAGGATGGCTCCAGTCAGATATACACACACTCAGAGATGCTCCACTCAGTCTCCCTCTCTTCCTCACAGGTAGCTGCAATCAGACATACACACACTCAGGGATTCTCCATTCAGTCACACTCTCACTCAGAGGATGGCTCAGGTCACTCTCACACATCACACACACTCCGTGATGCACCACTCACACACACAAAACCAGAGATGCTTCACTCACTCACACACACACTCAAATCACCGTCACACACAGTCTGAGATGCACCACCCACACAATCAGAGATGCTCCACTCACTCACACCCACTCAGAGAGGCTCCACCCACTCACATCACTCTCACACATAAACACTCTGCGATGCACTACTCTCACACATACAGACAACCAGAGATCCACCACTTACACACTCAGCGATGATCCACCCACATACACACATACTCAGATTACTCTCACACACATTGAGAATCACCACTCAGAGATGCTCCACCAACTCACCACACACATGCACTCAGATCCCTCTCACACATCACGCACACTGAGATGCACCACTCACGCACACAACCAGGGATGCTCCACTCACTCACACGCACACTCAGAGATGCTCCACTCTTAGCGCTGCGGCCTCACAGCACCGATGTCCCAGGTTCGATCGCGACTCTGAGTCACTGTTCGTGTGGAGTTTGCACATTATCCCCGTGTTTGCATGGGTTTCGCACCCACAACCCAAAAGATGTGCTGGTTAGGTGGATTGGCCACGCTAAATTGCCCCTTAATTGGAAAAAAAATTAATTGGGGTACTCTAAATTTAAAAAATGCTCCACTCACACACATTCAGATGCTCCATTCCCTCACACACACACACTCAGAGATGCTCCTCACACTCAGTCTCACACACACACTCAGAGATGCTCCTCACACTCAGTCTCACACACACACTCAGAGATGCTCCACTCAATCACTCATTCACACACTCAGAAATGCGCCACTCACTCACTCACACTTATTCACACACACAGATGTTCCACTCACTCACTCAGATGCTCCATTGTCTCACTCTCTCACACGCTCAGCGATGATCCACTCACTCACTCACACACTCACAGATGCTCCACTCATTCAGATGCTCCACTCACTCACACACTCAGAGATGCTCCACTCACACACACTCACAGATGCTCCACTCACTCACAGATGCTCCACTCACTCACAGATGCTCCACTCACTCACTCATTTACACATTCAGAGATGCTCCACTCACTCACTCACTGATGCTCCACTCTTTCTCTGAGCCAGTGTGGCTCTGGGCGGCGATGACGTCACGCGGCGGGCGGGCGCTGCGTCACACGAGCTGAGCCTGAGCCATGGCTTCACCGGATCCTGAGGTAAAAGCACCAACTTTTCCCTCTTGCACTTCGCCGTTCACCCCCTCCCCTCCTCCACTACAATCACCACCTCCCAAAAAAAAACGCACACGCCGCGGGCGGGAGGGAGGGAAGGGAGTTGGCGGGAGGGGTACATCTTCTCGCCGGAGGCCCCAACCGTCAGAGTGCCGCCTGCAGCTTTTCAAATACCAGCCGGGGCAGCTCGGGCTATTTGTTTTTTTCCCCTCTTCCCTCCACACCCGCACATTAAAAGTTGGCGCTTTGTGTGCGTCGTTTAAAAAAAAAGAAAGCTGCGGGAGGGAGGACTGGGCATGGAGGGGGAGAGGCTGGGCTGGCCTGCTGACCGGAGAGCCCTGGAGCGTGCCGCCCCGCACCCTGTATAACCAATGCGCCGCCCATGTCTGCCCAGCGGAGGCGGCGCTGGCAGCCTGGTTCCTGGGTACCGGGTAACAGACGGGAACGCAAGGCCGGCTCCCAACGTCTCGCTCTCTTTCACACTCACTCTCTCGACAAGATTTTTTTTTGTTTGGCCAGACGGCCGGAAAACGCGCGCACGCGTGTGTGTAGGAGAGTGTGAGGGGCTTTTTTATTTTTGTTGTTAATGATCTCCCTTCTACCTCTCCTACACACACCAACCAGCCCCCCCTCATGTATCCGGCCTCTGGATAGGTGAGAACAGCGTGGTTTTGCTTATAACGTGCGAGCCTCTCCCTCTCTCTGTACTCGACAGTTGCCAACCAGCACGTTCAAAAAAGCTTTTTGGTGGGGGTGCAGTTTTAGAGTATGGAGGATGGATGGACACCAATCCCAATGGTCAACAGAAGCCTCTTGGAAGTTGAGCTCTTGCACGTTGGAAAGGTGGTTTTTTTTTGCACACTATCTGTTCTCTGCACTTCTTGCATTGTTTGCCGATTCTTTTGTTTACACAGTGACCATTGATATTTAAAAAAAAGTTTTTTTCTCTTAAAACAAAAAAGAGCTGCTTCCAGTTCTCCCAGACGATTCTGATTGCATTTGTAGGGCTGTGCACTGTATAAAGGAGATGAGCTTTCTTTTGGGGGTTGGTTATTTGTTTATTGTAATCTGGTGGTACGGTTAAAAGTGGTTCAAGATTTATTGTGTTCTTTACTAAGGAGCAATTGTCAGATGAATGACACGTTCATTTTACCTGCATTCAATCATTGCATGTTAACCTTGCATTCCTCGCTTGCTTGTTATTCGATGATTTACCTTGTTGAATTACCTTGCTCACTAAATTTACAGAAGCGGGAAGGTTGGCAGTGTCCAATGCTGGGCATTTGGGATCCAATGCTGGGCATTTGGTATCTTTGTCTCGGTTAACGTGTCTTCATTTTCCAGTTTGTGTCAGAGATTATGCCAAAATGTAACCTTCAGAATCTCACTTTCCCTTGTCAATAATAAGCCTAAAGTAGAGGCCTTAACTGCATTCTGATGCTAGATCTGAAGATTCCACTTAGGTGGTGACTAAATGTATCATTTCAGTGAAGTCAGACGGGCCTGATTTTCATATTTGAGATAGTCTATTACTTCCTTCAGGTTCTTCTAAGCCTGTTTGACAAATAATTGCTTTTTATCCACAATTTTCATCTTTTTTTAAATCACCCAGGTGTGTCCAATTCTTCACAATGTAAGATAGATAGAGTGCAACAAATCTCTACAATATTGTAGCACTAAGTGGAAAGATGGTTTTTAACTTATTGGAAAAAGTTTTATCTTTGATCTTTACATTGGGTAAAGACGTTGAAGTGAAATTGCTGTTGCAGGTCCATTATTGTTGGTGATTGATGATCTCAAATTTATAAAACTTGAAATCTACCAAATCAATGAAGATGTTGGTTACTTTAACTTTGGCTGTCATCATAATTGGTGTTAATGATGAAAAGAGTTATTTTAAATTGTATCTTGTTGCATGTTGACATCTTTTAACCATTACCAGATTCAACATCTTGTATTTATCCACACATTAACTGCTCTTGAAACATATGCCTGGGACATTTATGTTTTAACACAGCAATGGTGTACTTCATTTCTGGTGACATAGTAATATGGTCAAATTCAATTTTATTTGTTTAGGGGGAACTTCAAGTTGACTTTTTCATCACCATGGGGCATACAAAGAGTTTTCAGTTATTTTTGGAATTACTACAAATCTGAATTTGAAGATCTTAGTGATGGCTAATATTTTAAATGGATAAAATTTAACCGTGGATTTAACTGAGGAAGGATTGGATGTTGTTCTGTCCCTATCGCACAGAATCACAGTTGTTTTCAGTGTATTCCAACCCCTGTTTATATTTGCCAAGTGGAGAACACTTTTTGGTAATTAGTCTTTTTTTCAGGTATGAATTAAGGGAATCTGAAAAATGGGTTACGGCAGGGTTTTTTAAACTTCAAATCCACATTTAGAATTTAAATGACTTGAAACAAACCCTATTGGCGTTTAGGGGTTTTGTAGCTATTTAACCTTTTCCCTGCAATTCCCTCATATTGAAGTGAACAGTTGGTAGCTGACTTCTGACATTCCCTTGGTGTTTGTGTTAAGGTTAACCATTCTGAAATAAAATTGTAGAAGAATGATAATATGTCTGTACATCCTTCACTATATTTGCATTGTGGTGTTTAAAGTTATCTTTTGATGACTTCCAACCTGCATCACCTTGCTTCCTGTAACTATTCTGTATGCAAAAGTGGCATTCTTCAGAAAATTAAAATTGGACTAATGCACAATGCCCAATTTTTTAAACCTGTGAATTAACATGGCTTATGTTGGGTCGGGCTAGAGATCTCACTATGATATGTTTCAAATTCTGTTTTGTGTAAGTGGTGTTGAAGACATTTACAAAAAGGAAGAATATGTTCATATCTCTGTTTAAACTGTAATTTTTCAATAACAAAACAAAATCTGAAATATTTTGATTTTATTATCTTAAATTCTGTATTATAAAAAATAAATGACGAGGTTTCTTTTTGAGATTCAAAGTAGTACAGTGGCTTAGTCTTCAAATGGCAGGCCTTCATGTCTGCCAGCAGCTTGGACCATGAAATGGCTGAATCTGCAGTGAATTTATATCCAATGAGCATGCTCAGAGAACTGTAACTGAACCTATAGGGGGAGTAGAAGAGTTGACGTCTTGGCTGTACAGTATTGAGATGGAGCTGATCAAACAAACCACTGTAGGACCATCCTTCATTATATGAATAATTTGCACATCTTTCTTTCTGAAAGCCTTGCCTACTGTAATTGTAAAGTTCTTGTGAGTTTCAGTTGTCTTCATCTAGTGTCTTATTGGAAGAATGTTGAAATGGGACAATGCCAGCCTTTGTGTTTGCTACTGTTGATTCAACACAGTCTATTAAGTCTTATGGTGTACTCTGTTGTGCTATTTAAACATGTAACGCTCTTAAGATTTTCAGATTGGTACAGCATGTGTAGTTTATGCAGTGTAAACACAGTTTCCTGCAGTGTGCCTAAGAATAATATAAAAAAATATGCTTTTTATGCTGACTCTTACCAATTTGGATTCTTAAAAATTGCTAGCCTTGTAAGCACGTTGATCATAGCTGTGGTTAACTTTCTTTCTCCCAATATGTAGATATCCCAATATGTAGATCTTTTAAGATAAGTTTTATTTATCCAGTGAGCTGAAATGAGTTTACCAGTACAGTAATTCTAATATGTGTAGTGTCAGCTTGGGCATTCACTGTCCAAAGTGGCATCTGGTTGAAATGTATTAAGGCACGATCCAAAATTATATTTTGAGAGATTGGTAATTGCACAGTGTAGACAAGTAAATTATTTGCTGATCGTCTCAAGGATCTATAATATTGCTTGGGGCGCTGATCAATAACAGGCATATTGACCAACAAACTGGGAGCAATTTCGATGTTGAGAAAACAACGTTCAAGTGTTTTTAATCCAAGAATAGAGTAATATTTTACTATATTGTATATCAACATGTTATTTTAAATGACGAATATAGGTATAGTAATGAGCTGGATCAGAGATGGACTATAATCGTTACCATGTTGAAGAATTGGTACAGCAGCAAACCATTAGCTGAAGGACAGTCAAATTCTGCATGTTCAGATTTTTTATTATAAATACAAGAGATATGCCCGCAGAAATGAAATTGTCAGAATTATAGCTTGATTAAAAAAAGACTTGTGTTTTATTAATCTATCAAGTTGTGCTGTCATCCAAATTCCTCAATCATAGTTATCAATCTTTTGTATCTCACAACACTTGGTAAAATTACCTACTTTTCAGTGTGGCGCAGCAGAGTTGAAAACATTTCAAACATGTTTGGGTGAATTTGCAACATACTGCCTGTTTAGAAATAAATTATCAATTCATGTTGGGAGTTGAGTTAATTTTGGCAGGGTACAACATTTTGTTGAAATTAAGCATTAGTGAAATTTGGCGGTGCTAGAATTCTAGAACTAGCATCATTGAAAGTTCTATGGGGAATATTTTCAAATGTAAAAAAGTGATTTTAGATAAAAAATCTTTTACAATAGCAGTTCGACTTTGGTTGTGGTTCATCAGTAGGTTGCAAACCCGGTTGTGTTGGTTGTGGATTTGTTCTGTCAACATTTTGATTACCAAGTTGCAAAAATCCCTATACCAGATTGTGTTTTCTAGATATAATTTATTTTTAAAACTTATTGTCTTTTGCAGCTGCCTTTGGTATCTGAAATGATATATATATGTGTTCATGCCCAACATACCTGTACATTGTCTCGGAATAAGGAACTCCCAGTATGAAACTGCATGCAATAATATAGAATGTGAATGGATAACTATCTGGCGCTGCAATAAATAACAGTTCACTGTTTTTAGGTTTTAATTTTTTGTTACAGCTTTATTAATGGAAGATTGTCCATGCGAGCTCTTAAAATACTTAAGTCTATTTTGGAGATTGTTCATGTATTCTGATGAACAGCTTATTATTCTATTTTATTAATGGGACAATTATTTTCTTTTGGATTATTGTACACAAAACATTTGTGAGTTGCATACAACAGCACGTAGTGAAACAGTGGTAGAGCTCATGCTGCATTATGCTTATGTCTGCAAATGGCAGCCCCGTTTATCTGTCAGATGCTTGGACTACAAAATGGCTGCATCTGTAGTGAAATGATCTCCAACTAGCATGCTCAAAAATACAAACAGCTAATAGGGGGAGTTGAGTTGCATGCTATATTCACTTGGATTTAGAAACAAACTCATTTTCAAAAACAAAACAAAGATTAAACTTTAGCTTACTTTCCCGAAGCCCTTGCTTTAACAGATATTTGGAAAATATTTTCATTGTTAGTATGAATTTTATAAGTTTGACCACATGTTATATAAACTGGTGAAAGATGCATTAATGTTTGAGTTTTCATAGTGCAAAAGTGTGTACATTGCATTGATTCAAAGACCACAGATACATTTTTCTCAAAGATGGAAGGTCTCATGACTGAAAACAAAACTTGTTTTCTTTTAACAAGTATGCTACAACAGGATTTAGAACTGACATGAATTGGCATACTAAAAATCTACTTTGGAGTTAATTTCTAGGTTTGCATAATCTTGGTTTTGAATTTGCCTTGGGTTTCACCATGTATTTATGCCAGAATTGGGTACGTGAGATGATTTAAAAAAAAACAGCCCTTCATAATCAATTATTGCACTATACCACTGGATATGGCTCCACGTGCTTCATGTACGATGATCTTAAATTAATTTTTAATACCAATTATTAAATTCCGGAATGAGTTGTTCAACCAGGATATGGTTGTTCTTCAGTCTCCATGAAACTGGGTAATGACAAGTAATCACACTGCATGTTATTTTAGGATGGAAAACAATCCAATGAGCTGTGTTTGATGCAGCCGAAAGTACCAATTCCAGTTATGTGTTATAATTTTTTTGGAGTATTTGAATAAATGTTTGCTTAAGATTTATTAGCTTCATTTCATTTAGCTAATGCATGACAGCAATAGCTGCAAATGTTTGAGAGCCCACAGACAATTAATCTTCAATGCAATGACTGTTGACTCCTGAACGTGTATAATGTTTCCTCCAAGTTTAGAAGATCAATGGAAGAGTAAATTAATAATGGAAACCAAAAAAAAAATAAGGTTAACACATTTGACCAAATTTCATTAACTTCTCAACTGCTCACAGAAATTGTTCATCCACATATTTTTCCAAAATTCTTTCACAGTTACACATTTATAACACCATAAACTCAACAGTTTTGAATAAGTTCTCTTTGTGTTCATGAATGTTTGTCCATATCCAAAGTGTAGACAGTTTATACTGGGAGATCTTGAATTTTATGACTGACCAGAAATGTCAAAACAAAATCCACATAAGATATCTCACGAGACTAAACTGTGTGCATATTTTGAAAAATTTAACTGAGCTATGTTTGCAGCATTGCCTGACCTATTCTTTGTAATCTTGCTATCATATATGTTATGTCCAGCAGAATCTGGTTCTTAAGATTGTAGGAATTATTGCTGAAATGGCATTAAGCCATGATGCTCGTTTGGAGAGCTGGTGCAGACAGAATGGACAAAATCACCACCACTTGCACTGTAACAATTGTGATTCTGACTTGCCACCCACCCCCCCTGTTGTGTGTATTTTCTCTCTCATTTGCCGCTCATGTTTTCACTAATTTACTTTGCTAATGTGTTTTTGCTTGTAGTTCATAGTTTTATTTAATTACTTCTGCATTGTCATCCTACTTTCTCATTTTGTGTTCAGACTTTCTTCTTTATTAATTTTTGCACATTAGTCTCCAGTTCACATACACATTCCTTACTTTTATTATTTCTTAATTTCTAGTGCTTTCTTTTCTTAATTATGTTTGTGTTCTTTCTGCCTCTCTTTCTTCGATTTAATGCCCCCTCTTGAACACTTGTTCCTGTTTTTTATAGTTTGTTTCTGCACTTCGCCTTTTTCTCTTTTTTTATAAGTTTAGATTACCCAATTATTTTTTCCAATTAAGGGGAAATTTAGTGTGGCCAATCCACCTACTCTGCACATTTTTGGGTTGTGGGGCTAAATCCATGCAGACACGGGGAGAATGTGCAAACTCCACACGGACAGTGACCCAGAGCCGGGATCGAACCTGGGACCTCAGCGCCGTGAGGCAGCTGTGCTAACCACTAGGCCACAGTGCTGCCCCTTCCTCTTTTTCTTTTGTCTGCGCTATCGCTTGTTCTTTCCCTCCTTTTTGTTCACTCTAGTTCTGTATTTTTTTCATTTATTCCCTTTCATTAATCACCCTCATCTTTTCTCAATTTTTCTCTTTCTAATGATTTTGATGTCCATTTCTCAGATTTTTGTTTCTATTTTGTGCTCCCTGTCCTTAGTTTATTTCTTGTTTACTCTCCTGTTCTTGCTCTGTCTCTACTCCCCTTATTAAGAATTTTTACAACACCAGGTATCCCAACAGGTTTGTTTCAAATCACTAGCTTTTGGAGCGCAGCTCCTTCAACAGGTTCGAAACAAACCTGTTGAACTTTAACCTGGTTTTGTAGGAATTCTTACTGTACCCACCCAGTCCAACGCTGGCATCTCCACATCACCTCAAACCCCTTTAGTCAGGTTTCCGTCGCTCCTACAGCAGTGAAAGGTCCACATTCTCTACAACAGCAGTATATTGTCCCTCCTTATACTCTTTGTCAACATTGTCAACCATATTACAATTCTTCAAATGTTCCATCTATTGTCCAGCTTGTTGAAATTGCTTTTACTCTTGCTTATTTGTATTTTCCTTGGCAATATGTCCACTTTAATTTGGTTCGGGAAGATTCATTGTTTTACTATTTGTTACTGGGGCACCTTGTCATTTTTTTTTAAAGCAAGTTGTATTCTGTTGCACCAGAGTTATACAAAGTACTTGATTCTGCTAGCTCTCAAGGGCTTTGCAGCATCAAATATATTCAGTATAATTTCAAAGGTTGTGAAGCTTGCTTCCCGCTCTCCAAAGGATCTGCTGGTAAAGGATGTCCTGCAAAGTGATTCTTTCAAACAGGATGGCTTTGCTCACTCATTGGGAATAAGACTTTTGAGCCAGGCGTGTAGTTCAAATCCAAAGAAGTGTACACGTTTAAGGTCACCAGGCTACATTTGGCACAACAGTTGAATGGTCATCTTACTAAGTATTCTTCTCTTTTGAAAATAATTCTTTTTCTGTTGTATATCATTTTAAAGTAGATAATTTTAGTCCAGGAGCATCCTGGTATGTTTTTGAACACAAATCAAAGAATGGTTACAGTACAAAAGGAGCCCATTCAGCCTATCATGTCTGTGCCAGCTGTCGAAGAGCAAGTCACAAGGAGGGAGCAGGACATGGGACCCAGCCCAACATGCCTCAGAAACCCCTGCCTGTGACCCAAGACCCCCAAAACGGCGGAGACCCCGCGCAAGGACCCGAACGCGCTGCATATAATCTCGTACTCTCAGAACACCAGGACCCAACCGGATCGACCTGAGTAATGAGACAGTATTGATTAATGATCTCATAGTTAGGGATCCTCTCAGAAGGAGCGATTATAATATGGTGGAATTTAAAATACAGATGGAGGGCGAGAAGGTCAGGTACTGTTTTGTGCTTAAAGAAAGGAGATTACAATGGGATGAGAGAAGAGCTAGCTAAGGTAGACTTTGAGCAAAGACTTTATGGTGAAACAGTTGAGGAACAGTGGACACCTTCCAAGTGATTTTTCACAGTGCTCAGCAAATGTTTATACCAACAAAAAGGAAGGACGGTAGAAAGAGGGAAAATCGACCGTGGGTATCTAAGGAAATAAGGGAGAGTATCAAATTGAAGGAGAAAGCATGCAAAATGGCAAAGATTAGTGGGAGACTAGAGCACTTGGAAATCTTTAAGGGGCAACAGAAAGCTACTAAAAGAGCTATAAAGAAGAGTAAGATAGATTGCGAGAGTAAACTTGCTCAGAACATAAAAACATAGTAAAAGTTTCTACAAATATACAAAACAAAAAAGAGTGGCTAAGGTAAGTATTGGTCCTTTAGAGGATGAGAAGGGAGATTTAATAATGGGAGATGAGGAAATAGCTAAGGAACTGAACAGGTTTTTCCAGTTGGTCTTCACAGTGGAAGACACAAATAACATGCCAGTGACTGATGGAAATGAGGCTATGACAGGTGAGGACCTTGAGATGATTGTTATCACTATGGGCATGCTAATGGGGCTAAAGGTAGACAAGTCGCCTGGCCCTGATGGAGTGCATCCCAGAGTGCTGAGAGAGATGGCTAGGGAAATCGCAAAGGCACTAGTGATAATTTAGCAAAATTCATTAGACTTTGGGGTGGTCCCTGCGGATTGGAAATGATCAAACGTGACATCACTGTTTAAAAAGGAGGTAGGCAGAAAGCGGGTAATTATAGGCCAGTGAGCTTAACTTCGGTAGTAGGGAAGATGCTGGGATCTATCATCAAGGAAGAAATAGCAAGGCATCTGGATAGAAATTGTCCCATTGGGCAGACGCGGCATGGGTTCATAAAGGGCAGGTCGTGCCTAACTAATTTAGTGGAATTTTTTGACGACATTACCAGTGCGATAGACAATGGGGAGTCAATGGATGTGGTATATCTGGATTTCCAGAAAGCCTTTGACAAGGTGCCATACAAAAGGTTGCTGCATAAGATAAAGATGCATGGCATTAAGGCTAAAGTAGTAGCATGGATAGAGGATTGGTTAATTAATAGAAAGCAAAGAGTGGGGATTAATGGGTGTTTCTCTGGTTGGCAATCAGTAGCTAGTGGTATCTCTCGGGGATCAGTGTTGGGCCCATAATTGTTCACAATTTACATCGATGATTTGGAGTTGGGGACCAAGTACAATGTGTCCAAGTTTGCAGACGACACTAAGATGAGTGGTAAAGCAAAAAGTGCAGAGGATACTGGAAGTCTGCAGAGGGATTTGGATAGGTTAAGTGAATGGTCTAGGGTCTGGCAGATGGAATACAATGTTGACAAATGTGAGGTTATCCATTTTGGTAGGAATAACAGCAAAAGGGATTATTATTTAAATGATAAAATATTAAAACATGCTGTTGTGCAGAGAGACCTGGATGTGCTAGTGTACGAGTCACAGAAGTTGGTTTACAGGTGCAACAGGTGATTAAGAAGGCAAATTGAGTTTTATCCTTCATTGCTAGAGGGATGGAGTTTAAGACTAGGGCGATTATGCTGCAATTGTATAAGGTGTTAGTGAGGCCACACCTGGAGTATTGTGTTCAGTTTTGGTCTACTTACTTGAGAAAGGACGTACTGGCACTGGAGGGTGTGCAGAGGAGATTCACTACGTTAATCCCAGGGCTGAAGGGGTTGGATTACGAGGAGAGGTTGAGTAGACTGGGACTGTACTAGTGGAACTATTCCGTGCCTAGTGAAGCAGTTGAGGCTCCTTCGTTAAATGCTTTTAAGACAAAGATAGTTGTTTGAAGAATAAAGGGATTAAGGGTTATGGCGTTCGGGCCGGAAAGTGGAGCTGAGTCCACAAACGATCAGCCATGATCTTATTGAATGGCGGAGCAGGCTCGAGGGGCTCGTAGCTCTTAGTTCTTGTGTTCTTATCACAAACATGCCCACCCAGGCAACCTCAATTCCGCAACCAGCGCCCGGGACCCTGCCAGGCGCGACCCCAGAAACGTATTCTACATCCCACCCCAGGCAGAAGTGAAGAAGGCACTGGACGAACTGCACACAGTCATAAACAACAACAAAACAAGAGGCCTTGTTCATCGTGGCTGGGGACTTCAACAAGGCCAGTCTCACGAGTGTACTGCCAAAATTCTATCAACACATCTCCTGTCCCACCAGGGGCAACAACACTTTAGTATCCAATTCAATTTTTCCAATCAAGGGGCAATGTAGCACGACCAATCCACCTACCCTGCACATGTTTCGGTTATGGGGTCGAAACTCATGCAAACACGGGGAGAATGTGCAAATGCCACATGGACACTAACCCAGAGCGAGGATTGAACCTGGGACCTCGGCGGCGTGAGGTAGCCACAGCGCGCGCACATGCTTGGGCCATTATATTTTTATTTGAAAAAATATTATTGAAACCTTGCATTTAAATTTGTCAGTTCCAAGTTCTATAAGTAAATTGTTGGAAAAGGTTCTTGGAGATAGGATCTATGCACATTTGTAAGTGAATGGGCTTATTAGCGACAGACAGCATGGTTTTGTACGAGGGAGGTCATGTCTCACTAATTTAATTGAGTTTTTGAGGCGGCGTCAAAAAGGTTTAAAGTGGGAACTGCTGTGGACGGTGTCTACATGGACTTTAGTAAAGCATTTGACCCTCATGGCAGGCTGGTGCAAAAGATTAAATCACACGAGGTCAGGGGTGAACTAGCTCGATGGATTCGGAATTGGCTTGGCCAGAGAAGACAAGGGTAGCATTGGAAGGGAATTTTTCTGAATGGAGGTCTGTAACTAATGGTGTTCTGCAGGGATGAGTACTGGGACCTCTGCTGTTAGTGTGTATAGAGAAATTGCAGATGGAATTTAACCCAGGCAAATGCGAGGTGATGCATTGTGGTAGATCCAATTCAGGTGCAAGCTATAAAATAAATGGCAGCACCATCAGGAGCATATAAATACATAGATCTGGGCGTGCAAGTCCACAGATCCTTAGTGGCAGCATAGTTTGAAATGGCGGTAAAGAAAGCATATGGCATGTTTGTCTTCATTGGCCGGGAATAGAGTATAAAAGTTGGCAAATTATGTTACTGTTATATAGAACATTGGTTCGGACACATTTGGAATTCTGCGTCCAATTCTGGTCATAACACTACCAGAAGAATGTGGAGGCTTTGGAGAGAGTACAGAAAAGGTGTCCCAGGATGTTGCCTGGTATGGAGGGTATTAGCTATGAAGAGAGATTGAATAAACTGGGATTGTTCTCCCTAGAAAGACGGGAGCTGAGGGGTATAGATAGGGTGAACAGTTAGAGGCTTTTTCCCAGGGCAGAAATGACAATTACAAAGTGAGAGGTGAAAGGTTCAGTGGAGATGTGCGGGGGAAGCTTTTTACACAGAGGGTGGTAGTGGCGTGGAATTTGCTACCAAGTGAAGTGGTTGAGGCAGATACGTTAGCGACCCTTGAGACTTATCGAGATGAACAGACGGGGTATAGAAGGATATGGTTGGTCTAGATAGAATACGTGATTGGTGCAGGCTTGGAGGGCCGAAGGCCTGTTATGTGCTGTACTGATCTTTGTTCCATCATTGGAAATACCATGTAGATTCCATGAATACATTAAGTCTGCACTTAATTTGTGGTAAACCACTTTTAGCCCTTTGTCTCAATTTTTCTAAAACTGTTAGTTTGTTTTGTGGCAGTCTGTTTATTCAGAATGTTCATCGAATGTGTGTGTCATTGCTTAGCCACTTGGGACCTCTGTAGATCTATTAATTTACAGTGCAGAAGGAGGTCATTCGGCCCATCGAGCACCCTACTTAAGCCCATACCTCTATCCTATCTCCATAAGCCAGTAACCTCACCCAGCATTTTTTTTTGGATACTAAGGGCAATTTAGCAAGGCCAATCCACCTAATCTGCACATCTTTGGACTGAGAGGGGAAACCGGAGCACCTGGAGGAAACCCACGCAGACACAGGGAGAACGTGCAGACAGTGACCCATGCCAGAAATCAAACCCGGGTCCCTGCCGCTGTCAAGAGACAGTGCAAACCACTGTGCTACCGTGCCGCCCTGCGCTGTGTAGATCATAATATTGCACTTTAATAATCTTGTTAAATATTCAAATGAAGCTAGCAAAGAAATTATTCCATGATCCTGATGAGATTAATGGTCAAGTTGGTAAAAATGTTCACATACAGCCAAGTCTCTACAGCTATGCAAAGTTACTTCCCAAGCCTGTCTCTTATGTTAATAAATTGGATTGGGAAAGCAATGGCTTAGGTTGTACATTTAAAAGAAAATAATCTATTTCTGTTTAAAGCTGGTATAAAGGAAATTGAGGTTCTCTTATTGCTAAAGTAGTTAAGATATTTGATATTTTCTGTTTGGTACGAATCCTTAATTCAGAAGCAAAATACTTCTACTTCTGACCCCATGATACTGCTAGCTCAGGCTTACTGAATAATATGCATCAGGAAGAAGTGGAAAAGTCTTTAAAAATGAAGATAGAGACCTCTGGACTAATGTAGGATTCTTGATATGATGTATCATTAATGCAATTCAGACATTTCTGAACATCTATTAGTGTTACACAGGTTCTCTTCCATGTCCGTGGCAGGTTATATTAGAGATTTGGACAATTGTCCCAAGGTATCCCAGTAGTGCTTTGTCTCTGCAGTTGGTGCAGCAGTTTATTGAGAAGATTAATTACTTTAAGGGACTTGGGACATTCCCAAGACAATGTGGAGGCAAATTGTGAAGGAATATGGTGATTTCATGCTTGAGTTTTAAAAGTTTGAAAAATGCAAGGAAGCAAGGCATGGGACTCACTTCCATGCACTTGAGGTCTAGAGACAGAATGACGTGGATCTGCAGTGATTAGTGAAGGGCTGGTGCTTGCAGCATATTGTGGAAAAAGCTGCAAACAAAGATCGAGTGTTTTCGCTATCCTGAAATGACTTTGAACCTGGCACAATCTATAGGGAATTTGTGGTACCCAGGAGAAATGAAGTCATTTAGCAGATTGAACTAAAGAATTCTCAGACAGAAAACCAGGAAGTAAAAAGTACATCATTTTCCAAAAAAATAAAGGACACAGATAAGGGATTTAGGTAGAAGCTGAAATATCATAAACTTTAACTTTTATTATTTTAAAGATAATTAATATTTTATATGTTGTGAGGAATGGCACTCCATACTGACAAAATTAGGTTTACAAGACCAGAGCGGTTGTTCAGCATGCATTATTACTTAATACATTATTAAAACTTCATAAGACCCGAGACTTGTCTGACAGGAATAGAAGAGCGAGGGTGATAATTTTTCCTTTTCTCCTATATCAAAATATGAGAGATGTTAAATAAACCTCACAAAAATACAGAGAATATTCAAAGTTTTGTGTTTTATGGAGGTTTGAGATCATGTGGAATGTGCAAATAGCAAAGTGAACATCTTAGGCAAAACGTTACCAATGGAACAAATGTAATAATAATCGCTTTTTGTCACAAGTAGGCTTCAATGAAGTTACTGTGAAAAGCCCCTATTCGCCACATTCCGGCACCTGTTCGGGGAGGCTGGTAGAGGAATTGAACCCGCCCTGCTGGCCTTGCTCTGCATTACAAGCCAGCGATTTAGCCCACTGTGCTAAATCAGATGTGGGAGATCCGTTAAATAATTTATTATTGTCACAAGTAGGCTTACATTAACACTGCAATAATAATAATAATCGCTTATTGTCACAAGTAGGCTTCAATGAAGTTACTGTGACAATCCCCTAGTCGCCATACTGCAATAATAATAATAATCGCTTATTGTCACAAGTAGGCTTCAATGAAGTTACTGTGAAAATCCCCTAGTCGCCATACTCCGGCGCCTGTTTGGGTACACTGATGGAGAATTCAGAATGTCCAATTAACCTAACAAGCATTCCTTTCGGGACTTGTGGGAGGAAACCCATGCAGCCATGGGGAGAATGTGCAGGCTCTGCACAGACAGTGACCCAAGTGGGAATCAAACCTGGGACTGTGGCGCTGTGAAGCAACAGTGATAACCACTGTGCCGCCGTGAGGATAGCATAGATAGCGAGACCACAAATGTTCATTGATGAAGGATTGATGATTGGCTGTCAAAGCAATGGGTTAGACTTGTGACAGAAAATGGACAACCTTGGGTTTCTTTCTGTGGTTATTGGAGTTTGGTTGAAAAGCATCAATAATAGACACTTGTGAATATAATAAATACAATTGCTTTCCTTAGATTGGATAGCAGACTTGTCATCTGCTATTCACCTAAGTTTTCCTTACTGTTAGTACTGTGGCATTGGCAACTATAAAATGTTTGATGAATTCAAAAATCCAACCTTTTGCAAATTAGCCAAGAAACGAAAAGCTTCAATTTATGAAGTATTGGCTTTGTTTTGGTGTGATGGTATCCAGTTTTATACCTGCTCCTACATTGTCTTCATACCAGAGTAATTACTTATATTCCTTAAAGATCCAAATGGTTATGAAACAAGGTAGGATTGATGATGCTGACATTGATGACAAAGACTGTCATCTTGTGGTTTAAAAAGTGAGGAGAGAATATGATGTCTTACCGCTGTGTTTGAATCTTCTTATGGCCTGGCAAATTGTTTGTGTTTCATTCATTTATTAAGAGAGAGATTCAGAATTCCCAGGTGAGCAGACACATTAGAATGCCTCAATTTTCCACTTTCGGGAGACCAGGGGCACAATTGAACGTCCTCGCTGAGCCAAACGGCATGACGTGACGAGTCCATTCAATCTCATGAGAGGCCTCTCGTAAGATTTGCGATGCTCTGAACACCTCATGAGACCTAACGGGACCTCCTGAGACACCGTGATCTGCGTCTCGTCCTCGCTGGGCGAGATCCAGAGGAACACACCTGGCTCATTTAAATATTTCTGCGTCAGGCTATCCCAGCGCCTGGGAGACCACGCCATGGTGCAGTTTAGCACTGGTCCACACAAATGTAATGGCACTTTAGGTGGGGGGTTCTCCTTGGCTATTGAAGACTCTGGGTGGTCTCCCTCTAACACCCAGTTGCCTTGGCACTGTTTGGCTAGCACGTCACTGTAACCTTGGCACTGCCATGGTGCCTGGATAGCACTGCCAGGTTGACACTGATGAGGTGCTTGGGTAGCACTGTCAGTTCGAGGTTCACATTCAGGCCTTTATCTTTCTGTAGAGAGAGTTGGTCGGTTCTGGACTCTGCTTGCACAGCCTGTAATGGTTCTTCTGTACACAGAATCATCCAGGCTATCTGCCCGTTCAGAAACACAGCCTTTCTGGAGGAAAATAGAGAGGAGAGGATAGTAGACCTTCCTCAGGTTATCCAATTGGATAACCTTGCATTTCTCCAAATTATACTGCATCTGCCATTCATTTGTCCACTCACACAATTTGTCCAAATTGCACTGAAGGAAATCTGCATCCTTCTCACAGTTCACCCTCCCACCCGACTTGGTGCCATCTGCTATTTTGGGGATATTATATTTTGTTTGTTAATATATGTTGTGAATAACTGAGGCCCGAGCCCCACTAGTCACTGCCTGCCAATTTGAAAAAGACCTGTTAATTCCTACACTTGTTTCCTATCTACCAACCAGTTTTCTATCCACCTCAATGCACTATCCATAATTCCATGTGCTTGAATTTTACGCACTGATCTCTTGTGCGATCCTTTGTCAAAAGCCTTCTGAAAGTCCAAATATACTGCATATACAGGCTCCCCTTGTCAACTCTGCTAGTTACATCCTTGAAGAATTCCATTCGATTTGTCAAGTCATAATTGCCCCATCACAAATCTATGCTGACACTGTCTGATCCTGCCACTATTTTCTAAGTGCTCTGCTATAAAATCTTTGATATTGGATTCTCGAATTTTCCCCACTACCAATGTCAGGCTTACTGGTCTATAATTCGCTGATTTCTCTCTGCCTCCCTTTTTAAATAGTGGAGTTACATTAACTACCCTCCAATCTGCAGGAACTGTTCCAGATATCCAGTTTATGGCTAGGATTTTAAAGCCAGTAGTCAACCAGTGGCAAATTTATTCTACATTTATTACACATTTATTTTTTACACTTGCATTTGCCACATACTTTCCATGGCCTTTTGCACTGCAACTTGCAATTGTTAGAAGCTCAAAACAGCATGGCACCCTCTAGAGGGGATTTAACACCTGTGCGAACAAGTCAAGAAAATGCATCTCAGTTAGATTGAGGAATTCATACTGAAGCAGGCAGAGTCTAGACCGCGAAATGTAGAAGAATGGTTAATTGAACGAGAAATTATTTACAGATAGCAAATTTGTGAGAAGGTGGAATTGAGAGAGATTTAAAAAATACATGGTAACCAAATATATACTTTTTAAAGATCTCCAACAATGTTAAACAATATTGCAATTCCACATTTTGTATGTGCAAGGTTGTTTGGCACTGATTAAGGCTCATCATGCTCTTAAAAAATATCTAAACTGAAATGGACAGGCCTAATTATTTTCTGACATGTTCCGTGGGTATATATCACATTATAATCCCATTCCATGCCCTTCCATATGTTTGATTGTTCGGTCTCTCTGCCAGATATTGTGAGATAAAGCTTTTGGAAGAGTATGGCACCTTGAACAGTAACTTCTTGCTTTCCACCTTTAACTGTGCATGTAGCGTCACTGAACATTTATGTCCGATTTGCTCTTCGATAATGGTAAGTGCTGATAACCCCATTGCTATTTTTTACAAAATCTGGGCCCAGATATTTAAGTGTTGACTGAGGGATGAATTTTGGCCAGGACATTGGGAAGACTGTTGCTCTTTTAAGTTGCCACCATCTCAAAGGCAATTACTTTGGGTAATAATTGATGACCTTACTAGTGTTGCTCACGTTCCATGAATAAATTCAAAACAAACCTGAGGGATTAGACGGGCCTCAATTTAAGATGCCACCCAGTAGATGGCATCTCTGACAATACAGTACTCCCTCAGTACTCAAGTGTCAGACTAAATTATATGAAATTTGTGGAGTGGTATTTAAATCTTCTGACTCCAATCAGAAGGCCCATGCTGGCCCATGACCTGTGTCTCACTATTTGAAAATTAAAGGCAGCATAATTAAATTAGTTACACGTGTGGATGCTGCTTTATGGGTAGACAAAATTAGACCATTAGTGTAATTCCAGAAGATTTGTTTTGCACCAGACCATGTTGAAACTTGAGCATTAAAACATTGTAGTTCTGTGGTTACATTTCCATACAATATAGTTATTCTAATCTCGTTCAGATAATTTGCATACTGTGGGTGAACCAGTGGATATAGGTTTCTTGTAATTTATACTACAGCTTGATCAGCAAATTGTGCCAAGTGACTGCCACCGATATTAATTTTGTTTTTGAAAAGTGTGTGCTTGCAGTTTGGTTTACATTACGATCATTCATTTAAATCATTAATAGGAACATCTTGTGTCTAAATTTTGCTTTGAAATTTAGCATGAACCAAATATTTTGACACAATTTTATTCTTAAAGCATATTGTAGCGTGTGATGATGATCACATTTATATTTTGTTTCTTTCTACCAAAGCTATTGAAAATATTGCACAAAAAATATATAAATGATCTGTAAATGAAAAAGGACCTCAGTTCTGATTTCCCATTAGACCTGTCTTCGATCATAGCAGACTGTCAACTAAATAAGGCTTTTCTTTTGAGATTTTGTACCCTATATCAAAATTAAATAAAATGATTTGGTGATGTGTTGCATTATATTTGTGGTTACTTGCTCTGGATGTTTGCATTGCTGAGAAAAAAATATGTTATTTGATACATAGGATGTGATAGAAAAGTGGTAGTTTACAAGGCTTCAACTTGTAAGGTATTCACATGTGATAAATCAAACTATTCTGGCTTTACTGAATTCTGATTTGGATTAAGAAAATAACACATGATGATTAAATATACCTTTAAACCATTAAAACTAAAATTAGATTTGTAACATCAAAATTTGACTTAAGGATTAGCATTTTTGGCTGTTAATATAGAGCTTGTTTCTGCAAACCTAGGGGAAAATGAGCTGCCAAACAATGAAGGGAATGTATGCAACTTAACAATATTAAAATAGTTTTTGATGAGACTTTATCCGTTACAAAGTTATAGTTCATTACTTTGGCAAATTTATTTTAATGAAAGGTATATTTAATTGGATTATAAATAAAGTGAACAGGAGTTCCTGATATCTTTCCATGAAAACCCTAATCAACAGATATTAGCTGGCTGCCCAAAATTTAGTACCATATGAGGATTATCATTATTTGTATTTTCCTCAGAAACTAGCTTGGGATGTTGAAGGTGTTAATTCTCCTTTCCCAATTGAATCTCAAGTAATTCCACTGGTTTTTAAAAGTGGCTAAGATGTTAAATAGTTTGTAATTATAGGCAAATTGACTTGAGTTAGTTTCAGAATTTCATCTATAATCTATTAGTTCATCTCATTGTGCTGCCAACAGACAAAACAGAAAAAAATATGGCAGTGATGTATGAATAAATTGCACAAGAACTTAAATTACGTAGAAATCTAGAGAGATTTACGAAGATTGAAGGAGATCATTAGGCTCATCGTGTCTGTGTCGTGAAGTTGGAGGGCGATAGGAGTTTTCTATCTGATACTGCATTCAAATCGGCCAGTCAACTAGTCCCAATATTTCTACCATGAAATCTATATTGCCTTTTGTTCAGTTGCTGTTAAACATATGAACAATAATGTCAGCGTGAGACTAGGTCAATGGCAATAAAATTGCTGAATTAATTTCAGTCTTCATTTTCTGTTCAAAATATGAATCATTTAAGTATGTCATTGATCCAGGATTTCTAGATTTCTATCTCCTATTAAGAACTGATTAGCATCCATGACGCAAATGTTGTAGTACCCTACAGTGCAAATTGTAGATAGTAGCCATTTTGTATTTAAGATTCAGGTTCAGGTTCTCAATGTTATCTGAAAATGGCTGCTGAAATATCATGCAAAATGAAGAGCCCAGCTGTGTGAAATATCCTGTGTCTGAAATAAGGAAAATCACAGTTTAAAAAAAAAAAGTCCTTTTAAAATTAAAAACAAAAGATTGAATAACTTACACTATTTGGAAAAGCTTGATAATTTGCCAACATGCCAAAAACCTTTGCTTTTAAGAATTAAATAAGATTTACATTTGGGACACATTCATGGATAAGTAAGAGATTTCTTTCATTAGGGAGCTTCTTTTGGTTTATGAAATTTCTAGTTGCAAAAAAGCTATTTTGACGTAGTTTTGGAGAAAATTAACAAATGCAATTCTGAAAAAGAAATAATTTCTCTGCAATCATCATGGAAATTAGCCCTTTAGCATTCAGCTAAATTGCATTTTTGCATTTGAAAAACGGGGGAAAAAATGTTGCGTTTGAAATTAATAATAGAAATACGTTCATCAAATGACCTGAAATGATTTCATCAGAATTGTTGAGCACTACAAAGATACATACTAATTTAAAGTTCATATCTTTTCCAAATTGAAGTCAATGGCAGGAGCCCACTCTCAGCACTTTGACAGAAGCATTTTGATGCAGTCTTAATTTACCTTCGTCTCCCCGTCAAATTATTCGACTGTTTTGCAATTTACATTTATTTTCAACAGCTGACATCTCATTTTAAGTTGCCAAAGTGTGGAATCATAGACCTTGATTGAGTGAATTGCAGATGAACTTCTTGCATTCGTTAAAGCACTGGCCACATGGTGTCACAGATGACAACAGTAGTTTTGTTGCATCTTAATGTTTCAATTAGTCAGGATGCCAAGATATAACAAGCGGAGGTAAGGAATTTTGAGCATTAATCTTGGCCTGTGAAGGTGTGACCTTGAAAAGGGAGAATTAGGAAACTAAACCATAAAATAATATTCTTGTTATTTAAAATTAAACTTTTTTTTATATTGTTCTTTTATAAATTTAGAGTGGCCAATCCATTTTTTGAATTAAGGGGCAATTTAGAGTGGCCAATTCACCTAGCCTGCACATCCTTTAGGTTGTGGGGGCGAAACCCATGCAAACACGGGGAGAATGTGCAAACTCCACACGGACAGTGACCCAGAGTCAGGACTGAACCTGGGACATTGGCGCCGTGAGGCAGCAGGGCTAACCCTCTACGCCACCGCGATGCCCAAAAATTAAACATTTTTATCATTAATCCTTGTTAGTGTCTCAAGCAATCAGGAAAAACCTGACTTGGAAAGAGTTGTTTCTTGCTGGATGAATATACTCTGAGTTTTTTTCTTTTCCAAAAGAATCTGATTTAGTCTCGGTATCATTTTCCTGCAAATAACTACACAACATGCAATTTTTTGAAAAACGAAATTTCCATACAAAGCCACCAAACATTAATTTGCAATTTTCATCATTTCTAATAACATTTTGTGAGATAATGTCTTTATTTTAATACAAAAGCAAAGTATAAAAGTGGAAATGGTGGTAAAGAAAGCATATGGCATGCTTGCCTTCATAGGAAAGTGCGAAAATAATGTTACAGTTACATAGAACGTTGGTTAGGCCACATTTGGGATACTGTGTCCAATTCTTGTCCACCGCATACCAGAAGGACATTGGAGGCTTTGGAGAGTATAGAGAAAAGGTTTACCTTGATGTTGCCTGGTATGGAAGGTATTAGCTATGAGGAGAGATTGAATAAACTAGGATTGTTCTCCCAATTTTCGAGACGGAGGCTGAGGGGGCGATCTGATATAAGTTTATAAAAATTATTAGGGGTATAGATAGGGTGAACAGTTGGAGCCTTTTTCCCAGGGTGAAATGACAATTACAAGGGGGCACAAGTTAAACATTAGGGGGGGAGGGTTCAGCCGAGATGTGCGGGGGAGCTTTTTTACATAGAGGGTGGTGGTGCCTGGAATGCACTGCCAGTTTTGGGTGGGTTTAGTTTGGTATTTCTGTGCCTAGAAGAGTATGACATGTGGTTGAATTTGTGCTGGACAGGGATGTTTGTATGTGTAACGGTTGGGGCAAACTGTGATTATGTTGTGCTGAGATAGGGTCGAAGCATGAATGGAACTAGCTTGGCAGCTGGAGGCCTTTGTAAGGGTGGAGAAAGTTTTTGAGTTTTGTTGTTGGTTGAATTTGTGGGCCGATGGCAACAGGACCGAGGAGTAAACATATCAACTCTGCTAGAAGAACAGACAGGAGCTGCAAAGAGGCAGGCTTCCTAAAGTACAAGTTACAGTCCAGATAGCCAAGGAATTGGGACAGAAAGAGTGGTTAAAACAACTGGAGTTAAGTAAACAGAGACCAAGGTATTCCCAAGAATGGTTTATCTGTACCTAATTTGACATTCAACTGATTCACTCTTAATTTACATTTCTGTCCGAGTGCTTTAATTTCCAGTCCTTCAATCTGATTGGTTAACCAGTTGCTTGCCCTGTTCACTCATGCCCCAGATGCCTATTTTCCCTCGATATGTAATTGTCAGCTTGCACTTTCAACAACTTGCCAAGCAAGAAAATTAACTTAATCGGGCAAGTCCAACAAACAGCAGGTGGTATTAGATGCCCTGTCACAACAAAATCTGTGTTGGTGTTTATTTCCAGTTTTTATGTTTTTGCTACAAGGTACAATTCAGTTGGCATATTATAAGCCCATTACAGATTGGAAACCTGTTTTTCTGGTAGATAGTTGATTTGTTGCTGAAGTGACTTGACATTTCCTACCTTCTCCACCTTTGAATTCCCTTGGTTATCACTATCTTTGAAATGCCACACACCAAATGGCATATTTTGCTGCTCATATAAGATGGTATAATAGCAACTAAAGGCATGAGATTATAATGTTTGTATTTCACAACGGTAAAACGTTAATGGAGACGGGGAATGCAAATGATTAATTAAATGGAAACAGCTGGACTTTGCTGGTTGTGCAGTTACCACAACAAGATTTAATGTGACATTCTTCAACAAATGGCAGTTTTACCAATATAAACTAATGAAAATTTGAAATGAAATAGCATGAGCAAGTCCTCAATAAGACGAATGAAGTAAAGATATTTTTTAAATGCAAAATAACGTTTCTGCCGAATGTAGGGTATACTGCTACACGTTATTCCTTGTTTTCCTTTCTCTATCAGATCATCAATTTGAGTGGGAAGGAGAGAAGAAATCCCCCAAAATGGTTCTTCTTTAAGATGTTTTAGATTTTTGATATGCATTGCTCAGGAAGCACTGACAATAGCTACTTTCCTTCTATTACGGAACTTGTATCAGATTCACTCGTAGAAAATAGTTTGTTTTGTTATCCTGTAACTCCTGAGTATAGACATTGTGTGCTTCACTTAAGTATGGGAAATGCCAAACGAGTCGAAGGGTGATGGTTTTGTTTCCATTTTGCCAAGCATTTCTCTCTGGGCCCCATTTGAACAGCTTAACCATCTCATCAGAAAGAGATGGTTAGTAAGAGTCAATGTATGGACTGCAGCAGCTATATAAATATTTATATTCCATGATTTTGTGTCCAGCTTAATTTACATTTCAGTCGAATGCAGCAAATGTAACTATTTGCTAGTTTTGTTCTAAGATGGATAGTTAAGTCTAACTCCTGTAAATTTACAATGTCATTGTTTCTGTTTCATTATCATTTACTAGAGTGAAGGAAGGGATAAGCCGAGTTTAGAAAGAGTAGTCGCTACAGGGATGCAAGAGAAATAGTGCCGTGAAGAATGAGCGAGTGGATAAAGCCAAAGAAAGAATTTAAAATAATAATTGTAACAAAAGCAAAATGTTGCAGATGCTGGAAATCTGAAAAAAAGAAACACAATGATGAAATGTAGGACTTAATGTGGATGAGAAAGTTATGCTTTGTTTTTTTAAAAATAAATTTAAATAAAAAAAACCAATTAAGGGGCAATTTAGCATGACCAGCTCCCCTACCCTGCGCATCTTTGGGTTGTGGAGGTGAGACCCACACACAGACTCTGGCCGAATGTGCTGAAATAGTGCAAATTAGATTTCTTCCAGAGGCCTCACAATCATCTAATCTCAAGTCAAAACAATACCAGACTGTGAAGTTCCGGTTCCTGACAAATTGCATTATGGCAAATCAATTTGTTTTAGCACTAACCTTCATTTACACTTCTGAGTAAGGTATAGGATAACTTTCTCATGATAGCGGCACGGTGGCGCAGTGGACACAGGCCCGGTCTTTGGCGGCGTAAATTAGCAGTGCTAACCACTGCGCCACCTTGCCACTATCCTCTCACACATCTTCTACTCCTTCAAAGAATCTGCTCATCCTCGTAAGGTGCGCTCTGTATACCACCTTCAGCTGTATCAGCCCCAACCTCTCACTTACTTTCCGGTACCGGCACCTCTCACCAGACCCCTTCCTCTATAACCTCTCCCAACTCTTCGTCCCACTTTGCTTTGATCCCTTCCAGTGGTGCCTTATCCTCTTCCAAAATAGCTCCGTACACTGCTGACACTAACTCCTTCTCCAGTCCCCTTGTCGTCAGCACCTCCAGCAATGTGGAAGCCGGTTCCTCCGGGAAGCTCTGTATCTCCTTCCTGGCAAAATCTTGAACCTGCATGTATCTAAACATTGCTCCCTGCTCCAGCCCATACTTTGCTTCCAGCTCCCTCAATCCTGCAAACCAACCCCTAAGAAACAAATCTTTTAGCGTCTTAATCCCCTTCTCTTCCCATTTCAGAAAACTTCCATCCCACTTCACTGGCTCAAATCTGTGGTCCCCCCGAATCGGCATTTCCCTTGACTCTGCCCCCAACCTGAAGTGTTGGCGAAACTGCCTCCAGATTTTCAATGAAGCTATTATTTTTTTTAAAATATGTTTACTCTCCTTGTTCACATTTCCTCCCAAATTTACACCCACCAACCATCAGCAACAAATATGTCAATCCCCATAACAATAACAATGATCCAATCCTCCCACCAACCCCCAAACATCAGCCCGCATGTTTTACATAAACAAATGACAAAAAGGAATCAGGGATTACCCATGGTCACCCTGAATACACAGAGCCCCCCCCCCCCCCAACCCTCCGACCTGCCCCCCCCACCACCCCCCAACTAATGTTCGATGTTATCCAGTTCTTGAAAGTGCATAATGAATAATGCCCATAAATTGTAGAACCCCTCTGTCCTTCCCCTCAGTTCAAACTTAACCTTCTCAAGGGTCAGGTATTCCAACAGGTCTCCCTGTCACGCCAAGGCACAAGGTGGAGAGGCTGCTCTCCATCCCAGCAGGATCCGCCTTCGGGCGATCAACTAGACAAAGGCTACGATATCTGTCTCCGCACCTGTTTCCAACCCTGGCTGATCCGACACCTCGAATATGGCCTCCCGGGGACCCGGGTCCAGTTTCACGTGCACCACCTTGGAAATTACCCTAAATACCTCCTTCCAGTACTCTAGCTTTGGACAGGACCAAAACATATGAATGTGATTAGCGGCCTCCCCATAACGCTCACACACATCTTCTACTACTTCAAAAAATCTGCTCATCCTTGCCCTCGTGAGGTGTGCTCTGTATACCACCTTCAGCTGTATCAGCCCCAACCTCGCACATCAGGTGGAGGCATTTACTCTCCGGTGCACCTCACACCAGACCCCCTCCTTTATAACCTCTTCCAACTCTTTGTCCCACTTTGCTTTGATCCCTTCCAGTGGTTCCTTATCCTCTTCCAAAATAGCTCTGTACACCACTGACACTACCCCCTTCTCCAGTCCCCTTGTCGTCAGCACCTCCTCCAGCAATGTGGAGGCCGGTTCCTCCGGGAAGCTCTGTATCTCCTTCCTGGCAAAATCTCGAACCTGCATGTATCTAAACATTTCTCCCTGCTCCAGCCCATACTTCGCTTCCAGCTCCCTCAATCCTGCAAACCGACCCCTAAGAAACAAATGTTTTAGCGTCTTAATTCCCTTGTCTTCCCATTTCCGAAAACTTCCATCCCACCTCCTTGGCTGAAATCTGTGGTTCCCCCGAATCGACATTTCCCTTGAGTCTGCCCCCAACCTGAAGTGTTGGGGAAACTGCCTCCAGATTTTCAATGAAGCTATTATTACCGGACTCCTTGAGTATTTCCCCGGAGCTATCGGGAGCGGCGCTGTTGCTAGTGCTTTCAGTCCCGACCCCCTGCACAAACTCTCCTCCATTCTGACCCACTGGGAATCAATCCCTCTGACCCAGCCCCGCACCTTCTCCACATTCGCCGCCCAGTAGTAGTACATCAGGTTCGGGAGACCCAAACCCCCTGCCTGCCTTCCCCTCTGTAGCAACACCTTTCTCACTCTGGCCTCCTTCCCTCCCCATATGAACGAGGTAATCCTTCCCTCAATCTCCCTGAAAAAAGCCTTTGGCAGGAAAATCGGTAGGCATTGAAAAATAAACAGTAATCGCGGCAACACATTCATTTTAACCGCCTGCACCCGACAAGCCAGTGACAGAGGGAGACCATCCCACCTTGCCAGATCGGCTTTCACTCTCCCCACAAAACTAGTGATATTGTACCTGCGAAGCCTCCCCCATTCCCGGGTAACCTGCACCCCAGATACCTAAAGTGAGTCCCTGCCCTACAGAATGGCAGCCCCCCCCACCCCTGCCCCCACCCTCGGCCGAGACACCACAAAATACTCACTCTTCTCCAGGTTCAGCTTGTACCTCGAGAAAGACCCAAATACTCGCAGTAGCTCCAATATTTCCTCTATTGACATACTCGGTTCTGACACATACAGCATTAAGTCGTCGGCATATAAAGGCACCCTATGCTCTATCCCCCCCGCACTATTCCTTTCCATGCTCCCGAACTTCTTAATGCGATGGCCAACGGCTCAATTGCAAGTGCAAACAGCAGGGGGGACATAGGACATCCCTGTCTTGTCCCACGGTGGAGAGAAAAGTATCTCAAGCTGATGTTGTTTGTGCGGACACTTGCATTCGGCTCCTTTATATAGCTTTACCCAGTTCACAAATCTTGGTCCAATTCCAAACTGCTCCAGAACTGCCATCAAGTACCCCCATTCTACCCGGTCAAATGCCTTCTCGGCGTCCAATGCCACAACCACCTCTGTTTCCTTCCCGTCTGCCGGTGCCGTAACGACATTCAAAACCCTCCTAATGTTTGAAAAAAGCTGCCTCCCTCTCACGAACACTGTCTGATCCTCACCTAGCACCTTTGGGAGATACTCCTCCAGCCTACCCGCCAGTACCTTCGCCAATACTTTTGCGTCCACATTCAGAATGATATGGGTCTATATGACCCACACTCCGTTGGATCCTTATTTTTTTCAGCAATGGTGAAATCGATGCCTGCCCCAAGGTTTGTGGCAACACCCCCTTCCATATCGCCTCTTCAAACATCCCCACCATCGGGGTGCCAGCTTATCCTTGAATTTGTTATAATATTCCACCGGAAACCCATTTGGCCCTGCCACCGACTGCATCCTCCCAATCGCATCCTTTATCTCCTGCTCCACTAATGCTTCTTCTAATGTAGCCCTGTCCCCCTCCCCTAGCCTCGGGTACTCCAACCCATCTAGAAATTCCTGCATCTCACGGTCTCCGTCGGGTGGCTCTGACCTGTACAACCTCTCATAAAACTCCTCAAAAACCTTGTTAATCAGCTCCCGGGCCACCACCAACGCCCCTGCCCTATCCCTCACCTGGAGAATTTCCCTTGCCGCTGCTTCCCTCCGGAGCTGACCTGCTGACATACGCCCTGCCTTATCTCCATGTTCATAAACTGCACCCCTTGCTTGTCTCAGTTGGCGCACCGCCTTCCTGGTGAACAGTCGGTCGAAGCTCGCCTGTAGTTCCTTCCTCTTTTCCAGCTTCGCTGGGTCCCCATCTTCTGCATAACTCCTATCTACCTCCAACATCTCATCTATTACCCTCTGCCTTTCCAACCTCTCCTCTTTGTCCACCCTGGCCTTAAACAAAATTACCTCACCCCTCACCACCGCCTTTAGAGCCTCCCAGACAACTGCCTTCGACACCTCACCATACAGTTGAAACCTACATATTCCTTAATTACCTTTTCAATTTTCTCACAGAACAATTGGTTCCCCAAAAGCCCCACATCCAGTTTCCACCCCGGCCTCTGTGCTACCCTCTTCTCCAGTATCCACCCAATGCGCAGCATGATCTGACACTGCAATTGCCGAGTATTCCGAACCCTTAACCCCAGCCAACAAAGCACTCACCATCACGAAAATGTCGATCCGCGAGTATACCTTATAAACTGCTGAGAAAAACAGAGTACTCATAGAACATAGAACAGTACAGCACAGAACAGGCCCTTCGGCCCTCAATGTTGTGCCGAGCAATGATCACCCTACTCAAACCCATGTATCCACCCTATACCCGTAACCCAACAACCCCCCCTTAACCTTACTTTTTAGGACACTACGGGCAATTTAGCATGGTCAATCCACCTAAACCGCACATCTTTGGACTGTGGGAGGAAACCGGAGCACCCGGAGGAAATCCATGCACACACGGGGAGGACGTGCAGACTCCGCACAGACAGTGACCCAGCCGGGAATCGAACCTGGGACCCTGGAGCAGTGAAGCATTTATGCTAACCACCATGCTACCGTGCTTCCAATTCCCTTTCTAACTCCCATTCCCTCGGGTGCAGAAACCTCCAAGGGTCCCATTTCCACCATTAGCCCAGCCCCCCCCCCCCCCCCCCCCCCCCCCCCCCCCCCCCCCCCGATGGGACCAGCGAGCGCGGCCGTGACCTGTCCATGGCCGTGGCTCCTGCACCAAGTTCCAGTATCTCTCTCCCCCCTCCCCCCCAACAATCAGTTTGTGTGTGTCCAAGTCGGGGATGGCCCAGAACACCTTCTTTGCAAATCCCACATCGTCCCAATTGGGACCGTATACACTTAACAGCGCCACTAACCTCCCCTCCAGCACCCCTGTCACAATCACATATCTACCCCCCTGATCTGCCACCACCGTCGCCATCTGGAAGCGTACCCTTTTGCCGACCATTGCCGCTACCCCTCAAGCCCTTCCGTCAAATCCAGAGTGAAACACCTGACTAACCCAGCCCTTTATAAGTCTCACCTGGTCCTTCACCCTCAAGTGAGTCTCCTGCAGCATTGCCACATCGGCTTTCAAACTTTTAAGATGCGCAAGCACTCCTAACCCTCTGACGTTCCACGTGACTACCCTAACTGGGGGTCTCACCCCACCCTTCTTATCCACCATCATCATACCACCGGGCCCTGCCCCATAAGCCTGACCCGCCCCTATGCAGTATTAACATCGAACCCCACCCCCCCCTCCCAAGAACACCCCCTACATTTCCCCTTGAAAAAACACAAAAAAAGGGAAAAAGGGAAGGAAAAAAACCTTTCACACCAAACTTCTTTAAACCTTCTTTCTCTTCTCCTCTACATTTCCCCAGAGCTCCCCTAGGACTGGACTTCAGCCTTCTTACTTCATCCTAGGTGGGAGCCATCCGATGTGGGACACCCCACCTACATCATGCCCTGGTCTCGGGCCTGCCGCCTCGGCCTCTTTTTAGCTCGGCCCCTGCTGCTCCGACCTCCACTCTGCGCTGTTCCCAGCGCCTCAGCACCTGACACCCCCGCGGGGTTCTTCGCCGGTTTTTAAACCGGCCCCGCTAGCTGCCCGTGACGGCCCCAAAGGCCGACGATAGTCGGGAGGGTTAGTGATGACTCGGGAAATCCCTGAAATCGCCGCAAATCGTGGCCACTGGCGGGAGCTCATCTTGCTGTGGCCACCCTGCTCGCTTACGCCACCGGAAGTTCCATCACTGAGTGTCTTTAAGACAGAGATAGATGCGTTCTTGATCAATAAGCGGATCGGGGTTTATGGGGACAAATGGGGATGAGAAAAGTATCAGCCATGATTGAATGGCGGAGCAGACTTGATTTGCTGAGTGGCCTAATTCTACTCCTATGTCTTATGGTCTGCAGTTGGTGGGCTTTTACTTACAATCATTTTTTGAACAAGAGCGTAATGTTTTCAATTCTCCAGCCCACCCTTGAGTCTTAAGGAACACTGAAAAATTATGGCCAGTGCTCTACAATTTTCACTTTCACTTCTCTCCGTATTCTTATCTGCATTTCATTTGGTTCCAGTGTTTTGTCAACTTAAGTAAGGTAGCCTATGTCTTCCATGTCAGTTTTAAATCCTTCTAGTGGATTGGATTGGATTTGAGCGAGCAGCTCAAACAGATCATTTAGTACATGAAAATAAAATAAAAAGAAAGTACATAATAGGGCAACACAAGGTACACAATTTCAATACATAGACACTGGCATCGGGTGAAGCGTACAGGAGTGTAGTATTAATCAGGTCAGTCCATAAGAGGGCCGTTTAGGAGTCTGGTAACAGCGGGGAAGAAGCTGTTTTTGTATCTCCTGCTTGTTGGAAGAAGCCAGGTGGGAGATTATGCTGCCCGCTTTCCCCAGGCAGCGGGATGTGTAGGTAGAGTCAATGGATTGGAGGCAGGATTGTGTGATGGACTGGGCTGTGTTCAGACTCACTGAAGGTTTTTGCGGTCTTGGCCAAGCAGTTGCCATTATTAGGCTGTCATGCAGCCAGATAGGATGCTTTCTCTGGTATATCTGGAAAAATTGGTAAGAGTCAGTGTGGACATGCCAAATTTTCTTAGTTTTCCTGAGGAAGTATGGTGCTGTTGTCCTTCTCTTTCACCATGGCCTGTGGAACATCTTCTGCCTGAATACCTCAGCCTGTGTGTCCATGTGTAAATCCCATTTTTGATCCCTAATTGGCCCTGCTTTTCCTTTTATCATACTTTTAATATTTTTTGGCGTATAAAAGACTTTGGGATTCCCTTTTATGTTACTTTATGCTTGTCTTATTTGCTTTTCCATTTGCCATCTGAGATTTTTCATCTCCCCTCAACCTTTTGTATTCAGCCTGACTCCTGACTCCTACTTGCCACATGTCATAAGCACACTTTATTTTAATTTCCTTTGTTATGCAGGAGCTCTAGAATTGTTTGCCCTGCCTTTTCCTTTTGGGGGAATGCACCTTGAGCATACCAGACCCAAGTCGTCTTTGATGGCAGCCCATTGTTTAGCTACATTTTTCCTGTCAACCGTTGACTACTTTATTCGGCCCAGATCTGTTCTTGCCCCATTGAAGTTGGCATTCCTCCAGTTAAATTATTCTTACTCTAAATTGTTCGCTGTCCTTTTCCATTGTCACCCTAAACCTTACGAGACAATATATCACTGTTTCCCAAGTGCCCTCCCACAGGGACTTGATCGACTTGGTTCACCACTTTCCCAAAAACTAGATCTATCAGAGCTTCATTTCTTGTTGGAGTGGGCACACACTTAAAAAATAAAAAATTCTCCTAACTGCACACGAGGAACTCTTGCTCCTCTTTTCCCTTTATCCTACTGTTATGATCCCAGTTGATATAACTGGACAGGAAGGTCTCAGAATGGAACCTTGGCTCAAGATACATTAACTTTTACTTTAAAAAACCATGGAGGAACAGGACTGGTAATTAGTTTTAGCAACATGAAGAAACCATTTATGAAAAGTTGTATTATTATACAATGTTCCTATTACCCCCCCCCCCCCTTTTGCTTAACAATTACACACAAATTTTAGGGTTAAAACGGATTACAAAGTATATCTAAGTTCAATGGTCTCATTAACACAAAGTCCCTTTTAAGCATACAAGATGACATGTTCCTTTCTGAACTCAGTGAATATTGTGGATTTCTCCTCAAAATCCCCCCAGATGATCCTTGCACCATGAGGCTCCTAGTCTCACTGAACTCCAGCTTCCACACGAGTGGAGTTCTGCTTTTAAAGATGCTTTCAAATGTTCTTTTATGTTTTCTCTCTGCTGTTTCACTTTCAGATTTTACACCTGTCCCTTCAGGTTTTCTTTGTCTTAAAGGATTTTGCACAAGCTCTCAGGTACAGCCACTGATTTCCACAATTATTTCAAATATGTTTCCCAAACTGTAGTAATTTCTGACAACTTTCTGCAGATATCTTTCTGGCCTCTCACAATCCAATGCCTTTTCAATTCTGTGACTTTACCGAACAGTAATCTGTTTTCAGTTTCCTCTGTTTCTTTTTTTTTGTTTTTGTTTTTTATTTTAGAGTACCCAATTATTTTTTTCCAATTAAGGGGCAATTTAGTGTGACCAATCCACCTACTCTGCACATTTTTGGGTTGTGGGGGCGAAACCCACACAGACACGGGGAGAATGTGCAAACTCCACACGGACAGTGACCCAGAGCCGGGATCGAACCTGGGACCTCAGCGCCGTGAGGCAGCTGTGCTAACCACGAGGCCACCATGCTGCCCTTTCTCTGTTTCATTAACTCCAAACTTCTTGGAAACATCTCTTCATTTCTCTAGTTTCTTCAACTAGCTGGACTTTAGGTTTTCTTAACCATTATTTCAATGTATGGCTTTTCTTTTAGCAAGGCTGAGAGGTTCCCTCTTTAGCCTTCTAAAACCAACTGTTTCTAGCAGAGCTGTGGGAGCTGCCTTCTGTCCACCTATCTCCAATTGCAGTCAAATTAGCTAAACCTAAAACTGAAATGCCTCTCTACCTTACAAGGCCTCAGTTGCTAAGCAACCACTGCTGATTTATTTACTCTTCTCACTGCAGAGAAGATAGAATACAATAGAATCACAGTTGGAATTAAAAACAATCTTCACGTGTACAAACACTTTTGTCGAGCTTGAATCTAACTAAAGGTTTTGTCCTTCAAGGATTAAATACACTTATAACTATCTCTTGTTTCAGATGTTTAGAAATCCCATAAAACTACTTTGTTTTCCTAACACAACCATGATCGTAGTCTTTTTGAATATTAAAGTGTGGTTTCTCCCCCCCCCCCCCCATAACTACTTCATAATTTTTGCACATCTCTATTTTCCTTACAGATTTGTTCCTCTACATCCTCACCATTAGTTGGCCTACAGACTGTATCAAGCAATATAATTACATATTTCTTGCTCCTTAGCTCTAGCCAAATTAGTTCTGCCCTTTACCTCCATGGAGTAATCTCTTTCTCCAGCACTGCAATGCTCTTCTTAGTCAAAATCGCCAATCCTCTTTTTTATTCCTTTCCTATCGCTCCCGTATTCAGGAATATGTAGCATGCGGTACTATCCTTTCATGAGACAGGTCATTGTAATAACCATGATGTATCCCATATTGCAAACTGTGCCTGTACTCACCAATCATATTACTACACTCTTTCTTCCTGACTTACTCTGACCCCACCTATTAATTAAGTATTCTATCTGTCTCTCATAGTGTTTTGTACACCTTGGTGTTCCTCTGAAATTTTCTCCCAGTTTTCACACCCCTGCCAAGTTAGTTTAAACCATCCATAACAACACCAGCAAAACTCAGTCCCAGCTCTGATCAGGCTCCACCCGTCCGGCTTGTTTAGGTCCCACTTTCCCCAGAAGTTGTCCCAAGAATCTAAAACCCGCTCTCCCCTTTAATTAAATATAAATGCAATATTGTTTAAAAATCAAAATTGAACTCTAGTTTTCAATGTAGTGTTGTAAAAAAAAACTTTTAACGATTTAACACACACAACATTGTAAAGCAAAAAAAATCAACCCCCCACCTTGTAACCTCAACCAAACACCCCACTTTGCCCCCCCCCCCCTCCCCTTCACAGCTGACGGTACCAGCTCCTTGAAATGTATTACCACTCAAAACAAATTTCACCTTTTCCAGATACAAAAACTCTCATTAGATCCCCCAGCCACACCGAGGCACAGGGTGGAGCAACTGACTTCCACCCCATAAGGACGCGCCTGAGAGCGATCAGCGAGGTTAAGGCTAAAACATCTGACCCCACTTCCATCTGGAGCTCCCGCAAGCCTGACACCCCAAATATGGCTCCTAGGGGACTGGGCTCCAAATCCATGTGCAAGACCACATGGTGCGAAAGAATGACCTCCAAAATTTCTCCAACTTAGGGCAGGACCAGAACATAAGTAAGTGATTGGTTGGGCCCCTCCCCTTTACTACCTTTCGCTGTGTTCTCAATGTAATGTATTAACACTGAATAGTTTGGGCATTATGCAAGCCCTTTTATAATGATAAACATTACCTATTTAGTATATCGAGATCTTGCTATTTATTTGAATGTAAAGATACTGCAAAACAAATGGACAGGTTGTAATGGTGTCAGTTGGACCCATTACAGATTTGGTCAGATACAGTATGTAATTTTGAGAAGCTACAGCTGATAAGTCAAATCATTACTTTTTCTTTAGTTATTAAACATGGTTATTTTCACAATACTCAGATTGGTACGGGTACATCTTGTTTTTGGTGTAAAACTTTAAATGGAGTAGTGATTATTTTCTGCAACTTTAACAAACTGTAATCGTGTTCTTTAAAGCCCATTCGATTTGTTCAGGTTGTCGATAAGGTACTATTTTTAATTTGTGACTGGCCAAAATATCCTATGGCATTGGCATGCAGCTTCCTTGAATGTATGCAGGATTCTGGAACTTTGGAGAACAATTGTTGAGTGCACTCTCTTTTGAAACATCAGATTTTGAAATTTTGTTACTTGTGGAGGTGTTGAGATCTTTTGTACCACTAGTTTGGAAGCAATTTGTTGAAATACAATGTCTGTTAATTCAATTTCTTGCTGGAAATACTTCACAGTTTCAATTTTTATAGATTTTATTTTCATAATTTTGTTGCAGTCTTTTTTTTTAAGTCAGTAAAAAAGCTGTCGTATTGCTTTATAGTGGTGAAGCTGTGCAATACTGCATCTAGTTTAGTTTCCATATGGCAGGGCCTCCTATCTGCCCCAGCAGTTAAAAGCACAAAATGGCTGACTTTGCAGAGAAAGTACCTCAACTGAGCATGCTCAAAATATTGAAGCTGATCGTATGAGGCTGCAGAAATCTTGAACAGCACTCTTGTATTCTCATTATGGTATAACTGGTTCAAAATTGTTCTATTGTATAGAAGCTTTGAGAGATATAGAAGACAATTGATGTTAGGTTCATAGATTTTTCAACCTTTTTTGCTTTTTGAAGTTCTGGACACAGCATGTTGCTTTTATGGGTTTAGCATGCTCCCAGTGTTCAGTTGAAAACATTTTGTCCAGCAAATATATTAGACATTGGGATTGTAAACAAGCAATATCTGAAATATTGTTGCAGATGAAATCATGTTTCTTTTGCTACTACTGCAGGTGTAGATTTAGCAATCTTGAGAGTCTGGGTGATTTACAATTTTTCCAGTTTGAGGTACAAAGTTACCGGACTGCTGAAAAACATTTACATAATGCAGTGCTTTCTTACGGATCATAAATTTCTTGAGGCTTAATATTCTGGATAAGGCATACTTTTAATGGCATTAGTGTTCACACCCAAGTCAAGACTACTTTGGAAGAATGCTGGAATAATCTGATGCTGGACATGTCAAAGGGAGTGTCACTCGATATCGAAGATGGTATATTGTAACGATATTTTGTATGAGAATATCATTTTGCAAACTTTTAATGACCAAGGAATAAGATGTTTGTGTTACTCAAAAAGAAAATCGGTCTTTTAGAGTAGTAACAAACTACAACTAGTCTTCAAATAGTTTGATTCAGGAACTATTTTTAAAATTAAGTTTTAATATACAGTTAAATTTGATCTCCGTATAGATATTTTTGAACTGTTATTTATTGCATGCCATTGTTATTTTCCCTACAATTAGTCCTTCAGTATTTAATAAATCTGTAGCAAAGAGGAAGGAAAACAAGAGTGAATTTTGCATGTGTTTATATTAGGATCACCTTGAGGTTTTTCTTTCAATGAATCATTTTAAGTCAAATTGATTTGACTTCCTTGTTGACCAACTGTGTCCTGCTTCAGACAAGAACACGAGGCGTAATGCAACTTGAGCCTGTTGCTTCCCTTCTCTGCCATTTCCAGTTTCGTCATTTAGATGATGGTCAGTTCCATGAATTGCTGACACAATTATGCAAGTAGTAAACATGCTTGCTAAATCTGAACTGATATGTAAAATCAGAACATAAAAGTGGAGGTTGTACATCCAGCATAGTCCTCTTCTTATTGGGGGCTGTTTTTAAAACTACATTTATTGCAGGCCTATAATTTTCTGAGAGATTTTTACGGCTATGTAATTGGATAAATATCTGCAGAAACCTTGTACTTTGAGCTTTTAATCGCTGTCCCATTAATCAGTTATTGTGCAATTTTGAAGGTGAAATGTAGCATTGGCTTCACCGAAACTGTAACTTTTAAATTGATATTAGTAGGGCCTTGGTATTAACATGAAGTTAATTCTTTGCTTTTTGTGTGCAATGATGCAGTGTGGTATCATGCAAATAGAACCAACTGTGCACTTTTGAGTATAGCGGCAAAGAGGTACTTAATGTACTGGTGCAAAAATCTGGATTGGATTTCAAATTGGAAATCGTGAGTTACCTCCTTTACTTGTGAGATACATTGCTGGAGGGCTGGGAATCTGGGGTTGATGGTACTCTCCATGTAAAAATGCCTTAGAATATACAAGACAAACGATTATTAGTCTCGAGCAATGACTTGTTTCAGAATGCATTGGCTTGAGTTCTGCAGATTCAGCCAAACTACATTTTATTTACCGTTGTTAGCTTTGTGCGAGTGAAAATAAAAATATTTTTTATCAAACGGAACTGACAAAATGAGTTTACCTTGTACAAATACACTGAGGTAGCCTTTTGGCCCGCAGTAGGGAAATTAAAAAAAATAAAATTATTTGTTATTAATCGGTGGTTATTAACCATTGGCACTTTAAACTGATTTGCACCTAGAATGTCATAGAAATTGTCTTGTAAGGGACAAATGTGATTTGGGTTAGTATTAATTTGTGCGTGGAATGGAATGATTCAGCGTGTATGTTTTTCTTCTCAGTTGCCAGCGGGAAATTAGATTTTAGATCTGAATTGACTGTGACAGTTGAGAGCAGATGTTGAAGAAAATATCAATGTCAAATCTGCCTTGGGTTTGCAAACTTCAGAGGCTAAGAGGTTCCAGATAACTTTTATTATCCAGTGCATATTTGTACTTCTGTCTTCTGTATGCAGTTGCAGTGCCTGCAAAGTATAAAAGTTCCCTGGTTGAATTTAAAAATGTACTGTAAAATTCAGCGTAAACATGGTCTCATAACTCCATTCCCTGCAACAGGTGTACAAGTCATAAAAATTTTGTGAAAGTCCATTTAATACTCTAGATTTTATATTTTGTTTCTAAGTGAAGCAGGAGTGGATGATAAGTCAAATAATTGTGTGATTGAATATCTTAGTGAATACTTTGCGAAAGAAATTGCCACCTTTCTACCATTTCCTTGCATACAGCAGTCTATAACAGCATCTATAACAGCTTCAGATGTTTTCGAAGGAAAGTGTATGTTCAACTTTCATATTTACTGTATCTACTTATGTAAAAGTAAAATATTTTAGACTTTTTAGGAAAGAAGTAAGAGGTTAACATTTACACTGTTAATATCTTTGAGGAGTTGAAATCAAGGGAATTAGAGGGACAACCGTTATATAAAAACAATATAGTTACCAATTTCTGGTAAGCTATTCCAGGCTAAGCAACGGTAACCGTAGCCTAAGTTGTTTCTTGGGCAAAATGCGGGCGAAACTACACTGAATTACCATGTTCCACTTTAAGTCTGCAAATAAAGGTTTATCTTACACTTTAATGTATGCTAGTTGTGCCATCCTCTCTCCGATTCACTATCTAGTTGTTTAAAATATAGATCTTAATAGCATTGGTCATATGACTATAACATCAGGAAATTATAATTACTGATAGTAAAAACAAAGAACTTGCACTTACATTATTTTGACATAGCGATGTATAAAAAAAATGGAAAAAAGCATGCTCCACTAAAAAAGAAATGAAAAAAAATGTTCCACTATGCCTCAAAAAACCACATTCTACTATCCCTCAAACGAAAGTCAACTTATACATAAGATATATGAAAAATTATGAAAGTTTAGGCTGAAAATGGGGGCGATTGACTATTACTTGAATATAAAAATTGGCAATTCATGTACAGGACCGTAGTTAGGCTTTATTTGGAATATTGTGTACAATTCTGGGCACCACATTACCATAAGGGTGTGGATGCTTTGGAGAGGGTACAGAAGCGATTTACTAGCATGTTGCCTGGTGTGGAGGGCATTAGCTATGAGGACAGGTTAGATAAACTCGGTCTGTTCTCACTGGAACGACGGAGGTTGAGAGGCGACCTGATTGAGGTCGACAAGACTGAGTGGCATGGACAGAGTGGATAGTCAGATACTTTTTGCTCGGGTAGGAGAGCTAAGTATTAAGGGACATAGGTTTAAAGTGCGTGGGGAAAATTTTAGAACAAATGTGCGAGCTTTTTATACAGCAGGTGGTAAATATATGAAAGGCATTTAAGGGACATCTGGACAAATATATAAATAGGGTGGCAATTGAAGGATACGGACTCCGTAAGTGCATACTGTTTTAGTTTAAGCAGGTACCATGGCCGGCACAGGATTGGAGGGCCGAAGGCCCTGTTCCTGTGCTGTATTTGTTCTTTGATGTGATCACTTTGGTGTCATTACTTTTAAGAATACCTGTAAAAAGAATTGAAAGGGAAAAATGCCATTAAAAATCATTGCTTTAGTCCCTCATTATTTAATACATAAAAAAAAATATGTATACTGTTTTTAGATTCCGAATACACTGTTCCGTCAAAACATCCTAGTACATTCCTCAGTTGTCTTGAAACTCCCTCTTCGCAAGGCAAATTTCTATATAAGTATAAGAGATGTAACACCTGTCCTTTTATTTTCTCCTTTCTCACCACCCAAGACGGGCAGAACTCCTTTCAAACTGGACCTCTTTCCGTCTCTTACCTCCTCCAAGATGTTCATTAACACCTACCCCCTCTACCAAGCTTTTGGTGATCGGTCCTGTTATAACCTGCCTGCTTACCACTGGCTGGGGACAAATGACAATCCCACAATCCTATGGGAGTATGAGCTTCCCCAATGAGGGGGGGTGGAGAAATCATTAGCAGGCCCTGCATAAATAGAGCTGGCCAGTTTGCAACCAGCAGAGAGAGAGGAGTGAGCAGCAAGGGAAGTTGCTGCTGCTGTGTGTGTCGACGAGGGTTAAAGTGAATAGCTGTCTACACTGCTGAAGCCACCTCCCTGGAGTTTTGTTGGATACAGGTTGGAAGTTGTTTTCTATTACACCATGCCTCTGTATGGACGTTTGGATGTTTTTGACGCTGCGCTGGAAAGCTGGAACCAGTACGCACAACGGATGCATTACTATTTCCGGGCAAACAGCATCACCGAAAACGAGTGGCAGGTGATCACATTGCTCACCGCCTGTGGCCCGCATACGTTTGGGGTGATTAGGAGCCTTACGTACCCAGCTGTGCCAGACACCAAAACGTTTGATGAACTTGTGAACTTAGCGGGGCAACATTTTAACCCAACCCCGTCCACGATAGTCCAACATTACCGGTTTAATACCGCTGAGAGGACCCCAGGAGAATCCCTTGCCGACTTTCTACGCAGGATTGTGGAGTACTGTGACTATGGTGAGACCTTGTCAGAAATGATACGCGACCGTTTGGTTTGCGGTATTAACAATGCGGCCACCCAGAGAAGTTAGCAGAGCCAACATTGACTTTTTAACAGGCCATTCAAATAGTATTGCCCTGAGAGAGCGCAGAACGGGGAGTGCAGGAGCTACAGGGAATGGAGGTGCATGCTTTGGGGCGCAACCCCTTCCGTCCGAAAGCGTCCCCCCCCGTACCCCTTCAGTACCTTGGGCGAGGTGACGTCCGGATCGCGCTGGTGGCCGTCGGACATTCCTCCCCGAAGGGAGCCTTCTCCAGAACCAATGGATGAGGAGCCATGTCCGTGTCAGACTTGTAAGCGCCGACCCCGTCGCGGGCGCCGGTCCTGGGGGTGCCAGAGGCGCCGTCGTTCCGACCGAAACTGGCCAGCCCAGTGGCCGTACCTTCCATTTGGATGAACCTGCGGCGACTACTCCTGAGAACGTGGAGATGGAGGACGACTGCCTGCATTGTGTGACAGCTCCCCGTGTGGCCCCCATTTAGGTGATAGTACGGGTCAATGGTCATCCGCTTGAGATGGAGTTGGACACTGGCGCAGCAGTCTCCGTGATCGCCCAGAGGACATTCGACCGCATCAAGCAGGGTATACAGACCCTTACATTAACCGACACACTGGCCAGGTTGGCCACCTATACGGGGGGACCATTGGACATTGTAGGAACTACGATGGCCCCTGTTGTTTATGGACGCCAGGAGGGGCGTTTCCCACTTATCATGGTGCACGGCCATGGGCCCAGCCGGTTGCGTCGGGACTGGTTGCGCCATTTGTGGTTGCAATGGCAGCGCATCCTCCAAACAGTTTCTGGAGGGTTGACTGAGGTGCTGGGACGATAACCAGATGTATTCCAGCCCGGTTTGGGGAAAATAAAAGGGGCCGTAGCCCGTATCCAAGTCGAACCAGGAGCCACGGCGCGCTATTTCCGGGCGTGTCTGATGCCTTACGCCTTGCTCGAGAAGGTAGAAGGGGAGCTCACTCGTTTGGAGACTTTAGGTGTTATCAGGCCGCCTGTTTCGCTGACTGGGCAGCACCAGTTGTACCTGTAATGAAGCCAGTTGCCACAGTTTGCTTGTGCGCCGACTATAAACTTACAGTGAATACGGCTTCCCGACTCGACCGATACCCAATGCCTCGCATAGAGGATCTCTACGCGAAGCTTGCAGGCGGACCCTCGTTCACAAAAGTAGATATGAGTCACGCCTAGCTATAGTTGGAGCTGGATCCTGCCTCCCGGCCATATGTAACGATTAATACACACCGGGGCCTGTATGAATATAAACGTTTGCCCTTTGGAGTATCCTCTGCCTGTGCTATTTTTCAACGTGTTATGGAGGGCATTTTGAGAGGTTTACCGCATGTCGCTGTCTACTTTGATGACGTTTTGATCACAGGGACGTCGGAGCAGGAACATTTGGAAAATTTAGAGGCTGTCCTTAGGCGCTTTTCGGAGGCTTGAGTCCGTTTACGTCGCACAAAGTGCGTCTTTCAGGCAAAGGAAGTAGCCTTACCTGGGTTATCGGGTGGATCGCGAAGGTTTGCACCCCGTCGCAGAGAAGGTGCGCGCAATTCAACAGGTCCCTGCCCCGACTGACATTTTGCATCTTTGTTTGTTTCTCGGCCTTGTAAACTATTACGGGAAGTTCCTCCCCAATCTGGCAACTACGCTGGCCCCGTTTCACCTTCTGCTAAAGAAGAATCACACCTGGGTTTGGGGTCAGCCGCAAGAAACCACTTTCCGACAGGTACCTAGCACATAGTGAAAAAGAGAAGGCTGAAGCATTTGCAACCATCTACAGCTAGAATTAAATGCCAAGTGGATGATCCATTTTGACCACCTCTTGAGGTCCCCAGCATCACATACTAATCTTCAGGCAATTGAGTTCATTTCACATATGATATGACAGTTGAAGGCATTGGATACTGCAAAGGTAATGGGTTCTGACAACATTCTGACAATAGATGTGTGCTCCAGAACTAGCCACGTTCCCTAACCAATCTGACCCAGTACAGCTGCAACACTGGCATCTACCTGATAATGTAAAAATGGCCCAGGTATGTTCTATACACAAAAAGCAGGACACATCCAACCTGGCCAATTACCACACCATCTGTTTGCTCTCATTCATTGGCAAAGTGATGGACAAAGTTGTCGTCAGTGCTATTATGCAGCACTTATTCAGAAATGACTTGCTAGCTGATGCTCAGTTCTGCCACAGCCACTCAGCTCCTGACCTCATTACAGACTTGGTTCAAACATGGGTAAAACACCTAAATGCCAGAGGTAGGGTGAGAGTGGCTGTCCTTAACAAGAAGGCCACATTCGACTGAGTGTGACTGCTAGGATCCCTAACAAAGCTAGAGTCAATGGGAATTTGGTGAAAAGCTCTCCACTAGTTTAAGTCTTGTCTCGCACAAAGGAAGATGATTGTGCTGGATAGAGGTCAGTCTTCGCAGTACCATGACATGGTTGCAGGTTTTTACCCATGAAGGACAGGGGCACAGATGCATGGAAGCACCACTATCCACTACCCGTACAGCAACCTGATTTGAAACTAAAACAAATTCCTTTATTGTCGTTGGGTCAAAACTTCCCTACAGCACTATGGGTGTACCTACACCGCATGGACTACAGTGGTTCAAAAGGCACCTCATCAACACTTTGAGGACAATTGGGGATGGACAATAAATGCTGGCTTAGCCATCGATGACCACATCTCATGGAAAAAAAGTTTAGTGATTACGAGAGGTTTTACGATTGGTGCACCATTGTGTTTGATAGTGCAACAGATATAGAATTATTTATTTATGTTTGGCCAAAGACTAATATTGAAGTTTGTTCTTTGAATACAAGCACAACTTCGGATTTAAAAACAAATTGCCGTGGGGAAACTAGTGTATGATTTTTATTGAAGACTACCTGGGCCAACAGTTCTGCAAGTCTTCTTTGATGTGTATGGTATATTCATTGATTTTTCACAGTAACTTCATTGCAGACAGGCGTTTTGAGACAGGAGTAATGGTTAACCTTAGTGGAATTTTGAGAGCAGTCCTTTACAGGAATGAAACCTGCACTGCGCAGCCCCTTTAAGATTGATGTGACCCCATTTACATGCACCTTTACGAGAACATTGGCTGTGTGTAGCCACTTTGTTTCCTTTGTGGTATGTTAGAGGGAACATTGGTCGTGGCAGATCTTTTAGGTTTGGTTTATATTAAGGCAATATGAAATGTGAAAGTGAAGTGGTTATTATGTGGGACCATTAAGTCCAGCATTTGTTGTGTCGTGTTTCGCTAACACCTTGCAATATGGGGAAAATATAGAAGTGAAGGGGGAAAAACCGGATGCACTGAAATGTAAGTACAATATGTTGATTTGTTTGCCCCCCCCCTCCCACCAACCGGTCCTGGCAAGTATACTCTAGTATTGTACACCATATGATGAGTCATATAAAGTTTTGTACGTCAGATGACAATCTTCGGAAGAATTATTATGCTCACTGAGCACCTAGAAAGCCAAGAAATGTGCATTGATGGTGTCACCCATTTAAATGTGCCTGATAGTTATCTTCTAATTGCATGCCACATCTCAACTTACCTTGAGTCAAATATGATGTGAATGAGTCAAAGCTTCGAAATTTAACCCTTAAAGTAATATCTGAAAATTCCACCATATCTGTTCTAGAACTGGAAGCTGCAGTAATGGTGTATAATACGGAACACTAATCTGAAGACATTGCTTATAATTGATTCAAATTTTGTACTAGTTCGGATGTATTGTAGGCATGCTTCAGTGGTAATTCCAAACGTTAGTGTTAGCAGGGGATTGAAGCTTAAAACAAGTCAATTTTTATGATCCAATACGAACTTTTAATTGCAGTTTCAAACTCACTGAGCAAAATTATGAAGTGCAACGCTAGGTAACTATAATGTATTAAAATGCTATTTTTGTGTTCATTCTTGACATAAAACTTATTACACTGAGCTTTTAAAACTATTATACAAAATAGAGTTGTACATTACATTTGGCAGTGATGTCAGATTGTAGTCCAAACCCTTTTGACGCAAATTTGTAAAAATCATTTTCATGTGGTCATAATTATACGGGTTTTATTATTGGGTTAAAAGGATTGTCATTTTGATTCATTCTGCAGATTGCTACTTATATTCTTGAAGTAAACGTGTAAAATTTCCCCAATCTTCAAGGAATTTGTTAAGTGCTGTACTAAACATCTAAATTGTGTTGTATTGCCAGTCTTCAGATGCAACTGTAATAAATTACCATTTTAGTGAAAATAAAATGAAATTGCATAAGCATGCTATTTTTAATTTGAACCATTTTTAGATGGTGTAATTGATAACATGGTTTTATACTTGATGCATTATATTCTGACTGAAAGTTAGTTTGAAATCATTGTTGATTTATGGATCAATCAGATTCTAGTGCATGAATCGTCCTTGATTTTGGTTTTGTATAAATTTCTGCATGGCATAGTGTCTCCATTTTTATATATTGTTAATGTTAAGAAAAAAAAAACACACGGCCAGAGACATTTTGAATACTGACATCTAGGATTTTGCATACTTTTGTTCTTGTTGATGCAACCCAACGTACTCTTGGAATTGCGGCACATATCCAAGATGTAAAGTGTTTCCTTGATAGTGCTGTACAATAAGAAGGAAGTAATAAATATTGTTTGCAACGATATGCTGAGGATACCAACTAAAATAATTTAAGTAGATGCTTGAGTCTTTTTGAATATAGAAAGTACTATTCCACTGCTTCCTGTATATAATTGTGTCCCCCATTTTGCCAATTCTGTAAACTAAAATTATGGTTTAACAAAGCTACAACTTGTACAAAATGAATTGAATCCCCAATTCACTGTCACAACTAATTCAATTGAAAATTATTGACCTTGAGTCTGCGAACAACTAGTATCCATAGTATTCAATGTTGGATTTTTAAATACAGTACTGTAACTAGTCTTCATTGAGCATGCTCACTTCAGTGAATTGAACCCTGTTGGGAAGCTGTAGTATTTGCTCACAATTCTTTGAATCTGAGGTAAACACTAGAGATTTTATGAAAGGAAAGGCCTTGGATATTGGTGGTATACTGCACCAGCTGATTGGTTTGTGTTTTTCTTTGTAAATGTACATTACAGTAGCCTGCTGGCACTCATGTCTTGTATCAGGAAGCAATTTTTATCTTTGTCTAAGGATTTTTGTACAGACATAGGATGGTACATTTTGCGTCGTAGATGCCATCATTTAGCATTTGACTGTCTACTTAGTACTGTAATTCTAAAAGGCAATGAATTGATGTGAATGTTGTGGAACAAATGAGCAAAATCTGGCAATTTATTGTTGCTTTCTTTTAACGTGGTTTTATAAGGATTGATAAAAGAATTTCATAAATTGACATGTTCCATCTTTGATTGTACTGCACTGCTAACAATGAGGTGTTGACAAAATATCTCAACAGGGAGAGCCTCTCACCAAAGGAAAGCAATGTATGGATTTTAAACTGCTTCAGTATTTTCAATAACTGATCATGAAATTGTTATAGTCATGATGTAACAGTAACGTCTGGCCTTCAGTGCTTGCAGCATGATGAATTAGGTGATTTGGTATCCTAAAATGGAGAACATTATTCCTTTCTCTTTTGTTTTAGTGTACACATGCAAACTGAAATGCATGCAAACCATGCTTACAGTTACACTGTACTTCTATACTGAATACATTTGTGTTCGAATGTAAAATACCAAATTTCCCTCAGCTAAGTGGATATTGTTTTATTCCCTAAATGGCTGTAGATTACTTCCTTGTTGCATGTGTATGTTTTTTGTAGGTTTCTAATCTCACTTGTTTATTGCTAATTATTAAAATTGAGACCCATGAAACTCCAGTAATATTGACATGGTGTGGCATTTAGGACTTGGAAGCCATAGGGGATAAATTTGGAGATAGAGGGATAAGTCGATTTGTATAATTTGAGAATTTGCTGCAGTGGAAATGGGAGAAAGTATTCGTTTTTATCAACTAATTAAACCATGTTTTTGAAACTTATTGAGGTATTTGTGTGTTATGCTTCAATTGGACACTTAAAATATGAATTCAGATCTTTTCCCGGTTGTGCATTGAGCGACAGGCTGGAGAAGTTTGGGCCATGGATTTAGCTGGAACTAGAGTAGATGAGTGTTCCTGGTATCTGTTTTGCTGCATTTTTAAACGGTGGAATATATATGGCAGTCTCAATTCAGATGTTGATGTAAATCTGCCATACAAACTGCCCTTTTAAAAACATGGAGTGAAAATGCATTATTTAACCGCCTTCTCTTACCGTTTCTACTTTGTGAGTACATTTCAGTTTTAAAAATATTCTTTTTGAAGTGATTTACCTGTTCGCTGTTCATCTGTAGGAAAAGTGGCTTCTGTGAAACAATCTTTTAATTATTTACAAGCGATCCATATTAATATGCATATCAGTGGACTGCATTTGTTAGACTGTCATCATTCATGCTAATTTCAAATGTTCAAAAAAGCTTTTCTCTATTTGCAAAAGGCACTGACATCAATGTGGGCAGCCTCCAGCACCTTTGTACTTAGGTATGGACTATGAGTCCTGACAATGGGAGCATCAAAACCGAACCGCATTCCAATCTTCTGGACATCGGTGCAAGAAGCTTTGAACTCTGGTTGCTTTATTTTATCCTCCCTTGACCACATGTGCTAAAGGCATTTATTTGTCATACCCTGCAGTTGACTTGGCTGCCACTAGCTATAACAAGTAGAGAAGCACACCCAAATACATCAGTACCTGAAGTCGTACTGATGAATAGTGTACGTGAGGAAATAAGATTTGCTTATCCTAAATGCATCAAAAATTGAATAAATTTTGCTGATATTTCCAGAGTTAGTAGGAAGTCTTTTTAAATGTACAACAAGAAATAAGAAAAACCCAAATTTTGTGCAACCTGTTCTGGTATTCTGACTGTTTTGAAGTATTTTTTAGTATGGTTAATTTTGAGGTTCTTGGATTTCAGTGTGGTTTGTTACTCTACCCTCAAGTGCTGCATTTTTTCCATTTGTGCATGATTACTTCAAAAGAAACAAATTCTTTTTATTAGTGTGCTTCATCTGACATTAGGATAAATAATTACAAAATGACCCTAATTAAAAGGTTTCTACGTGTATGATAGTAGTTGTGTAGTTAAGCTGAGGTGTATTTTGGGTCAAACTGCGTGAACTGTGCTTTTATATATGGTTGCAGTCTTGGTGTTCAATATTATGTTTTAAGATTGCTTGACTTTCAGTAAATCACAAATTTATTCTCTTGGAATTGAATTTTAGGCATTTTGTAAGCAGTTTTATTGAATTACAATGAGTTGTTTATAATACTGCACGAAAACAAATAATTGCACGAAAACAAATTATTTGGAAAGGTGTGAACTTATAAAATCACTCATCAGCCCATTTTCGTTTTTGGAATATCTGATTTTGCAGTTAATGATGATGGATTGGTCAGATCAGATCCCTAGTTTGGCTGATTGAATTTCAGTATTTATTTCATACTGAGTTTATTTGCATTAATAGTCCTACAAATCCTGGATTAAGCATTTATCAATGAAATTTTACACACATTTGGTTGCTTGGTTCTACCCGCAGAATTTTTATCTGAAATTTCAGGTATTGTGAACAGTTTAGACCTGCCAAGAGAAAGATGTATTTTTATTTGCATGATCCGCCATTCATCGTTATAAGACCTAAATCAGTGTTTCATGTATTTAAGTATCTTAATTTAACTAAATTTCAAGAGATTGTCAAGAGCAAAACCCCAAGAGTGTTGTCTCAAACAGCCTCAAAATGGCAGATAATTTTGTTTGCAAAGAGTCGTGTTATGAAATGGCTGAATCTGCAGTCAAGCGTCTGCATTGAGCATGCTCAGGTCATTGAATTATAGTCCATAGGGGGAGATGAAGAGTAGAAGCTGGGAAACGGTCTTCAGCAGGAACTGGGTTTACAACTGCTTGAGTCTTTGTCTATGGAGAGACATGAAAATGACCTGTAGATCTTCACTTTTACAGGCCTTGCCTTCTATACAGGTAATTTTCACCTGCTTTTGGCTTAACATTACTTTGAGCGTTCAAATTTATCATCAATCTTCACAAATAGTTTATGACCAAAAAGAACGATTCCCCAAATAATTGTCCTTAATTGAAATATCACAATAATGATTAGTAGCACAGAGAATTGTTAAGCCCATTGAACAAAAGTACAAGATAATCACTTGGTTGGGGAATTTTAAGTATGACTAGATTTTAATGATTAAAATTATATTGTTTCACATTCAAGTGCTAAGCTTGCAGCATTGATAATTGAAATGTTCTAGTAGTTGAGAATAGCACTTGTCATTTGAGGAAACCTGGTGATATTTGTAGACCCTAGGTTTAGTAATTCTAAAGCAATATAGTTCACATATTAGAAACATATGGGTCTGTTTTAAAAAAAAACCTACTTTGGGTGAATTATTAGTTTTAGATGGTGTATCATCTTCTGTCCTATTAGATTATCATAATAGACTCATCTTGTCATACATACATGTGACCTAAAATCTTAAAAAAACATATTTTAACATTTTTTCCAATTAAGAGGCAAGGGCAGTTTAGAGTGGCCAATCCATGCTCTCTGCACATTTTTGGGTTGTGGGGGTGAGACCCACGCAGACACGGGGAGGTTGTACAACCTCATATGGACAGTTATCCGAGTCTGCGGTGCGGTGAGGCAGCAGTGCTAACTGCTGCGCCACTATGCCGCCCGATGTGACCTAAAATTGTCTAAATTCTGATTGGATATGTTATTAGATGCCAATCACCAAATTATATTTGACACCTCAAAGTTGATTCAAATACCTTGCAGTGAATCACAGTTTAATTAACATTTTATACCAGCTGTTTGTTGACACTTTTCTGTTTCCTTAAATTAAAACTAAACTCCGTATAGTTTTGACAATTTAAGGTGACTGCAATGTGAATTTATGTTGTGTTGCTTAATACAGATGTGTGCTGTTTTCTCGGGTGTTGAAAGAAAGTTGCTGGGGTTGGGGGTGCCTTTTAGTAGTTTTTCTACAGTGTTTTCGGGTGAAAATGATTAAAGGTATAGACTTAAAAATGTTGCTTTATCTTTCCTTCGTTGAGTACTTATTTTGCACACCTGTATGTGCTTCTGTATTTTTCTAGTTTCCAAGCATACTGTTGACAGATGAGCTTAAATGAACAGCCATCTGAAATAGTTCTGGCTTGTGAAAATGAGCTGCATTGATTTGTATTTTGCTGGCTCTGGCAAACTCTACTTTGAAAATGTAGTGTTTCTTATTCTGGAAATACAATACTGGGCATGCTAATAGTATTTTATAGAAGCTTAAGCATCTGCATATATAACCTTTAATATGTGATAGATATGGGCAAAATCGATGCCAGAAATTGGGTGGAAAATTGAGGCATTTTATAGTCTGGAATTATGTTGATTTACTAGTGTTTGTGCACTCACTAACTTATACTGCATGGGGCAAATTTGTCTATAATTGCTGCTTAAATCTTTGAATTGTGTTGTTCATAACATTAACTGCATCTTTCTTAAACAATGCTCTTTGTCTTCTGCAATCGGGTAATGTGTACTTAAAGAGAAAATGCTGGAAAGTCTCAGCATGTCTGGCAGCATCTGTAGGGAGAGAAAAGATAATCGCTTATTGTCACAAGTAGGCTTCAGTGAAGTTGCTGTGAAAAGCCCCTAGTCGCCACATCCGGCACCTGTTCGGGGAGGCCGGTACGGGAATTGAACCCGCGCTGCTGGTCTTGTTCTGCATTACAAGCCAGCTGTTTAGCCTGCCCTGCTAACCCAACCCCTTTTATTTTTGACCCTTTGTCAAATATGTACTTTTTGAATCAGTTAAAATATTTATTGTCTCTTTTGCTGTGGATATGGCATTAATTTGAATTTTCTTTATATTTGTTGTGTTTTGTGCCTTTTTCCACCCCCATCCTTCAGTAGACCTGTCACGTCAAATAGTTCGGTCAGTGTAGCAACAGCAGCATTTTCTTAACTGCAAATGTAAATTTGTAATAATTCTGCAGTTTTTTAAAGCATGAAATGAAGTGGAAAGTCCACGATGACTGTGACAGCTGAAGCCTGAAAGTAAAATAAAAGGCAGTTGAATGTAACTTTTAATATGAAACGCCTTCACGTGGCAAGCTAACAGCTTCAGTTAATGAGTAAACTGGTGGATAGTTTTTTTCAGCATAGCATTGAGACTTCAATAGCCAGTTAGAAGGAAATAATGTAGGGTGGGTGGAGCCAACATAAAAGCTGAAAATATCTCTGGCATTGCTTTGGTGCCAATTTTTCTGATATTGCTGTATATGGTATGTCAAGAAAGCCCCAGCTGCTACACTAGAAAGTGATTGTATCTTGGTAAGAAAAAAAATTATATAAGGAAACTTTGCATTATATTGGTGTTATAAAATGTTGACATCGTCACATTCTCGTATATCATTTAATTAGAAGTTAATATACGGTTCACATAGTAATTGGGAATTACATACTTTTCAGATGTATCATCAATAAATGAAATAAAAATCGTAGTTTCTTTATGTTTAACTAAGCTGTATGGACTTACTGTGCTGAGATTGAAAGATTGTATAATTTTATTACTTAATATGTTCAGATTAGGTATTTGATTTTTCACTCTGCAGCCCCCCCAATTTAATTTTGGAACTATAATGTGACACTTGCAAATTAAAAGCATTTGCTCAGAAGTCAGAAGCTTTTGGGAGTTAACCTACTCCTTCTGTGATATGTACTTTGTTGCCTGTGTTCTAAACATTTGCTTACAATTCCATTGTGTTGCTTTTTCACCAAGTTATTGTACTAAATTTTGAGAGATAGATTCTTATATAGAACATAGAACATACAGTGCAGAAGGGGGCCATTTGGCCCATCGAGTCTGCACCGACCCACTTACGCCCTGGCCCATACACCCACTTCCACCTTATCTCCGTAATCCAATAACCCCATCTAACCCTTTTGGTCTCTAAGGGCAATTTGTCATGGCCAATCCACCTAACCCGCATGTCTTTGGACTGTGGGAGGAAACCGGAGCACTCAGAGGAAACCCACGCAGACACAAGGAGAATGTGCAGACTCCGTACAGACAGTGACCCAGCAGGGAATCGAACCTGGGACCCTGGTGCTGTGAAGCCACAGTGCTAGCCACTTGTGCTACCATGCTGCCCAATGCTTCCAACAAACTATGCAATGCTTCCAACAAAATTCTTGTTATTTGGTGATAAGACATTGATATGTGACTGAAAATTTTGAAACAGTAAACTGCAATTTCATAGATCATAGAATTTACAGTGCAGGAGGCCATTCGAAGCCAAGAATAAAAATTCCATCCAAAGATATAGTGGTGGGGAAAAAGTTCATTTAAGTATTTCAATCCCTGGTTGTAAAGTTTGAAATGAGAAAAATAAATAACTTTAAACTGGAATTATTTTATTTTCATATGCTTTAAATTGAACTTGTATCTCAAAAGAATGTTATGAAACCGTAACATTCTATTGGAGATAATGCGGAATAACACCTTAAACCCTTTGGTCAGTGCGTTGAAAAAGTATTACCTCCCAAGTACAATTGGTTGTTTAATTGTGGGTTAATTCAAACACAAGGCACTTTAGATAATGTCTTTATTTTCAACTTATCCAGTCCAGTTAGAAAATGGCAATTTCCCTTGAATCATTTTGGTTACATTCACACTTCCATTGCCAACTTGTAAGAGTGACTCCTACTGGGCAATCATCAGTACTTTAATTTCACAATCAATATGAATTGCTGAGTCTGTTTCAGTTTGAGAGACTGCTGTGGTGTTTTCCATCTACATCTTGTTTAGAGTTCCATCTGATTTATTAAAAAATCTCAATCTGGAACAATTACAACACAGGAAGAAGGCTTTTTCCCTGCTGTTTATTTGCTAGACAAGGACTTTGCTGCCTGTGATGTTTTTCTTTGCTTATTTTCTGAAGTTTGTAATGCTCTTCCCAGATGGAATAAAGTATCTAGTGTTTCATTTTAAGTGTTGTGTTGAAGTTGGGTGTACAGAAAACGCCCAAAGGCAAATCCAAACACCTTTGTCGGCCTCTCTGACCTTTTGTTAGAGAGGAAGCATACTGGGAGATCCTAGGGCTTCCTGTCTTTGGGTGCTTGTGTGCAAGAACTTTTTGAATTTGCTTAAGTCACGTGTAATTATCTCAGCACAATGAAAACAATAGCTGGCAGTGATACTCTATATCATGGCATTAGTCTCCAAAACCATTTTATTCTTAACGTTAGGATCTGCCTCCCAGTGCCAATTTTGTTCTGAACAATGTCAGTATGTTTTCACAAGTTCATCTGAAAAGGACCATCTTGATGTCACTAAAGTCCACTGGTGCATTAATTGGCAGATGCCAGAATCCTCAAAAAACTGCCAGAACCTCTGAAGCCAGCATATTTGTACTATTTCTGGATCAGAGATGCATTTGAATGTTCTGGATAGAATTACTACGTTAGTAAAACTAACTTTGACTGTCACAGTGACAATAATCCTGCAAGTGGCTATGCCTGACAATCACCACAGCTGTTTGGATGCATACTATTTACAGCACAAAAGGGAAACCATTGAGCACACCATGCTGGTGCCAGCTCTTCAATTTAAAGTGCCTGCTCTAATTCCACTTCCCAGGCTTTTCCTTCAGGTCTTTATATTCATTTTCAAATATAACTATGCTGTCTTACTAACAATTTGCATCATCAAAATTATTATTCTCAAAATCTTCGATAATTTTGAACATGTATTTTACCTTCTTTGTTCCAAGGGAATTAAGTCTTTCCCCACAGTTATCATGTGTAATTCCTAATATTCTGGTGAGTCTTTACTGTCTCGTGTCATGACTGGTACCCTCCCCAAAACCAGATGCACAAATTCAAAATCTAATCCAAATCAAAATTGAACCCGGGTTCAATTCCAGCCTCGGGTGATTGCCTGTGTGGAGTTTGGACATTCTCCCTGTGTCTGTGGGAGGAAACCGGAGCACCCGGAGGAAACCCATGCAGACACAGGGAGAATGTCCAAACTCCACACAGGCAATCACCCGAGGCTGGAATTGAACCCGGGTCCCATGCGCTGTGCGGCAGCAATGCGAACCATTGTGCCACCCTTATGCCTTACAAATGTCTTAGAAATTTTACTGTGTGGAACTGCATCTGTAACTTAACTTTTGGCTTTAAAAAAAAAATTAGAATAAAGCAGAACCCAGTGAGATAGCATAGCAACATTAAAAGTGCTGAAATTATAAAACCGAATAAATAGAAGATTACTGTTTCCAGTAATTGAGGAATCTAGAAAGAAGTCATTCATAAAGATTAAAACATTTTATTTATAGACAACTATGGTTGTCTAAAGCGCTTTATAGCCAATGAGCTACTTTTGAAATGCAGTCAATGTTGCAAGGCTCCTGTAAATAACACTGTGATCATGACCAGAGAATCTATGTTGATTGAAAAATAAATATTGGCCAGGAGGACACTGGGGTAACTCTGCTGCGCTTTGAAAAAGTACCATTGGATTTTTGCTTTATTCTTTCATGCGATGTAGACATTTTTTTGAATAGCCAACCCCAGTGGCCCTTGAGAAGGTGGTGGTGAGCTCCCTCCTTGGGCTTCTGCAGTCTGTCTGGTGCAGGTACACATATAATAATAATCGCTTATTGTCACAAGTAGGCTTCAATGAAGTTACTGTGAAAAGCCTCTACTCGCCACATTCTGGCGCCTGTTCGGGGAGGCTGGTATGGGAATTGAACCGTGCTGCTGGCATTGTTATGCATTACAAGCCAGCTGTTTAGCCCACTGTGCTAAACCAGCCCCATATAGTGCTGTTAGGAAGAGCATTCTAGGGTTTTCGTTCAGTGAGACCAAAGGAATGGTGACATGATTTCAAGTCAGGATAGTGTGTGGCTTGGAGGGGAACTTTAAGGTAGTGGTGTTCCCAAGTGTTTGTTACTCTTGTCCTTCTAGATGGTTTGGAAGATGTTGTTGAAGGAACTTTGGTGAGTTGCTGAAGAGGATTTTGTAAATGGTACACTGCTGCAACCATGCATCTGTGGCGGAGGGAGTCATGCTGTGGATGGGGTGCCAATCGAGTGGGCTGCTTTGTCCTGGATGGTGTCTAGCTTCTTCACAGTTGTTGGAGCTGCACTCATCCAGGAAAATGAAGAGTATTACATCACCCTCCTGATTTGTGTCTTGTAGATGATCAACAAGCTTTGGGGAGTAAGGAAGTGAGTTGCTTTACATTTGCCTTTAATGCCTCGTTTGAAAGACAAGACTTGCAACAGTGCTGCACTGGCATGTCAGTTTTGATTTTGTGCTGATGTCCTGGAGAAGGGACTCGAACACGCAACCTGCTGATTCAGAGCCGAGAGTGCTACCATTACATCTAAGAAAACCTTGTTGACAGAGTGGCGAGATTGTCAAATTTCCTCCTAGTTACTTGTTGAGACGTGAACTGTATCAAATTTCAAGATAAGATTGGATGGGTGGATGAAGCAAAAAGCAAATGGGTACATTTGATCAGAGCTATTTGCTTACAGCAAGGATAAATAGCAACATGGGCTATTGTGGGCAAATGGCTGGTTTCCATGTTCTGTGATTTTGTTTGCCACTTCATAACTTGTTTTTTGTTTTCGTGCATTCTGACTCACAGTTTGTCAGGTTCCCTAATTTGTGTAATGAGCAAAGTTCAGTGATTAGTCCTTTGCCTATGCCCAACTAATTTATATGAATGCAAGACAAAAGATATTCCAGCACAAATTCCTGCAACATGCACTTATGCGCATTCTTGTAATGGTCACATTTGGAGAGCTGGTCCAGACACTAAGGACTGAATGGCCTCCTTCTGTACTGTAATGATTCTGTGAAAAAGTTCCAGTTACACTTTAACATCCCTTGATCTCTGCTGCCATTTTCCGACAAAAGTGACTACTTAAAAAAAAAAATACTTATTTGGCTTTGAATCTCTTTGGGACAGTTCTATTTAAATGCAAATTTGCACCTTTATTTTGACAAGCTTCTTCCACAAGAATATAAGAAATAGGAACAGGAGTAGGCTGTTAGCCCACAACCCTTTGGATTAAGAAAATTCTCTTCTCCTCAGTCCTGAAAGGGTGACCCCTCATTCTCAGACTGTGGCCCTGTGTTTTAGATTCTCCAGTCAGGGGAAACATTATTAGCATCAGCTCTGTCTTAAGAATATTATATGTTTCAATTGGATCACCTCTCATTCTTCTAAACTTTGGGGAATATAGGCCTAGTTCATTCACTCCCCTTGCAGGACAAATCCCTCATCCAAGGAACATGAGCCTCATAAATAGTTTCCACAAGTTGATGTATTCCACATCCATCATACTACTTTTATGCATTGTGAATTTCTTCAAAAAAGATAACCCATGTTGACTCTTTGCTTTAGCCCATCTCTTTCTAAGTACTCACTAATTTCACCTCCTATTATTGGCTCCAAAACTTGCTTGAAACTGAAATAAAATTAACTTGCCTATAATTTCCAACTTAGCCCTTTTTTTCATGTCTTGACTCGGATGTTCACTGAACATTACTTGACAATACCCATTTCTAAATTGTTGTGCAACATTAAGATCAATTAAACAATAGGCTCCCCGATTTCCCTGGTAATTCAAAAAAGGTGCAAGGCTGGAACATATTTTGTTTGCACATGAACTGGTTTCTGTGTATGAATGTATGTCACTTTTAGCAAGTATAAATGAGCCAGGTTATAAGCTTGACTAATTAGGTGTTAATGTAGCTATTAGCATACACCGAATTGTTCAAAAATGAAAATGAAAATCGCTTATTGTCACGAGTAGGCTTCAATGAAGTTACTGTGAAAAGCCCCTAGTCGCCACATTCCGGCGCCTGTCCGGGGAGGCTGGTACGGGAATCGAACCGTGCTGCTGGCCTGCTTGGTCTGCTTTAAAAGCCAGCGATTTAGCCCAGTGTGCTAAACCAGCCTTGTTAGGAAACGAGTGTTTCCTAATTGCAGTAACACATTGAAGAGTAAATGTTTTGGGTTTTGCAAGCGTGGACTTGGAAAATGGAGTGTACTCTGCCATCCAACAACCGAAGGAACATGCTGTTTAATTCAATCAACCAATTGTAGGGACATATGGACTACGTATCTGGCATTGCACTGGCACGGAAATTCTTACATGATATTGATCAATTTTTTTTGTAGCCAGAACTTCTTTTTGGACTGACAGCAGCATCCTGTTTAGTGGGAAATACCACCTGCGTAGCCCCTGCATAGTAGCAATGTGAGATGGCTTGCTGAACCTGCTGTTCAAATTTTTTGACATACTAAGCTTGCAAGGTGAGCTATTAACTAGGGTCCAATTTACAAAATTACCGATGAACCCAATTTTGTAGCGAATGGATTGATAGGAATCCCAACATGTTGGATTAAATTTGATTTGTTTATTGTCATGTGTACTGAGGTACAGTGAAAAGTATTATTCTGCTTGCAGCACAGACAGATCATTCCGTACATGAAAAGAAAATACATAATAGGGTAAACATATAGTTTCCGTTGGACATCTGTTCATCCGTTGGATGTGGTGCGACAATCACCAGGCAGGAATGTTCCCTTCCAGTCAGGGTACACTTCAGCAGTCAAGGGCATTCAGCCTCTGATCTCCAGGTAAGCGTTTTCCAAGGCGGCCTTCAGGACACGCGACAACGCAAAATCACCGAGCAGAAACTTATAGCCAAGTTCTGCACACATGAGTGCGGCCTCAACCGGGACCTGGGGTTCATGTCGCATTACATTCATCCTCCACCATCTGGCCTGTGCTTGCGAAATCATACCAATGTCCTGGCTTGAGACAATTCACACCTCTTTAACCTGGGGTTACCCCTATCTCTGGATCTCTAAAGACTTAATTACCTGCAAATGCTCGTATTCAAATCTTTGTGTGCATATATATATTTTTCTGGAACCTACCTCTTCATTCACCTGAGGAAGGAGCAGTGCTGCAAAAGCTAGTGTTTGAAACAAACATGTTGGACTTTAACCTCGTGTTGTAAGACTTCTTACTGTGCTCAACCCAGTCCAACACCGGCATCTCCACATCAATGCTTTTGAGTATTGCAACCATAGACTCCTTTTAACCTGACTTAGAAGAGTACCCAATATAGTGAACTGAGCCTCTCAGTCTCGACCACCGAAGTATTTCACTGGGACGTGATGAATGCAACGTAGCACTTTATAATTCATTATCTTTCTGTTTATTTTACAAAGCCCCAACACAGTGGGAATGTGTTTTGTTGCTCTGAATGTTCTTTTCAACTAAATGATACATTGCATACCGATGGTTTATGTCAGTAAACCATTTCTGTTTTGTAGAATCTGTGCATTGTACTCCAACTGCTTACTTTGCTGTGTGGATGTTTCCCCCCAAATTTGTGGTTTTGTTTTTGTTTGAGCTAATCCTTGTATCTTGACAAATTGGGGGGGGGGGGGGGGGGGGGGAAGAAGAAGAAGTCAGAAAAGTTCAGTAGTCTGAGGTTAGCAGCAGACCGTGCTTTGTTTCTATCTGTTTGCCTGTGAAATTTATCTTATTAGAAAAGGTTAATTTCATAAAGCAGCTGAATCACTGACATTTGATGAAAGTTCAACGAATACTGTTTTCATCGGTCACTGTGTCTTCAAATGTTAATCTGTATAGAACAAAGTGAGCAAGTGGTGAATAACAAAACGACTAATTCAGTCTATTTAAAGACTAAGTACATTTTGTGTGCAAGTATATCTATAAATTAAAGCAATTCTGTTTGTGCTTCAGTCTGCAGGTATGACTGGGGCAGACACCGTTATAGAAGATCGGAAGCGGGAAGTGACAAAGGAACTATCCACTACTGAAGACCAAGGTGAATAAAGATATAGGGCGGGATTCTCTGATCCTGGGGCTAAGCGGTGACGCCGTCGTAAACACTGAAGCGCTTTATGCTGACGTCAACAGGCCCTTGGGATCAGTGATCATGCGCCGCACAGAGGGCCAGCATGGCACTGGAGAGCCTCATGCTGCTCCAGCTGCCGATACCGGCGTCAGAATGGGCGCCGCGGATGCGCGCTACGCCTGGTGCGACTTTGCGCATGGGTTACCTTCTCTGCGCCGGCCCCAACGCAACATGGCGAAGAGCTACAGGGGCCCAGCGCGGAGGAACATAGGCCCCCACTAGGACAAGCCCGCCCGCTGATTGGTAGGCCCTAATCCCGGGGCAGGCCCCCCCCCAGCCACCGCCCACAACATGAGTGCCGGTGGGAATTGGCCTAACTCGGCGCGCACTCGGCTCATCGCAGCAGAGAATTGGCGGAGCGGCGTCATATGAATCCCCCCCTGAATCCCGCCCATTGGGGCAGCACAGTAGCATAGTGGTTAGCACAATTGCTTCACAGCTCCAGGGTCCCAGGTTCGATTCCCGGCTTGGGTCACTGTGTGGAGTCTGCACTTTCTCCCTGTGTGTGCATGGGTTTCCTCCCACAGTCCAAAGATGTGCAGGTTAGGTGGATTGGCCATGATCAATTGCCCTTAGTGTCCAAAATTGCCCTTAGTGTTGGGTGGGTTTACTGGGTGATGGGGATGAGGTAGAGGTGTGGGCTTGGGTAGGGTGCTCTTTCAAAGAGCCGGTGCAGACTCAATGGACTGAATGGCCTCCTTCTGCACTGTAAATTCTATAAGTTCAGACTGCTTGTCCCAGATTATATTTCCGGGTTGGTTGCGCAGAGGAGATGAGAGAATTCCCAGCTCTGCGAACTTTGCCTTTAAAAATGGCTCCCCAGATGTTTGGTTTTTCGGTCTGTTGTGAGGGTGGGCTGGATTAGAAGTTGGAAGGGCAACCTGGAAGAACTGTGGAGGGTGCTGGGTGCAGAGGCAGGCTGGGTGGAAGGCCTACCTCTGGGATCCAGCACTGTGTCCAAAGTTTAAAGCATGAAACATCCCTCTCGCCTCACCGTTTTCCCTCACCCCCAACCCACAATCTCCCCATGCCCCCCACCCAGCCTCCATAACCCCTCATCCCCTTCCTACAAAACCCATGCACCCTCGCCCACCACCCTTGACCCTGATACCTATCATGCCAACTCGCATATTCACTACATTTACATTCTATCAACTAAATAACAACAAACAGTTCATTCAAATACGCAATCCTTATAACAGGCATTGAAATTAATAGTATCACATCAAAGAATCTGTAACCACTTGCAGCTGTCAATGAAACTGAAATGGCAGGCACCTTACTGGGATAATGGATGGCTGTAAAATCAGTTCTGCGACGCTAATCAAGTAACGGAAGACCTCCCATCACCAACAGACCGAGTGAAATATCAAGCCTTTTTTTTGAACACTGGAGACATTTTTTCCAAAGGTTTAAAGTGCAGGATTTTTTAATGCCGTTCCAGCTTGTTGGTTCCCATTGACAGGTCCCATTGACATGTGCTTCTGACTGTTTTGACAGTTGATTTTTGACAGGTCTGTTGACGGTGAGCTTGACAGTAACTTCGAGAGTCAGGGGGCAGAGGTTGAGAGTAGTGGGCATCACTAAGGAGAAGGTGCTGGGAAAACTCCTAATATCTGAAGTGGATAAATCACCTGGACTATATGGACTACATCCCAGATTTCAGAAGGAGATAGCTGAGGAGATTGTGGAGGCATTGGTGATGATCTCACTGGAGGCAGGGGGGTCCCAGAGGATTGGAAAATGGCTAATGTAACACCTCTCTGTTTAAATGGGGGAGGCAGAAGACAGGAAATTATAGGCTTCAGCTATTGGTAAGATTATGGAGTCTATTATTAAGGATGAGATTGTGAAGTACTTAGCAGTGCATAGTAATATAGGACTGAACCAGTACGTATTCGTCAAGGGAGGTCATTGACAAATCTGTTGGAATTCTTTGAGGAGGTTAGACAAAGTAGAACCAGTGGACATGATCTTTTTGAATTTCCAGGAGGCCTTTGGCAAGGTGCTGTACAGGAGGCTGCTAAATAAGATAAGAGCCCATGGTTTTAGGGGCACGATATTGACATGGATAGAGGATTGGCTGACTAGCAGGAGGCAGTGGGGATAAAGGGGCCTTTTTCAGGATGGCAGCCGATGACTAGTAGTGCTCTGCAGCTATCAGTGTTGGGACCACAACTATCCACGATGTACATTAATGACCTGGAAGAAGGAACTGAGGGTATTGTTGCGAAGTTTGCAGATGATACAAAGATATGGAGAGGGACAGGTAGTGTTGAGGAAGCAGGGAGGCTGTAGGAGGACCTGGACACGCTAGGAGAGTGGGAAAAGAAGTGGCAGGTGGAATACAGTATGGAAAACTGTGAGGAAATGAACTTTGGTAGGAAGAATAGAGGTATAGACTACTTTCTAAATGGGGAAAGGTTTCAGAAATCAGAAGCACAAAGGGACTTCGGAGTCCTAGTTCAGGATTCTCTTAAGGTTAACATGCAGGTTCAACTGGCAGTTAGGAAGGCAAATGCAATGTTAGAATTCATGTCAAGAGGGCTAGAATACAAGAGCGGGGATGTACTGTTGAGGCTGTGTAAGGCGCTGGTCCCCATATCGAAGGAAAATGTGCTAGCCTTGGAGAGGGTCCAGAGGAGGTTTCCACTACTAGAACCCAAGGGCACAGCCTCAGACTGAAGTGACGATCCTTTAAAACAGAGTTGAGAAGGAATTTCTTCAGCCAAAGAGTGGTGAATCTGTGGAACTCAGTGCCATGAAAGGCTGTGGAGGCCAAGTCATTGAGTGTCTTTAAGACCGAGATAGATAGGTTCTTTAAAAAAAAATTTAGAGAACCCAATTATTTTTTCCAATTAAGGGGCAATTTAGCATGGCCAATCCGCCTACCCTGCACATCTTTGGGTTGTGGGGGCGAAACCCACGCAGACACGGGGAGAATGTGCAAACTCCACACGGACAGTGACCCAGGGCCGGGATTCGAACCCAGGTCCTCCGCGCCGCAGGCAGCAATGCTAACCACTGTGCCACCGTGCTGCCCGACAGATAGGTTCTTGATTAATAAGGGGATCAGGGGTTATGGGAAGAAGGCAGGAGAATGGGGATGAGAAACCTATCAACCATGATTGATTGGTGGAGCAGATTTGTTGGGCTGAATGGCATAATTCTGCTCCTATGTCCTATGGTAATGTGTTGATATGCATATTTATACGTACCTTTAATTGCACCAAAGGGCACCGTATCTCCTCCAAAGGTGTCCTGGGACACCGAACTCCTCTCCAAAGGGGTATCCCAGCTATCCAAACAAACCTACTGCTCTAATCTGCACACTTCAGGTTTCGCACTCCTGGCCTACCAAAATGCCACTTCAGAGGAGGCAACTGATGATTTAAATGGCTAACTACTTCTGTAAGCCGTGCATGTGTGAAATGCACCCTGAGATTCCCCGAACCTGCGAGCATTCCAAGCATTGTCCAGCATCTCTGACTTTGTCTATATAAATGTTTCTGGAACATACCTCGCCATTCACCTGAGGAAGGAGCTGCGCTCCGAAAGCTCGTGTTTGAAACAAACCTGTTGGACTTTAACCTGGTGTTGTAAAACTTCTTACTTAGCATTTTAAGGCATTCCTGCTGTCTTGCAACAATGCAGAGCCTCTCCTTATGGAGAAAATCTGGGTCTTAGTTCTGCTATTTAAAAAAAATATATTATATAAACAAAGCATTAGAATTCCATGAAGAACTTGTAATTCATGGAGCAAAGTATTTATTAATCTAGCACACTTCATACAAATGCAGATTTTGATTCCAAGTTATGAAAGCTCATAGATTTAGTTCATATGTGACTGCTGAGTTTAAAGTAAGCCAGGTAGGAAAGAGTGGTGTGTCTATCTTAGCAGTGATTTAGAAGTAAAGCTGCTGCAGCATAATGTCAAAAATAACTTGTTGGGCAAATATATAATTTTTGGGCTCTTACTAAAAGGAAGAATTGAAAACTTGAAATGCACCAAATGTCACAAATTCAAAGAGATATTTAGCTGATTAGTGATGAAATATGTGTTTGGGAAATTGTGTTGCTATTTTAGGAATTAAAATTGTTGAACATAGCGAACAAATAATGATGACAGAACAGAAGGGTGCCATTTGGCCAATCTGGTCTGTGTCAGCTCTCTGCAAGAAACCACCTTCCCTGCCTTTTCCCCATATTCCTGCAACTTATTTTCTTTTCAGATTAATTTGAAGTCCTTGACTGAATCTGCCTCCACCTCAGTCTTCTGCAGTGCATTCCAGATTCTAACCACTTGCTGCATAAAAATATTTTTCTTCATTTTATTGTTGCTTCTTTGGCCAGTCACCTTAACTCAGTGCCCTCTGGTTCTCGATCCACCCAAGGGAATAGTTGCTCCCTATTTACTCTGCCCAGATCTTTCAGGATTTTGGACCCCCTTATCAAATCGCCTTTTCTGTTCTCCAAAGAGAACAGCCCAGTTTCTCCAGCCTATCCGTGTAACTGAAGTTCCTCATTCATGGAATCATTTGGTGATTGTTCTCTTCACCATCTCTATTGTCTTTTTGTGTCTGAATTTGACAGTCTAGTTAAGCTATTCTGTTCTCTACTCTGGTTATATATTCCACATAATTAACGCTTACCCAAAATGTAATTGTACACTTTTTAAATTTCCAATCTGACTGACTTTAAGTACTTTGTGAAATTATTTGGCATACAGTTATCGGCTAGTTTAAACCGTTCTTGTATGTTACAATATTGTTTGACACTGTTTTGTACAAAGTGGTTGCCGTGCACAAATACAACTGATTCCCTGGATGCGATAAAACTTAATGTGCCCTCTACCCAGTTTCACTGCCTTTATTTTTGATGCTGAAAAATTTTACAAGTTTCCATGAAAAGACCAGGGAGAAGAATCTACGAATGAGTATTTTCATGAAAACTACTTTCCTACAAGGTCAAAATTTAAACATTTGTATAAAATAATTTTCCAAAATTGTTTATTTGCTATCGTTATTTATTCTTGACTTGGGATACCAAACAAATCTTTCTGCACATGTTAAGCATTTTGCATACTTGCTATTGTCTGCAATTCCCTCTTCACTTTTACCACTTACTTTTTTTGTGGGGGGAAGTAATGAAGCTGTTGTGACCTCTCCTACAGGAAGTGACCTCAAAGCTGCTAATTTGAGTGCCACAGAGAAGCCGCTGGAAATTTGTGAGATGTTTGCAGATGGTGAAACCAATGGCTCTTGTGGAAAGAATGAAGAAGCTTCTTCAACAAAGAATCATCACACACCAGTTAAAAACACTCAGGACACTGTGAAAACAGCATCGAGGGATTTAAGTGATCTCAAGCAGATAAATGAAAATGGAATATTAGGAGAGGACAATAAGACTGTTAAAGCATGCAATCATATGAATTCAGATGATTTGACACTAACGTCTTTGACGGGAAGCAATGGATTAGTTTTAAATAGTAAACCCTTACAGCAGGTACAGACTGGGACTCCTCCTCTAATCGGTCATGCTGCCAAAACACTTTCTTCATCTCCTAGCAAGGCTGGAGGAGTTAACAAGCTAAAAAACTTAAGTGCAGTTGAAGTTCTGCAAAACCAAGCCATCAAACCGCTTAATGTGGCATCAGCCAAATCACAAGAAGAAAATCCAGAAGAAAATACATCTCAGGCTAAAACACTCTCACAAGGCCTCAATGCTGAGGTCAAGATTCACAGAGCGAGGAAGACCCTTCCTAAACTCAACTCAAATCAGGTGAGAATTTCTTAATCTTTAAAAAAAGAGTTCTGATACTGGTTACAAGATTTTACACAATTGGCTAAAATTTTGGAATAAACTGCTTGAAACACAGGATGTCTTGATAAGGATTAACAGATTGACAATAGTGAATGTTTACTTTTGTGAAAAATGTTACATTTTGGCTCACAGAGGTCCAATTATGCACAACATTGATACATAGTCTGAAACCCTATAGAATCTGTAATAATACTCTTACTGCTGATAGTTTAAGGAGTATCTCTGTTGGTGCATTTATTCGGTGGGTGTAACCTGGTGCAGGGGAGACATGTGGTGCGCACGGAGGATTGCGGTGGGTGAGTGCGTAGTATGCTTTAGCAAAGAACAAACTTGTCATAGTCTGAGACATTGTTTCCATTATGGATAGGGATGGCATTAGCAGGGATGGAATGGATGGGAAAGACTAGTTTGGCATGGATGGGAGGGCACAAGTGGCTAGCACTGTGGCTTCTCAGCATCCGGGTCCCAGGTTCAATTCCCCGCTGGGTCACTGTCTGAGCGGAGTCTCTATGTTCTCCCTGTGGGAGCGTGGGTTTCCTCCGGATGCTCCGGTTTCCTCCCATAGTCCAAAGACATGCAGGTTAGGTGGATTGGGCATGCTAAAAAAGTGCCCTTAGTGCCCAAAAAAGGTTAGGAGGGATTATTGGGTTACGGGGATAAGGTGGCAGTGAGGGCTTAAGTGGGTAGGTGCAGACTTGATGGGCCGAAAGGCCTCCTTCTGCACTGTATGTTCTATGACATTGGTGAAATATATGGCAAAGTGGCAACATTGGTTAAATATGACAAAATGGCAGGGACAATTCGTACAAATTATTGTTCGAAAGCTTTTTTTTAATGTTAAAAGTAAAGGTTCACTTTATTTGAACTGAAAATGCTTTATGAAGTTGTCAGGTGAATTAAAATAATACAGCAGTATTGATTTGATAAATGAAAAAGATAATGAGCAGCCTATACACTCCAGAGTTTCTGTAGACTAACTTTAATGAGCATCCAGGGCACAAACTTAGGTTCAAGAAAGGAGAAATTATAACGTTGTTCCTAAATTGAAACCTAAGCAAGGACTTGGCCATGGAGCTGCTTTCTTCGATGATTGATAGATGCTGAAATTATAATGGACAGATTAAGAAAATAGTGCTTATTCCTCAAATACTATTTCATCCATCAGACATGAACCTGCCAATTCAATTTTGGAGAAACTTGTTTCCAATGAGACCATCATATTCTATGACTATAAACATGTGATAAGGTTAGATTCTTCACAAATTTATATTTATATTCTCAAAACTATTTTGTAAGCATGGTGGCACAGTGGTTAGCACTGCTGCGTCCGGCAGCGAGGATTTGAGTTCAATTCCAGCCCCGGGTCACTGTCCATGTGGAGTTTGCACACTCTCCCCGTGTCTCCATGGTCTTGTCCCGACAATCAAAAAGATGTGCAGAGTAGGTGAATTGGCCATGCTAAATTGCCCCTTATTTGGAAAAAAGAATTGAGTACTCTAAATTAATTTTTAAAATGATACACATCCAGAAATTAAAACTTAACACTTAAAACTTAAACCATGTGCAAGTACTAACAGTTGCTGAAACAGTATTAAACCACATCGGATGGGGGAAGTGGTTATCAGGGTAGGTAGTCCTCACAGGAACGATCCAACCTTGCTAAACAACTTACTGAAATATATTGTTTTCATAGTGCAATTTGGTGAATTTCAACTTCCTGAAATTAGTCTGGCAATCTATTTTCTGATACTTAATGGAGTCTTTTTAAGATGGTAGTTTGCTGAAAGTTAAACAAGACAAGTAATGAACCTGAGGGACAGCCTGAGAAGACGACTACAATGAACCAAATTCACATGTTTAGTTTGTTGAAAATATCACTGCTTGCTCTTGTGTAGCCTTTAATCTCAAAAAATGTCCTAAGTCAATTCTCGGAATCCGTTATCATCTTAGACAGTACCTTTGGATCAAGGATAACTTGCTTCCACGGCAGTTTGATGGGTTCTGAGATGGCTCATCTGCTGACTGCAGGTTGCTTGGAAGGTAAGGTTAAGTTTGTGCAAGTTCTCTGATGCCTCAACGCCTTTGCTGTTCTCAACAAAGCCTCTCTCTGTGTTCAATTAACTCCCAAATGAACCTTCTCCATTTTGGTGGGTCATGAGCCAGGAGTGGGTTGGATATTTGACCTCCTCAGGAATGCTTTAAGGACATCCCTAAAGAGTTTTTGTTATCCTCCTGGTATTTTCCATCACCGGGTTCCCTGTGGAATCACAGTGAGACAAGTATAGCATCGAGCTAGTGAACAAGATAGGTGGATCTTTGCCAAAAAGCTTGACTAAATAGAATTGTAGAAAGGAGGGTCTTGGAAAAAAAAGAGGGGAATTGGGAGATAGAAAACTTGGGTAGGACATTCCAGATCATGGGACACAGACTGTCTAGAGCGCGCTGTCGAGCTAGGTCATCAATGTACTTTTGGAAGATGACCACATGTGTGTATATATGGTGTTAGGAGCGGCATGGTAGTCCGATGGTTAGCACTGTTGCTTCCAGCGCCAGGGTCCTGGTTTAATTCCCGGCTTGGGTCACTGCCTGTGTGGAGTCTGCATCTTCTCCCTTTGCATGGGTTTCCTTTGGGCGCTCAGGTTTCCTCCGAAAGATATGCTTGTTAGGTGAATTGGACATTCTGAATTCTCCCTCTATACCCGAACAGGTGCAGGAGTGTGGTGACTAATGGCTTTTCACAGTAACAGTAAGCCTACTTGAGACACTAATATTGATATATAGAGAAATACAGCACAGAACAGGCCCTTCGGCCCACGATGTTGCGCCGAACTTTTGTCCTAGGTTAATCATAGAATTTTGGACAATTTTTCATGGCCAATCCACCCAACCTGCACATCTTTGGACTGTGGGAGGAAACCGGAGTACCCGGAGGAAACCCACGCAGTCACGGGGAGGATGTGCAGACTCCACACAGACAGTGACCCAAGTCGAAATCGAACTTGGGACCCTGGAGCTGTGAAGCAATTGTGCTATCCACAATGCTACCGTGCTGCCCTTAAGAAGTTAACCTACACTCCATTATTCTACCCTAATCCAAGTACCTATCCAATAGCCGCTTGAAGGTCCATAAATTTTCCGACTCAACTACTACCACAGGCAGTGCATTCCATGCCCCCACTACTCTCTGGGTAAAGAACCTACCTCTGACATCCCCTCTATATCTTCCACCATTTATCTTAAATTTATGTCCCCTTGTAATGGTGTGTTCCACCCGGGGAAAAAGTCTCTGACTGTCTACTCTAACTATTCCCCTGATCATCTTATAAACCTCTATCAAGTCGCCCCTCATCCTTCTCCGTTCTAATGAGAAAAGGCCTAGCACCCTCAACCTTTCCTCGTAAGACCTACTCTCCATTCCAGGCAACATTCTGGTAAATCTCGTTTGCACCTTTTCCAAAGCTTCCACATCCTTCCTAAAATGAGGTGACCAGAACTGCACACAGTACTCCAAATGTGGCCTGACCAAGGTTTTGTACAGCTGCATCATCACCTCACGGCTCTTAAATTCAATCCCTCTGCTAATGAACGCTAGCACACCATAGGCCTTCTTCACAGCTCTATCCACTTGAGTGGCAACTTTCAAAGAACTATGAACATAGACCCCAAGATCTCTCTGCTCCTCCACATTGCCAAGAACCCTACCATTAACCCTGTATTCCGCATTCAGATTTGTCCTTCCAAAATGGACAACCTCACACTTGTCAGGGTTAAACTCCATCTGCCACTTCTCAGCCCAGCTCTGCATTCTATCTATGTCTCTTTGAAGCCGACAACAGCCCTCCTCACTATCCACAACTCCACCAATCTTCGTATCATCTGCAAATTTACTGACCCACCCTTCAACTCCCTCATCCAAGTCGTTAATGAAAATCACAAACAGCAGAGGACCCAGAACTGATCCCTGCGGTACGCCACTGATAACTGGGCTCCAGGCTGAATATTTGCCCTCCACCACAACTCTCTGTCTTCTATCGGTTAGCCAGTTTGTTATCCAACTGGCCAAATTTCCCACTATCCCATGCCTCCTTACTTTCTGCATAAGCCTACCATGGGGAACCTTATCAAATGCCTTACTAAAATCCATGTACACTACATCCACTGCTTTACCTTCATCCACATGCTTGGTCACCTCCTCAAAGAATTCAATAAGACTTGTAAGGCAAGACCTACCCCTCACAAATCCGTGCTGACTATCCCTAATCAAGCAATGCCTTTCCAGATGCTCAGAAATCCTATCCCTCAGTACCCTTTCCATTACTTTGCCTACCACCGAAGTAAGACTAACTGGCCTGTAATTCCCAGGGTTATCCCTATTCCCTTTTTTGAACAGGGGCACGACATTCGCCACTCTCCAATCCTCTGGTACCACCCCTGTTGACAGCGAGGACGGCTCTGCAATTTCATTTCTTGCTTCCCATAGAATCCTTGGATATATCCCGTCAGGCCCGGGGGACTTGTCTATCCTCAAGTTTTTCAAAACGCGCAACACATCTTCCTTCCTGACAAGTATCTCCTCAAGCTTATCAGTTTGCTTCACGCTGTCCTCTCCAACAATATGGCCCCTCTCGTTTGTAAATACTGAAGAAAAATACTTGTTCAAGACCTCTCCTATCTCTTCAGACTCAATACACAATCTCCCGCTACTGTCCTTAATCGGACCTACCCTCGCTCTAGTCATTCTCATATTTCTCACATATGTGTAAAAGGCCTTGGGGTTTTCCTTGATCCTACCCGCCAAAGATTTTTCATGCCCTCTCTTAGCTCTCCTAATCCCTTTCTTCAGTTCCCTCCTGGCTATCTTGTATCCCTCCAGCGCCCTGTCTGAACCTTGTTTCTTCAGCCTTACATAAGTCTCCTTCTTCCTCTTAACAAGACATTCAACCTCTCTTGTCAACCATGGTTCCCTCACTCGACCATCTCTTCCCTGCCTGACAGGGACATACATATCAAAGACACGTTCCACATTTCACTTGTGTCCTTCCCTGACAGCCTATGTTCCCAACTTCTGCACTTCAATTCTTGTCTGACAGCATTGTATTTACCCTTCCCCCAATTATAAACCTTGCCCTGTTGCTCGCACCTATCCCTCTCCATTACTAAAGTGAAAGTCACAGAATTGTGGTCACTACCTCCAAAATGCTCCCCCACTAACAAATCTATCACCTGCCCTGGTTCATTACCAAGTACTAAATCCAATATGGCCTCCCCTCTGGTCGGACAATCTACATACTGTGTTAGAAAAGCTTCCTGGACACACTGCACAAACACTACCCCATCCAAACTATTTGATCTAAAGAGTTTCCACTCAATGTTTGGGAAGTTGAAGTCGCCCATGACTACTACCCTGTGACTTCTGCACCTTTCCAAAATCTGTTTCCCAATCTGTTCCTCCACATCTCTGCTGCTATTGGGGGGCCTATAGAAAACTCCCAACAAGGTGACTGCTCCTTTCCTATTTCTAACTTCAACCCATATTACCTCAGTAGGCACATCCCCCTCGAACTGCCTTTCTGCAGCTGTTATACTATCTCTAATTAACAATGCCACCCCCCCACCTCTTTTACCATCCTCCCTAATCTTGTTGAAACATCTATAACCAGGGACCTCCAACAACTATTTCTGCCCCTCTTCTATCCAAGTTTCTGTGATGGCCACCACATCGTAGTCCCAAGTACAGATCCATGCCTTAAGTTCACCCACCTTATTCCTGATGCTTCTTGCATTAAAGTATACACACTTCAACCCATCTCCTTGCCTGCAAGTACTCTCCTTTGTCATTGTTACCTTCCCCACTGCATCACTATGTGCTTTGGCGTCCTGACTATCGTCTACCTTAGTTGCTGGACTACAAATCCGGTTCCCATTCCCCTGCCAAATTAGTTTAAACCCTCCCGAAGAGTACTAGAAAACCTCCCCCCCAGGATATTGGTGCCCCTCTGGTTCAGATGCAACCCGTCCTGCTTGTCCAGGTCCCACCTTCCCCAGAATGCGCTCCAATTATCCAAATACCTGAAGCCCTCCCTCCTACACCATTCCTGCAGCCACGTCTTCAACTGCACTCTCTCCCTATTCCTAGCCTCGCTATCACGTGGCACCGGCAACAAACCAGAGATGACAACTCTGTCTGTCCTGGCCTTTAACTTCCAGCCTAACTCCCTAAACTTGTTTATTACCTCCACACCCTTTTTCCTACCTACATCGTTGGTACCAATGTGCACCACGACTTCTGGCTGCTCCCCCTCCCCCTTCAGGATCCTGAAGACACGATCAGAGACATCCCTGGCCCTGGCACCCGGGAGGCAACATACCTTTCGGGAGTCTCGCTCGCGACCACAGAATCTCCTATCTATTAATATTATGATTATTATTATTGTCAAGAGGCAGTATGTGGATAAGGATGAAGAAGATGCCAAGGATAGATAGAACTTTCTAGAAATCCAAAGGTAATATTGTGGAGATGGGAAGAGAAATCACTGTTGGCGATACTTTACGTTTGATTTCATAGGTAAGAGTGAAGCCTAGAGAGGTGTACTGCTCAGCTGGACAGTGGAGGAGAGTTGTTGGCGGAGAATAGTTTTGTCAGTGGCTGTCAAACATTTTGTGGGCGATGAATTACTGTGTACCACAAATTGTACAGGATATCATTTGAGACAGATTTAGGGCTGTTTCATTGCCCTGGCAAGGCTGAACATCTGATTGGAGTGATTGAAACATGAAGTTATTGGAAAGGGCAGCACAGATTTGGACATTACAATATGGGATAGGAGTTTAGTGAGAAAAGGGAGGTTACCGATGATATGCAATTTGCATGGACTGAGAAGAGGAAGCTATTATAATGCTAGCTAGTCAGAAGGCTGAGAAGGGAAGTTGGATGTTCAGTGGTTTAGTGGGAATGGGGTCAAGTTAATGACAGATGGGGTCAGAAACATGTTGATGTTCGAGAGGGCATGAAAGGAGATTGAAGGGAAATTGGATGCCGATGCAGGTTCAGAAGTAGAACTAGTGGGAGTCGGCTTATTGGGCAGGGAAGGAGAAGGAACCAACTGAATGGATTGTCACTGATGATGTCCATGAGCTGCTTTTATTTGTTGGAGGTAAGGATGGAAGCAGCAGAGGAGAGGGATACATGACGAGAGTTGGTAGTGCAGAAGAGAAACCAGGGCTTATTGTTATTCTCTTTTCATAGAATTTACAGTGCAGAAGCGGGCCATTCGGCCCATCGAGTCTGCACCGGCTCTTGGATAGAGCATCCTACCCAAGGTCAACACCTCCACCCTATCCCATAACCCAGTAACTACACCCAACACTAAGGGCAATTCTGGACACTAAGGGCAATTTATCATGGCCAATCCACCTAACCTGCACATCTCAGGGCTGTGGGAGGAAACCGAGCACCCGGAGGAAACCCACGCACACACGGGGAGGATGTGCAGACTCCGCACAGACAGTGAACCAAGCTGGAATCGAACCCGGAACCCTGGAGCTGTGAAGCAATTGTGCTATCCACAATGCCATGTGCTGCCCTGCTCATTGTCCCGAGTAAAGATGGCGGTCATTATCCCGAACCGATCACTGGACCCTCACGGCCGCGCTCTGTGAAACGGGGGAACTAGGAACTAGGAAGTGGTGATGCTTAGTGATGTTTCGTTTGACTTTCCCCTCTGTGAATCCTCCCCTTTTAACCCACTGTAAACGGAATTTTCAAAATCCGTCAGTGTGAGTGCAGGATAGAAATTGCCCCATTCTCTCCTCCTGTTCCAGGATCAGTAAAGTGAGTTAAAGATTATTTCTCCTGAACAAATCCATTGCTGCATTTCCTTCCTGAAGCCATATTTGTCCACTGGGCCCTGGCACCGGGAGAAAGCGGCAGCTGCCGTTGTGTTGGGTGTTGAGGCGGTGCAGCTAATTTGTTATTGGGGGTGTTGAGGCCTCCACTGGGTGTGTATGAAGCCACCCTTCCCACCCACTGCCCCTAACGCTGCCTCCGCTTATCCGCCTCCTTCCCGCCTGAAGATGAGACAAACAAGCGTCTGTCCCTGGACATGAGCCGCATTGCGCATGCTCCAGATCACAATGCCTGGAGCATGCGCATGAATGATACTGGAGTTGTGAGCTGATTTGCCGGAGGTTTGGGAGGCCCAACAACAACATTTATTGCGACCTAGCTCGTTCTGCTGGTGATAAGTAAACCTGTTGTGCACCAGATATGTTTTGAGTCTGTCAAAACATTGAAATTTCTTGTGACTTTGTTTGTAGATAATGATATTGGAGGCTGAAATATGCAACAAGAAAACATTCTCCTATTTTCTGGATTGTGTTAGATTTATTTTATTTCAAGTATTTATAGCAAACTTATTTGTTCTCATCTGAAGTTGGCTAATGGATTGTGTTGACTCTGTTTTCGACAAGAACTCAGTAATGAGTTAGGTGACTGACTACTGGACATTACTGGTGCTAGAATGTTAATAACCACACGATGAATAGTGCCAGATTATATTTAGATTTATTTTTTTTAAAGCGAATAACTAAATTGCTAATTCCTCAGAATAAAATATGGTTATGTTCCAACAATAACCAAGAAGTAGACACTTTTCCAGATTTGGAGAATTTTCATCTGCATTGTGGAATTTTGTGTAATAAGGAAATTGGGAGTTATGACTCCCAAATCTGAAAACTACTAAATCTATTCAGTGAACTGCTGTTACTCCCTCCTAGTCAAAGTAAAGTACCCAAATCCCAGCAGGTGTCACGTTTTGCTATTTCATATTCACAGAATAAATTAGTGCAAGTGCTACCTTATTGTTGCCATTAATCACTGAGATTGTGGTTTATTAGGTATCTTGAGATTAAAGTCCAGTTTCTTACACAGAAGCAGCCTTCGTACTTTGTTTTAAAAGCTAAAGAAAATTTGTTGAATCAATGTTGTTTTATAATTATGAAGTAAATTAGTTGTTTATTTCATATTTTTCTCTGAAAATTGTTCCAAATGTAACAGAATGATGACTATATTTATTGTTATGTGTTTTCACATCCCTAATTAATAGCAGTCAAGTTGCCACTTTAAAGCAACTAAATTTGTACATCTTAAACGCTGGAAATTGCACGATTAAAAAGCTTTGCTCCTTTCCATCAATTTTTCTATTAACCTAATTCTTGTAAAAAGTTAGTTCATTTTCTAACTGGATGCCATGTTGTTGCTGATTTCCTTTATGGACAGTCATCAATAGTGGTTTATGCAGAAGGAAACTACCTGCGTTATAAAGAACATCTGCCATATATAATAAACCCAGAGGAAGCATAGTGATTTTGGTCTGGATCAGTATTAGAGAGGTTGATTCTCAATCCTAGAATGGAAGCTTATGAAGTTGAATTCATTAAATCAATCAGAATTTTTCAACTAACGGGGCAGCACGGTGGCCTAGTGGTTAGCACAACCGCCTCACGGCACCGAGGTCCCAGGTTCGATCCCGGCTCTGGGTCACTGTCCGTGTGGAGTTTGCACATTCTCCCCGTGTCTGCGTGGGTTTCGCCCCCACAACCCAAAAATGTGCAGAGTAGGTGGATTGGACACGCTAAATTGCCCCTTAATTGGAAAAAATAATTGGGTAATCTAAATTTATAAAAAAAAAAAGAATTTTTCAACTAACTGCGTTGACCTATGAGCCCATCTATTCTATGACTGTACCTCAGGGAAAGGAATGCAACTGACATGTGCTCTGACAGCCAGGCAACACAGTTGATTCCTAATACCCCTCTGATGACACTAAATTGATACTATGCTATTGGTCAATTGGGAGGAGCAATAAATGCAACCTTTCCAATGAACTATGAAATTTTGTATTTTAAAAACTATTCTGGAATGGATTAATTTAATATTTATGAACAATGCTCTAATGCCACAGTCCTTGACATTTTTCCTCTTTAAACTTGATGTTCTACTTTCGTGAAGGGATTGACTTCATTTTTATTAGCCTACAATTCATGCGATGGTCAACCTGTAATACATTGCTCATGTGTCTATTACGCATTTGTGAATACTGTTGTGAATTAGTGTTGACTGGAAGATGTTAAAATCTAGTCTGATCGTGCTCATATTCTGCATTAGTGAGCACGTGAGGGATCAGGAGTGGAACAATTTTCCCTCTTACCTAATAAGGATGCAGTGTGTTGAATTGTAGTCCCAGCGAAGATCATTACAGACTAGATCTTGAATGTTAAATATTTGTAATGTGTATGGCTCAAAGTGTTGCTTTTACATCTGAGCTAATGAGGCGCTTTCGGGTAAAACAACAAAATGTTGCAGATTCTGGAAATCTACAAACAAAATATTCAGTAGCTCGGACTGCATCTGTGGAAAACAGAAGCCTGTTGACATTTTACGCCTTCTAGACCCACCAGATCAAGAAGATATACAGATTGACAGGGAGAAGGGGGGAGGGAGAAGTCACACACGGGAAGAAATAGAAGCACCTGTGAAATACTTGGGTGGAGGAAACATGAGTAAATCGCAAACCTGATATTAGCAGGAGACAAAAGGGGGCGTAATGAGAGAAATAGAAGATGCAGAGCATGTAAACAACCGAAGGGGGATAGGTGGAAAGGGAAGCATGAAAATATGGCGAGGCAGAGTAGGTGACAGTGGCCCAAGTGTTTAATGAAAAGATAAAGAGCTAATCAACACCGAGTGTAGATCAACCCACTGGTAATGTTATGCTCTACGGAAACACAGGCACACTCATATGCCTGCACTTTGTGCCAGAGTTCAAATGCGTGTTGTGGTAAAGGTCTGCAGTCAAAGTCCAGAGGGCTATGAAATACTTAGTAAAAATATGTTGTTCCTCAAACTTGCATTAAACTTCGTTGAACGGGTATTGAAAGTCAATGGTAGAGATGTGAGTGATAGTGAAACAGAGAATTCAAATGGTTAGCAGCCTGTAGTTCAAGATTGCATTCATGAACAGAACAGAAGTGTTCACCACATGAACACCAATTCTGTGTTTGGTTTAGAACATAGAACATAGAACAGTACAGCACAGAACAGGCCCTTCGGCCCTCAATGTTGTGCCGAGCCATGATCACCCTACTCAAACCCACGTATCCACCCTATACCCGTAACCCAACAACCCCCCCTTAACCTTACTTTTATTAGGACACTACGGGCAATTTAGCACGGCCAATCCACCTAACCCGCACATCTTTGGACTGTGGGAGGAAACCGGAGCACCCGGAGGAAACCCACGCACACAGGGGGAGGACGTGCAGACTCCACACAGACAGTGACCCAGCCGGGAATCGAACCTGGGACCCTGGAGCTGTGAAGCATTTATGCTAACCACCATGCTACCCTGCTGCCCTATAATGATCCCAGACCAGACCCCAACAATGGTTAGGATACTGGACCAAAACCCCAATAATTTAGTTTATTTGTAAGACAGTGCAGAAAGAATGATTCACTCCAGGATTGATTGCATGAAGAAATAGGGCGTGGTTATTTTCAAAACAAAACTTTATTATGTCTACAATAATAAACATTTTTAACTTCACATCCAAAAAAACAGCATACAATTAACACTACTACTTAATTTCCCATAAAGCAACAAGAAAATAATCATACAACTCTCAATACAGCTTAAACCAACTGTTGAAATCTACCATGCGGATTTAGTGGCACTTGAGAACACCAAAACTCAGAGGAAATTTGAGTTAACACTTCTCAGGTGCAAATAAAAATTGTTTTATTTGTCTCTGTTGATTACAATTGAGAATCATTTAAAGTCTTATTCTCTAATAAGTCCAGCTAACAAAGGACTCAAGAGAAGCAATCTTGTAGACAATTAAACTTTCAAATAATACAGAAATGATTTTCTTGCTTACAGCAAAACAGCTTGCATTTACTTCAAGAGGCAGAGTTGGAAAGTGAAAGTATGAAAGATAGCGAGACAGCAAGCAAGTTAGATCAAAGTATAGATGATTCATGAAGTAAAAAATGGCCGTACGACCTATCACGGTTATACTAAATCATATCAGACTTTAGCCATCTAGCTATACCCCAATGTAATCCTAATTGATTTGGGTTAGAATCAAATAAGTTTGATTTGATGGTTAGCTGCCTGTCATTTGATAAGGTTCCCCATGGTAGGCTTATGCAGAAAGTAAGGAGGCATGGGATAGTGGGAAATTTGGCCAGTTGGACAACGAACTGGCTAACCGATAGAAGTCAGAGAGTGGTAGTGGATGGCAAATATTCAGCCTGGAGCCCAGTTACCAGTGGCGTAACGCAGGGATCAGTTCTGGGTCCTCTGCTGTTTGTGATTTTCATTAATGACTTGGATGAGGGAGTTGAAGGGTGGGTGAGTAAATTTGCAGACAATACGAAGATTGGTGGAGTTGTGGATAGTGAGGAGGGCTGTTATCGGCTGCAAAGAGACATAGATAGGATGCAGAGCTGGGCTGAGAAGTGGCAGATGGAGTTTAACCCTGACAAGTGTGAGGTTGTCCATTTTGGAAGGACAAATATGAATGCGGAATGCAGGGTTAATGGTAGGGTTCTTGGCAATGTGGAGGAGCAGAGAGATCTTGGGGTCTATGTTCATAGTTCTTTGAAAGTTGCCACTCAAGTGGATAGAGCTGTGAAGAAGGCCTATGGTGTGCTAGCGTTCATTAGCAGAGGGATTGAATTTAAGAGCCGTGAGGTGATGATGCAGCTGTACAAAACCTTGGTAAGGTCACATTTGGAGTACTGTGTGCAGTTCTGGTCACCTCATTTTAGGAAGGATGTGGAAGCTTTGGAAAAGGTGCAAAGGAGATTTACCAGGATGTTGCCTGGAATGGAGAGTAGGTCATACGAGGAAAGGTTGAGGGTGCTAGGCCTTTTCTCATTAGAACGGAGAAGGATGAGGGGTGACTTGATAGAGGTTTATAAGATGATCAGGGGAATAGATAGAGTAGACAGTCAGAGACTTTTTCCCCGGGTGAAACAAACCATTACAAGGGGACATAAATTTAAGGTAAATGGAGGTATAGGGGGGGATGTCAGAGGGTAGGTTCTTTAACCAGAGAGTTGTGGGGGCATGGATTGCACTGCCTGTGGAAGTAGTTGAGTCGGAAACGTTCGGGACCTTCAAACGGCTATTGGATAGGTACATGGATTATGGTAGAATAATGGAGTGTAGATTAATTTGTTCTTCAGGGCAGCACGGTAGCATTGTGGATAGCACAATTGCTTCACAGCTCTAGGGTCCCAGGTTCGATTTCGGCTTGGGTCACTGTCTGTGTGGAGTCTGCACATCCTCCCCGTGTGTGCATGGGTTTCCTCCGGGTGCTCCGGTTTCCTCCCAGAGTCCAAAGATGTGCAGGTTGGGTGGATTGGCCATGATAAATTGCCCTTAGTGTCCAAAATTCTATGATCTATAATTAACCTCGGACAAAAGTTCAGCACAACATCGTGGGCCGAAGGGCCTGTTCTGTGCTGTATTTCTCTATGTTTCTATGTATTTAAGATGCAACATTAACTTAAATGTATTCTTGCATGAGCTTTGGAATGCGATTCGGTTTCCTTATCGCGTACAGCTTGAACCAGTTTCTTGCTGACTTGCTTGTTGGACAATGGTCTCTATGCTGTTGCCATGGAGCCTGCCCTGTCCCTGGTCACCTTATCTTGCAAATGTATTTGTTAGCTGAATAAGAATGCTGTTTTAATCTATCTGTTTGTGTTCTGTTGAAGCTATGTTTTACATGCTGAATATGTGTTTTGAAATGACCTGAGGTTATGAGTGAGTTTTAAAATGGTATTTAATAGACTCTGGGCTTAAAGCTAAATAGTTATCTTTTACTTATCACTTTTACCTATAGAAAATAGCTGGCTTTTACACCATAGCATAAAATAATACTTGTGTTACAGAACAGATTCTGGAACTTGTTAGAACCCTTGCAGTCTCTGGATGAATATCTTCAAATGGCTGCTTCAACTGAGATGGTTTTGCCTCTTATCTTCAGACAATACTGCTCTGCTTTTCAATATTATTACATTTTTAATAAATTATCTTACTGGGAAAGAAAACTTTACTTTTGTGATCAAAACAAGGATTGCCATATCAGACCATACTTCCAAATTTTTCTCAAAAATCTTTCTCCCTGAGCTCCACCCAGCACTGACCACATTGCCCCAGAGGCTTCCCCAGTAAAGCCACTGTGCATTAGCCCAGATGGATAAACGCATTATTTCATCAATTTCGTCTTCTGGCTGCTAAAAACACCCAGGCTCTGCAAAACGGAATTCTTAAAATATATATGTCCACTACAGTAAATCGCACTCCAGCCCAGGCTTTTAACCCTTAAACTTCCCATTACATAACCCAATTTACCTAACATCTTCCAGTCATCACAATACCCAATATAAATTTCACAATGTGAACAGCAAATGTAGTTTACCAGGTTTGAGGATAGGCAAATAAATTGCATATTTAAGGATGGAGTGTTTGGGGCCCTGCATGACGATGTGGCAGGAGGGAAATGGGGGCATGTATTGTATCGCCTTCAGTTGCAATGAAAGATTGCAGTGAAAGGAAAGCATGTGCTAAGAATGACGAAAAATTAAACAGGTGTCATGCAAGATTAAAAGTCTTTTGGAATATTGGGAATGGTGTGAAAGATATGCTTAGCAGTGGGATAGTGTTGAAGATGGCGAAAGATAATCTGTAAAATGTGAAGGCTGAGGATGAGGGGGATTCTAAGAAGGAAGAGCGGCACAAGAAATAGTATAGACTCCGAACGATGCTCCTGACAACTGTGGTGGAAATAAATCCTCAGTTGAGAAGTAAGGAGTTTGTGACATTCTTTCTATGCTTGCCCTCCCTGCTTTGTGACTCCTCGTATCTAATCTCCACATAATTTTATGCAACACCAGATTAAAGATTATAATCAGTTTAATCTCTCGAGATTCAGTCTGAAAGTAAAAGTTACAAAAGTCTGTAAAGTTGTAGGATGATGAAAGAAACAGTGGACTAGTGTGTAGTAATGACTTGTTACAAAACCAGAATTGAAAGGTCACAGACCTGAAACATTAACTTTTCTTTTCTCTTAACGGACGGTGCCAGACCTGCTGAGCATTTCCAGCGTTTCCTGTTTTCATTTCACAATTTCTCGCTGGTTGACATGTTTTAATAATTGAACTTCTTTATCCAAGACATATTCTGAAACGTGGCATCATCTTGTTAAAGTAGTATTGTATTCAAAGGGCTGGTTTTCCAAATTTGTGGCTTTGCTAGAATGGTTCGAAGGATGAGGTACTGAGGTTACATGTTGCAAAGATTTGAGAGGAAATTTGATGGAAGTGTCCAAAGTCATTAGTCTCTAGGCAAGAGTAGATGGAGAGAAACTGTTTGAACTAGACTGGCAAAAGAACCATTGGTGATGTGAGTGCAAACTTTTTAAGCAGTCAGAATGTACTGCTTGAGACAGTGGTGGAAGCAGTTTAAATTGTGTCTTTCAAAAAGGAATTGGATAAGCACCTGAAAGCAAATTTCATGGCTCTGGGAGAAGGTTAGGGGAGTGGGAATATCTGAGTTGCTCTTGCGAAGGACATCACTGGCCTCCTTTTTGTGCTGTAACCACAATGATCCTATGATGGAGAACGTTATTAGTTGGGAGCTCATGCCAACAACTCTAGATCTACTGAGCATAAACTTTTGACTGTTATTTTTGTCGTTAGAAAAGGCAGCATGGTGGCGCAATGGATAGCACTGGGACTGTGGCGCTGAGGACCTGGGTTCGAATCCCGGCCCTGGATCACTGTCCGTGTGGAGTTTGCACATTCTCCTCATGTCTGCGTGGGTTTCACCCCCACAACCCAAAAATGTGCAGGGTAGGTGGATTGGCCATGCTAAATTGCCCCTTAATTGGAAAAAAATAATAATTGGGTACTCTAAATTTATTTAAAAAAATATTTTAAACACTTTTCTCATCAGAAAATTGTGCACCTGTATTTCTAATACATGCTACTACTGGCTGGCAAAGCTCCCCACACAACCTGTCAGGTTGGAAAATTTCTCCTGTTTGGTTCAGTTACTGAGGGGGTTTATGTTGGGAAAAGCTCAAGTCACGTGTTAGAAATGTTGAATGCCAATGTTGCAGTTTAACATGAGAAATATTATGGAGGTTTTAGTTTTTCTTCACTCTTTCCATTATTTCCAAATTCAAATGCAAAACTCAAATCATTGATGGAACTTTGGCTTGTGTTTTGAGTCAAGGTTTGATTGCAAGTACTTCAGTTTGCAGCTCTGACTTTGTTTCAGGGGATATACTGCAGCAGCTTGATGTTTTACTACAGCGAATGTGGGGGAAAAGAACTGTCAGGCACGTCACACTGTGTCCTAAAATTTTGTGGAGTCAAGCCAAGTTCAGTAAAGAGGACTATATAGAAATTGTCTGCAAGCTGGGGTATTGGGGTTGTTGCATGAGGACATCAAAGTAGGAGAGGAAATACCATCTTCTAGATTGTTCCCTGTGTATTTAGACAACAAGAACAGGAAGACATTAAAAAACTGAAGATAGACTGGAAAGTGTTGGTTTTCAGAGAAATCTGGGTGTACTTGTTCATGAATCACAGAAAGTTAGCACGTAGGCACATCAAGCAATTAGGAAAGCAAATTGTTTGTCAGCCTTTACTACAAAAAGATTGAAGTATAGGAAAGAAGTCTTACAGAAATATATAGGGTCTTGTGAGATCTCACCTGGAGTATTTTTTTTGTGAGTTGAGAATGTCTCTCTTCCCCACTTCCTTTTGCTTTGTACTGGGCAGCACGGTAGCATGGTGGTTAGCATAAATGCTTCACAGCTCCAGGGTCCCAGGTTCGATTCCCGGCTGGGTCACTGTCTGTGCGGAGTCTGCACGTCCTCCCCGTGTGTGCGTGGGTTTCCTCCGGGTGCTCCGGTTTCCTCCCACAGTCCAAAGATTTGCGGGTTAGGTGGATTGGCCATGCTAAATTGCCCGTAGTGTCCTTAAAAGTAAGGTTAAGGGGGGGGGGGGGGGGGGGGGGGGGGGGGTTGGGGTTATTGGGTTACGGGTATAGGGTGGATACGTGGGTTTGAGTAGGGTGATCATGGCTCGGCACAACATCAAGGGCCGAAGGGCCTGTTCTGTTCTATGTTCTATGTACTGTATAGTTTGACCTTCCTATTTAAAGCTAAGTATATTTAATTATTGCTGCTTGTGAGACTTTGTTGGAATAAAATGCAAATGAGCCAGAAGGTTCTGCATTATTTCTTTAAGTAAATTTTATTTCCCAGCTGATTATTTCCTATTAATTCGCAATAAGAAAGGCATCAAAGAAGACAGAGAAATTTAAGTATTGAAGTGGAAAACAAAATATTTAAGGCAAGGCATCCCTGGGTAATGTTCTGGAGAGATGTAATTACACTTGGCCTATTTAACAGCTCCTGGAAGTAAAACACAGGCCACCAACTTGAGTTGTAGACATTTTTGATCAAGGCAAACACAAATGTGTGCTTAGCTGATTTGACTGGCAACTTGTGAAAGAAACCAAATGTTCTAATGGTTATAATGTTAATTTTGGATGACCCTCTGGTGAAATGTTATGGGACTGCATGTGTTTCTAGCCACACCACTTACAATTTGGAAGAAGTTTTATTAATTATGTTGTCACAACACCCTGGGCCAGTGCCTGGTCAATTCCAGCCCCACTTGGTATGGAGTTGCAACATAGGTGAAATAAGATTTTATTTAAAATACCCAATAAATCGCAGTCACCAGGTTTGTAACTTTAACACAAATAACCTTTTATTCTGTACAGCATTATAATTAAACGGACAGAAAATGTAACTGACCGTCTACTACCCCTTTCCCAAACCACGTCCTAACTACCCCCACTCTTTCTAATATATGTATATATACACACGGGTACACACACACGTAGACACACACAGACACAGACACACACACACACACACACACACACACACATGGAAACGGTGGTGGAAAGGTAAAGAAAATGGTAATAAATATAAAAGGTTGAGGATTTTTGATGCACTGGGATGACTTTCAGTTAGTGTCTGTCTGAAGTTCCAGCTTTTGTTTTGATACTTCTTCCTTCTAGGCTTGAAATGGTTTCCTCTGGCAAGGTTGTCTACCTTCTTTGAAGACCCAGGCGCTCACTGTTCATTTCAATTTCAAGGTCTAAACGCTTCTGCCCAGTTCTCAGAAAGCATCACATAGGAATCAGTCATCACTGTCAGGCGGAATACTGTTCCAACCCACCAGGTGCCGGTTAACCTATCGACCCGATTCCCTCCAAACCTGGTTCCTTAACCACTTGATGCCACGTCTGGCTTCTCCTCTCCAAAAACGAAACCTGGGAACACAGTGCCCTGACAAGCAGGCTGCTTCAATCTTGAGTCTTCTGCTTAAAGGCACATTCCGAATATGGGTCCACGGTCCAAAATAAAATTAACATAAAAGAAATGGGAACAAAGGAAATGAACAGGAAGGACTCTTGCACTGTGTGGAAATTGGAACTTTTAATTTTGCAAAATTAATAACCACGTTAACAGTTACGTCTTTAAGATGCAATTACTCATGCTGCCATTAATAATTAGTGATTTTCCATGTCATTGAATTTAAATGATGTTATCTCATAAACTACTTCTGCCTGGAAATCTCTATTATGCGTTTATAAAGAAAATATATGTATATTTTTAAATGGCAGTGGGAATTGTTTTTATTTCCATTTCTCCCCATTTCAAACCATGAGTGATGAATGCTGCCTGAAATGCTACATGCGGTTCATGTCTGAGGCTGCTGAACAATTAATGATTGAGATGTAATCGTCAAAATTTAACCAACACATGTTTAATAAATAACTAGTATGTTTGTTAAAATGTTGCTTCCCTTGTGTTGTGTATATGCAAGAAATAAAATATTTGTGCTCATCAAGATCAGGAATGGAGTACTTACAGTTTGGATGGCCAACATAAGGTAGTCTGAGGTCAACTTGTAACGTCAATGGAATCTGACTGGGAACTGAATTGAAACAATACAATGCCCTTTCATGTAAATTCTTTTGAACCACAGAAGTCTTCTACTTTAATGGTCTGGACAATTTAAATCCAAGCCTACCAAGGATATAAGGCACTGAAACAGCCCATTTGTCCCAACCAGCTCAATTTTACTGCCCACTCGCCATATCTCTCAATTCCCTGGGAGACCAAAGATCTGTCTATCCCAGCCTTAAATATATTCAATGCTGGATCATCTGTAACCCTCTGTGGTAGACAATTACAAAGATTCACAGCCTTCTGAGTGAAGTAATCTCTCCTTCTGGATGGCCCTAATGCTGAGGATGGCTTCTGTGTTTTGAACTCCCCAATCAGTTGAAACAATCGCTCAGCATAATTAAAAAGAATCACTTATCCATTATTCCCATTCTCTGCTTTCTCTCTTGAAGCCAGTTAGCCATCCATTCAACCACTTGTCCCTGACTCCATATTCTCTTGACGGTATTCATTAATATAGGGCGGGATTCTCCCCTACCCGGCGTGACGGGGGGTCCCAGCATAGGGGAGTGGTGCCAACCACTCCGGGGTCGGGCCTCCCCAAAGGTGGGGAATTCTCCGCACCTTTGGGGGCTAGCCCTGCGCCGGAGCGGTTGGCACCAGAAGACTGGCACAAAAAACCGACGCCAGCGGCCTTTCAGGCCCGCCGCCCGGCAGCGGGACTGGCTGAAAGGCTTTCGCCGGTCGGCGCATGCGCGATGTGGGTTTCTCTTCCGCTTCCGCCATGGCGGAGGAGAAAGTGTGCACCCAGGGCACTGGCCCGGAGTCTGAGTGGGGGGCCCCGATCGCGGGCCTGGCCACCGTGGGGGCACCCCCCCGGGGTCCGATCACCCCGCGCGCCCCCCAGGACCCCGGGGGCCCGGTCGCGGCGCTGATCCCGCCGCCACCAGAGGTGGTTCAAACGGGAGAATCGCCGCAGGGGCCTTGCCGATCGGAGTGGCATGATTCCCGCCCCCGCCAATTCCCGGGTGGCAGAGAATCTCTGCCATGGCGGGGGCGGGATTTTCGGCGGCCCCAGGCGATTCTCCGACCCTGCTGGGGGGTCGGAGAATTTCGCCCATAATGTGGCACCTTATGAAAGGTAAGTTACTTTTTATGGCATTACCATTGTCTCCTCTCTGTTCCCTTCTCAAAAAAATTCAGTGAGGTTGATCAAGATTTTCCCTTTTGAAATCCATGCTGACTATTTAGTTTTTCTTTTCTAGATGATGACCATCTCTCCTTTAGGCATTTAGTAGGCATTCTGTTATTTTCCCTACTACTTAGGTTAACTTGCCTGGTCTATGATCCCCTGGACATGTTCTGTCCCCCTTCTTAAATGTAAGAATTGCGCTGATTATCCATCAGTCCTCTGGAAATGAGCTTTTTCTGAAGATTTATGAAAAATGTTGAGTAATGGTCGACCAGGAACTCTCCCATATGTTGCTCAACCTTATTAGGAGCATAGAAGCAGAAGTTGGCCGTTTGGCCTCTTCAGTGTTGGGACAGTTGATCCAAAATGGTGGTCATGGACAAGTAGCAAGTTAAAATAGCTTTGACAGTGAAAGATTATTTTAAAATAGATGGATGCAATCCAAGCTGACCAGGGACTTTGTCCTTCCGTGTTTCATAGAATCATAGAATTTACAGTGCAGAAGGAGGCCATTTGGCCCATTGAGTCTGCACCAGCTCTTAGAAAGAGCACCCAACCTAAGCCCACGCCTCCACCCTATCCCTGTAACCCTGAAAACCAGTAACCCCACCTCACCTTTTTGGGACACTAAGGGCAATTTATCATGGCCAATCCACCTAACCTGCACATCTTTGGACCGTGGGAGTAAACCAGAGAACCCGGAGGAAACCCACGCAGATACGGGGAGAACGGTAGACTCCGCACAGACAGTGACCCAAACCGGGACTCGAACATGGGACCCTGGAGCTATGAAGCAACTGTGCTAACCACTGCTACTGTCATTTATTCAATGCATTCCCTTTTTAAAATGTAAATGCACTTATCTAGTTCACATTTCGTCATTCAAAGTCATGCCTACCTGCTCTATCTGTTTGATAAATACTGAAACAAAATAATTATTTAATATTTCTTCTACCTTTCGTTACCATAGAACCATAGAATCCCTCCAGTGCAGAAGGAGGCCACACAGCTCATCACGTCTATACTGACCCTTTGAAAGTGCACCCTATCTAGGCCCACTCCCCTGCCGTATCCCCACCTAACATCTTTGGACTCTTAAGGGGCAATTTGGCATGCAAATCCACCTAACCTATGCATCTTTGGACTGTTACTTGCCGTTAACCTGTCTCACTAAGGTCCCATTTCCATCCCAGTCTTCCATTCTCTTCTCTTTTATATATCTCCAGAATATTTTACTACTTTGTTTCATGTTCCATCAGAATTTATTTTCAGAATTAGGAAGGCATAGAGGAACTTTATTTTTACTTTTCTCAATCTCTTTGTATTCTCTCTTATCGTGCAATCCTGCTGTCTATGTATTTGATCCCTCTTTCCTAAACCTGAATTGTTCCTTTGTGTCTTTTTTCATCTATGGAGTCTCACTAGTGTATAGCTTATTCTTTCTTTTAGCAGAATATATTTTTGCTGCACACTTTGAACGCTAAATGATTCCCATAGATCTGCGAGAGTCAAAATCATTTTGTTGACGCCTAGTTTTTGAGTTCTGGGGGCTACCTTTTTCACAGAGGTTTCTTTTCAGACACAAGTGTACATTTTCAAATCCAGTCATTCAAAAATATTGGTTGATCCCCTAAATCGTACGAGTCCAGAGCAAAATTGAACATCATCAGTAAAATATTTATAAATATTCTTTAAGGCTTATAAATCCGAATGCATTCGGAGTAGATCTTTGAAGATACTTGCAGTTGTCTCGGCTCGCTGGGTTAAGTAGGTTACAGAAGATGAAATTAACATCAGTTGTCACTGAATGCACTGGCTCACCTGTGACCATGTGAGTGGTGAGAGAGAGCAGACTCCTTGCAATTTGAAGTATATATATGTTTGTGTGTGGGTTTTTTTTCCTCATTTTTCAAAGATTGCTAGAAAAGTACAGATTTGTAAATACGTTAGGATTTTGGGGACTATGAGCCTATTATGCTTTATCTGGACCTGTGCTCTCAATTTCACTCTGCTTGCCAACTCACCTGCTTTTGATGTATAAACTATGATAAAACAGGATGCAACTGTTGCCCCCAACAGCAAACAAATGCCTGTGTTGAAACATATTTTCATATCAGGACTGGAAAGAGTAAGAAAACCGTACACATATATTTAAAATTGTGAATAGTGTGCTCTCTTTCCACTTGGATTGTTTGGGGGTTGGGGGTGGAAGGGCGGGGGAGAGAGAGAGAGAGTGGGGGGTGCATGCAGCACTTTGATTGGGACAGCTGATGTTAATTTCATCTGTAACCCACAAGGCCACAGCAACAAATTAGAGGGTGTGGGGGGGGGGGGGGGGGGTTGGCTGGCCGAAAGAGAGAGAGCCATCGGCAGCTCACAATAAGATGAAAATAATATGAGCAATAATAAAACACCCAGACTTGGTGAGTAAGATAATGCATATAAACAGTACAGCCCTTGGGTGCAAGATGTACATTCCTGGATAGAATTCAACACTAGGAGCAACCTTTCTTTCAATATTTAAGTAATAAGTAAGTAATCTTTTATTGTCACAAGTATGAAGTTACTGTGAAAAGCCCCTAGTCACCACGTTCCTGTGAAGTTTCTTCTCACAGTTATTTGTGAGGTTTCAAGAGTCAATTTCCCCACTGAATAAACCTTGTTTTTTGACACCACTGTTTGTTATTATTGTTTTAAAAAAATAATTTTATTAAATATTTTTTATTATAAACACAATAATACGAAACAGAGAATACAAGTTCCAATGCAAAAAGAACACAAACCATCAAGAACCCACACTAACTTCTTTTTTTATAAATGTTTTTTATTGGATTTTTGAACAATGTATATTTGCCGTTATTTGCCGTACACAGGATTTGATAGGCATCTGTTTGTGCCGGAGAGACAATTCCGGAGGGCAATCCTTGAATGGGTCTGGTGCCAGTGTTGCCGTTAGCTTCTCCCGGATGGATTTAGCCGCCGTTGTCTTCTCGTGCACAATACTGCTTCAGCTGGCCCTCCCGTCTTCCGCCTGTATTCTCCTTTTTCTCTGTTCCTGTGGATGTCAAGTTAGTTAACGCTTCCCTGGCACCGTTCACATCTATCCTCCACCTCCAGGAAGAACCTACTCATAAGAGTTCTTGTTAAGTGTCTATTTACCACTTTTAGTTGTGTCAGGCTGAGCCGTGCGCACGTGGAGGTGGAGGTGCAGTTGACCCTATGCAGTGCTTCACTCCAGAGTCCCCACCCTATTTCGATCCTGAGGTCCTCCTCCCATTTCCTTCTTGTTGCGTCCAGTACGGCGTCGGCCCCTTCTACCAGTCGGTCATACATGTCGCTACAGTTTCCTTTCTCTAATATATGCTTGCATCCAGTATCTCTTCCAGTAATGTCTGTCGTGGCGGTTGTGGGCAAGTCCTTGTCTCCTTTTGTGGGAAGTTTTTGAGTTGCAGGTACTGTAGCTCGTTCCCCCTGGCTTGCTGGAATTTTTCTTTCAGTTCGTCCAGTGTTGCGACCCTGCTGTCGGTGTATAGGTCCCTGACTGTCAGTGTCCCCCCCGTCCTGTCTCCACCTTTTGAAGGTGGCGCCTGTCAGTGCTGCTGTGAACCTATGGTTGTTGCAGATGGGAGCTTTGTCCGACATTTTGGTCAGGCCAAATTGCTGCCGCAGTTGGCTCCAGGACTGGAGGGTGGCTATCACCACCGGGCTGTTGGAGTGTTTTTTGGGTGGGAATGGGAGTGCTGCCGTGGCGAGGACCCGAAGGGAGGTCTCTTCTGCGCACCCACTCGGCTTCTGGTTTCTTGATCCATCACCTTATTCGCTCGGCTGTCGCCGCCCAGTGGTAGAATTGAGGGTTTGGGAGGGCTAGCCCTCCCCTTGATTTTGTTTTTTGTAAGACCTTCTTTTGGATCCTTGCAATCCCCCCCCCCATACAAACACCATGATTAGTTTGTCTAATGCTTTGAAAAAGGCCTAGGGGATGTAGATCGGGATGGATCTCGATAGGAAGAACCCACACTAACTTAACACCAAATTTACCAAACCCCTAACAACTGACGTTGACGTAACTCTTTTATAAAAAAAAAAAGGAAATGAATGGCTGCCATCTTAGGTAGAACCTTCCATCGACCCCGTAACGCAAGAAAGTCTCCAAATGCAAGGTCACCCAACCAAGCTGAGACACTGGTCGGAGCAGAAGATCTCCACCAAGCAGAACTCTCCTCCGGGCTATTAAGGCGAGGATATCTGCCTTCACCCCAGTCTGCAGAGTCCGATAGCCCAAAAAAGACCACTAACGGATGTGGCCCTCGATCAACATTAAGAATCTCTGACGTGGTGCTAAAGAAAGGGAGCCAGAAGCTCAACAACTTGGGACAGCATCAGAACATATTTAGCTGGCCCCGAGAACAACACGCCAGAGAAAAAAAACCCTAGTTTGCACCTTTGTCAAACGAGCCCTGTGAACAACCTTGAATTTGATGAGACAAAGCCGAGCGCAAGAGGATGTGGAGTTACTTTGCACAAAACCTCGCGCCAGACCTCACCATCCAGTATAGAAGTCAATTCGCCCTCCCATTTTGCCTTTACCTCATCCCACAGTTTGGACTTTGCTGACAGGATCTGGCTGTAAATAACCGAGGTACTCCCCCCAGCAGACCTGTCCAAAGATGAGGTTCTGTTCAATAGGGAGGAAGGTGGTGCCAAGGGAAAAGTCTCAAGCCCCCTAAAATCGCCTTGCAACTCTTGAAATTAGGCTCTGACGACCTGCATCGCGGAGCGAGACATTCAGACTTCTCAACGTCATCGCTAGCAGCCACCATCTGTAGGAAGACAGAGCATTGTCAGGGCAGGAAGCCTCCCAAAGCAGCTGCACCACTAATGAGACGGCCCCATCTCAACTCCTTCCAGTTGTCACAAATTAACAAGGATTTAAACATTTTGCCGTGGTCAATATTTCGGCAATATTGAGTCAACAAATCCCGGGACATTACAATGTGTGCCAAGGGAAGACCTTTTAAAAATATGCACATGGATTTAAAAAAAGGGTCAAAAGGCAAGCAGAGCCAGAGCTGGTGGACCAACTGTTATCGTACGGGCGATTTTATGGTCAGAAATTAGCAGAAATAAAAACCGGCAGCCCTGATTCTTGTTGTTCTGTCAACTTTCATGAAATTTGCATAAAATGGCTTTGAAAATGCAGCCGGTCTCGTACTCCAATCATGTGACCCCCCTCAATTGGCCATTTTAATGTTGCCAGCTCTGTTGAGTTTGACTTATGATGTGGAGATGCCGGTGTTGGACTAGGGTGAGCACAGTAAGAAGTCTTACAACACCAGGTTAAAGTGCAACATGTTTGTTTCATCTGAGGAAGGAGCAGTGCTCCGAAAGCTAGTGTTTGAAACAAACATGTTGGACGTTAACCTGGTGTTGTAAGACTTCTTACTGAGTTTGACTTAGAGGAAGCTTGTGACTGGATTACTAGAGATTTGTTTCAGTTTTCTGTATCATTCACGTGTAGCTAGCAGTTGACGCTGTATTTCTGATTGTTTCTTTTGAGTTTATTATGGGGCTGGTGGCTGAAGTTGCTGGAAGGTGAAGGGGGTATTCATGAACCAGTACATCGGCTGATGGACCAACTGTTATCATATGGGCGATTTTATGGTCAGAAATTGTTTTTTTGAAAATCTTTTTACTGGCTTTTCTCTTACTTCTGAACAGTTGTTTTGTGTATACATTAAATTTTTCTTGCCCACGCTGATTTACTTTATTGTATAGAGGTTTATTTTGGCCTTTTAACTAACTCTGTGTACGTTTCATTGCCCTCTGGATCGGTCTATAATTCCCCCCACCCACCCCCACCCTTTGGCTTCAGCACCCTTCCTCTTCTCGTGTTGTTTCCCCACCTTCCGTCCGCCTCTTTATGGTCAGAAATGATGACCGGCAGCCCTGATTCTTGTTGGTCTGTCAACTTTCATGAAATTTGCATAAAATTACTTCAAAACAGCAACACAGAACAGACACATTGCTTTCATCCTCCAAAAAGCAATAACCCTGACGCCTTGTCAAAAAACAAATGCAGGGGGCGTGTTTTGCATGGTGATTCTTGAAGGGCGGGGGTCTACTGATGTCAACAGACCCGACTCCACAGAGATTGGGATGCCCCGATCTCAAAGCTTCGAGATAAACCCCCCCACCCAACATTGTTGGCAGTCTCCAGGTTGGCAGTGCCAGTGATTCCCACAGGCCTGATGTCACACCGGCCGGGTGAGGGGGTAGAGAACATATGGTGAACCCAGAAGGTAAGACATAATGCCGTTTTGGTATATTTAAATTCATGGTAATCAGGCCAATACCTTCACTGGGTGTAGACCTGATTACGTTACCGGCGGGGAGTGGCGAAGGTCTCATTCTGAGATCTTCCCGACGCTAATCCCGTTATGGCCCTCTCGTGACAGTGTTGTACACCATATCAGGGGATCACTAAAATACTAATTACGATCATATTAACTGAGAGCTATTGGCTTTGACTAAACATATAGAAATTTAATTTGCATTATGCCAGCAACACGCTTTAGTTGGACATAATTTATATCAGTTCTAATAGTGGAGTGTTATTTTGTAAAACACAGCGTTAAAAAGCATTAATTTTGTACTTCTCCCTTTTAAAGCCACCAAACAAAGACCCAAAGGAAGAAGGTGTAAATAGTCTAGAATGTGGGAAAAAGCCACCACCTCCTCCATCACCACAACCAACACCACCACAGCAACTGATACTACCTCAGAATCAGAACAATACTGCCACTAGCAAACCACAGTCAGGTAATAAGAAAAACTGAACTGGAACACAGTAAGTTTTTATTTGATTGTGCACTCACAGATATCATAGCTTCATATAAAACAATTAATAATAAATATTTCAAGAGTGGTAGTAACTAGATAAAATTTCTTGTAAATTTTTAATTTCCTGAAGACATAGAAAAATTATGCCATGGCAGAAATGTTAATTTTTAAAATAGCTAGAAATGGCATTTTATGTTGCGCATATATATATATAGATAGATTTAAACCTGATTAACACAGTTTGAAGTACATATTCAGAGAGTGCAATATCACCAGTTCCAATTTGAGTGTATAACTAGATGCATTTATAATTGACAAAGCAGCACATAAACATGAATGACAGTCATGACTTAAATTGCAAAGCAAGAAATTTCTCATTTTATTAAATGTTCAAAATAATTAAAACTTTGACAGTGGCTAGGAAGAAGAAGAGAAAAATGGGAACTTATAGCCTGGCTCCTAAGAAGAAGACCAAACTGCTAAAACAGCGCACCGTACTTGAAATGTTTCAGAACATGTCACAGTCTGCATCTGGCATGCAGGTGGGTCAAGAAAGTGTAAGCCTACTAGGATTTTTTCCCCATCTCTATTTTGGGAAATGTATTACAGTGTTTGAGCACAAGTTTATCTTACTCACAAAATCGTTTAGTTCCATTGTCTTGATTTTATATTATTTGTCATTTTAGATAAATTTCAGTATACTTTCTGAATGGTGAATATATTGATTTTTGTCAAGTCAGTATTTGTGTGGGGAGCAGCTCTACTACGGAGTTTCTGCCCCTTCTAAACCCAAGAGGAGTTTATATTTTACCGACCTGAACTACATGCTGTGCCCTTAGTTAGCTACAAGATTGAAAATTATTATGTGATGACCCGACGCAAAACACGCCAATTCTTTTTTTGTCAAAACCAAGGTAGGATAGGTTATCTTAAATTTGAGATAGAAGTTGCTTTGAATGAAAATGGAAGATCTTAAATTTGCGAGCTTGCTAACAGAATGAACATGGGTTGGAAAAACCACATTACTAACAAAACTAGCAACTGCAAATTGCGATCAAAATAATATTCACCCAGTCATATTGATTCAAAATTTTATGGTCGTGACATTTCCTTGCTTAATTTATTTTTGAGACAAATGCCTCTATTTCATACAAAACATTAATTTAAGAAACGTCAGTCTTCAGTGGGAAATGAACTTGAACATAAGCTGGAAAAAACTATTAAAAATTCATGAAAAATGTAATACCATAGGAATTAAAGTCACTTAGTATATTCACTTCGCTTGCAGATACAGTAAAAGTGAGTGAAATGTAGCTTTTAAAATTAGTGTTAGAATTTCTTCTCTGCCAGTTGTCTGAAGTTACTAATCATCTGCACACCTCTATCTCCGGTATTCATTTTACGATGCCATGATATCACAATGGGGCAAGTAGAAGAGGCAGGTCTCGAAAACTACCTCAGCCAGTATGGGGACTGAACCCATGCCAGTGGCATTATTACTCATATCCTGTAACCAACTGAGTTAACTGGTTGTATTTAGTATTCCTTATTCTTGCAAAAATAAAATATAAGCTCTCCTACATAACCAATACTTACCTTGTGGGCGGCACAGTGGTTAGCACTGCCTCACAGCGCCAGGGTCCTTGGGTGACCGTGTGGAACTTGCACCTTCTGCCGTGTCTGCATGTGTTTCTTCCGGGTGCTACGGTTTCCTTCCACGGTCCAAAGAATTGCTGGTTAGATGCATTGGCCGTGCTAAATTGCTCCTTGTTCAAGGATGTGCAGGTTAGTTATTGTAGAATCATAGAATTTGCAGTGCAGAAGGAGGTTATTTGGCCCATCGAGTCTGCACCAGCCCTGGGAAAGAGCACCCAACTTAAGCCCGTACCTCCACCCTATCCCCGTAACCCAGTATCCCCACTTAACCTTTTTGGACACTAAGGGCACTTTAGCATGGCCAATCCACCTAACCTGCACGTCTTTGGATTGTGGGAGGAAACCGGAGCACCCGGTGGAAAAACACACAGACACAGGGAGAACATGCAGACTCTGCACACAGTTACCCAAGCTGGGAATCGAACCTGGGACCCTGGCTCTGAAGCAAGCATGCTAACCACTATGCTACCGTACTGCCCTAAGTAGTTGGTGTTATTGGGAGTGGGCCTGGGTAGGGTGCTCTTTTGGAGGGTTGGTACACACGCAATGGGCCAAATGACCTCCTTCTGCACAGTAGAGATTCTATGGGTTCCTTTCCCGAATGTCACATGATAAAACTAGATGCACATTCCTCAAGATAACTACACCGTCCTTTCTCAACCCACCCAATGCCTGTGGTCTCACCCCAGATAACTAAGGGCCAACTTCCACAGATATTTTTTAAAATTAGAAATCGGCACCTCTTCATGCCCTCCAAATACATGACCTGTGATGATTTCACCTAAATCAGTAGAATCATACGATGAAAATGAGAACATGTATTCTTTTTCAATAATCAGATAGATTGGCCCAGTTGGAAATAATTAACAAAAAAGCCTTGGATCTAATTTATTTACTTTGATCATAAACATGCACCATTGGTTTAATTACAGTTAACCCTAGTGTAAATTTGCTGATTAAGCAGCTGGGCATGATGAAATGAAATGAAAATCGCTTATTGTCACAAGGAGGCTTCAAATAAAGTTACTGTGAAAAGCCCCTAGTCACCACATTCCGGCGCCTGTTCGGGGAGGCTGTTCCGGGAATTGAACCGTGCTGCTGGCCTGCCTTGGTCTGCTTTCAAAGCCAGCGATTTAGCCCTGTGCTAAACAGATACACCAGAGGGCGCTGTGTTGAGTTGGCTAGTTGCATAGTAAAGAGGACAATGATGCTGGCATGGACGACGTTTTTGGAGAAATCAGGAAAAATGAAAAGCTGATTTCTATTCTTTTTTAAAACATCCTGAGGCATGAGTAACTTATCCAAATGACAAACCCAGTGGCTTGAAATCATGTGAGCAACGTGAAGCAGATATACTTTTAATATATGTGGCAAAAGATTAACTGATCATGGTTGGGAGTATTAATTAGAAGTACTGTGGAAAGATGGTTTTCAAATCTATAGCATGAAAATACTGCAAAGCTATCTCTTGAATCCGTAATATTTTATAAAAGAAATATTGAGTGAAGATGATGGAAGGGCCAAGGTCTGTAACAGAAGACATGAAGTAGAAAAGAATATGTGAGAATACATGATAGATTAGAACATAATTAGATGATGCCAAGCTTGGGTTTCAGACAAAGGATTCCAGGCATGTGCAACATTTGTGACTGCATTATGCATTTGAAATGTTGTCCTGGTCTTTTTTATACCTCTTTCCTCTGTATCGTAGGACCAGAAAGAGTCATCTAATGGTGTCACTCAGAACATCAATGGAGAAAATGCAGACATATCTCAAGATTTTGAGTCCGAGGAAGATGAAGATGATGAGGAGGAAGAAGAAGAAGAAAAATACAGTGTTACAGACCATCCAGATTCAGAGTTATCCATGGACTTTGGAGGTCCTGACAGCATTCGCAAAATGGAAATTTCTAAGAAAGTATGTATTTGGTGATGCTTTGCCAGTTAATTTCCATATTGATAGGTATATTACAACATGGGAGAACTGTAATCTCCAGGGTATTACCACTCACTGCATAAAATAAAGTTCTTCCTCGCGTCTCTTGCCTGAAACTTTAAATCTGTGTCCCCTAATCCTAGTACCATCAGCTAATGGGAACAGCTTTTACTCATACTCTAGTTGTGGGAAAACCAGAGCTTTATATACCAGACCTGGAGCTGTTGGAGGTAGCTTATGGGCTCTTGGCCTTTTCAATGATTCAATAACTAAAAGAAACAGTAATGAGAATGGAAAAAATACGAATAATTATGTCTGGAGTACTGCAATCGCAGTTCTAGCTACAACAACATGGTTGGCCTGTAATCATGAGAGGCATTGCAGAGGAAATCAGCCAGGCTGATGCTATATTTTCCATGGTGATTTTATGATGGACTGATCCAAAATATTCTGATATTTCTATTTCTACCCAGGACAATTTATTTGTCAAATGGATTCACTTCCGGTTCTTGTATTATTCTGTTTGAATTAATTTTGAGGTTCTCTAGTTTCTTGCTGCGATGGTTCAATTAGATCTTTCAACTACTTTCTCTAAGGACCATTGGTGAAAGAACTCTGAACTTTAAATTTGCAGCCAGATCATACAGATTTCAAAATGACAAATGATCATGGCTGCAGTCTATGAAGTAGTTTACTTCTCAGCCGTTTTTTGCCACAGTGATTTCCTGATCTCAGTTATAACAAATTGATTCTCTCCTGAGAGGGTGAAAGTGGGTATGCAAGTTGAATTTAAATGCTCTTCCTTGGATTTGGTCTGCTCAATACCTGTGAGCCAGTCACTTCTTGCCACTCCTGAGTAGGAAGTGCTATTTACAAAAAAAAACCTTCTGTTTATAAATGCAGCATATTTAGTAAGAGATAACTTTTATTACTTTCTTGTAAAATCCATATGATTGTCCATGTCTCAAAATCCTTTTGCCGGTTTGCATCAGACTTGAACGTTCTATTTTGTGCTAAAATATACCGAGTCAAGTTTAGATGTATAAATGGCATTTGGTTTTTCACTTTTTAATTGCACAATATTATGGCAGGTTTTGTTCATTTGAAAAAAGGTTTACCTTTTATTTGGTAGCTTATCTATGATTTTTAAAAAATGACATCAGCAGATTATCAAATATTACAGTTTACTGTAGAATTTTCTTCCTTACACAGGCTAACTTGCAGCTGGAAGAATATGATCCTGAGGAGGATCAAGATTCTGACCTGGAGGAAGATGATGATGACTTTGAATCTGATGTGGTGAGTCATTTGTTCTGGAGTTGCAGTTGCTCTAAATGTTTTCTTTTGACTCCCTGCCTCAGAAACCACTTTAAGAAGTGAGCTTTTATTTCCCGCAGCTTTTATAGTCGTGTGCCTTTATCTGCTCAGTCATTTGCTGCAAAACCAGAAATCTAATATAAAAACTAGTTATTGTTCTTTGATTTCCTGGTTCATATCATTGGCATGTTATTTCCATTTGCATCAGACAGCAATGGAGTAAGCACTTTTTGTAGACAGTGGCTCAGGCTTACAGCTTCTCAGCAGATTTATTAAATCGCAAATAGATAAATTAACAGAAGCAATGACGGTTGGGAGTAGTTAAACATACCCTGGATGATAACCTTATTGGGTTTTTGTTCTGAGTTGTCCATGAATTTACTTCTTTACCTTTCTATCTCTATTGGCTTCAGATGAACTATCCAATTTGAACAAGACAAATTGAGAGAGAATTTTCAATAGGAAACTGGTGCAAGCAAAACTAAATATATATGTCTCAGCATCAAATTAATTCTCAATCTAACACAGATAGATATTAGCAATGAGCAGCTTACATCCTCCTTTTGTTACAACAACATGGGCCAATGCACAGTCGATTCTAGCCCCACTTGACCCGGCGATGCAACACAGTTCAAAGTAACTTTTATTTTAAAATGCCCACGGTCTTCGGCAGCCCAATAACTACAGTCACCAGGTTTGTAAATTTAAACACACTTTTTTTATTATTAACAGCAACTATAATTAAATAGGCAACAAATATAACTGGCTATCAAATCTCACCCCCCCCCCCCCTTTAAATTGCCCCACCCTCTACATACAGACATACAAAGACTGAGGGGAAAGAGGGGTGTAAAATAACAATGAAAGCAAAAGGATAAGAGTCTTTGTTTCAGATGGAGGTCTTGCAGTTAATTTCTTTCTTCGGTCTCGGCTTTCAGATGGATGTTATCTTTTCTTTCAGTTTGTAATGGATTTCACTGTAAGCTCATAGAAATAGCAGGCAACCAACATTCGAGAGAGACAACTTCATTCAGGGTCGAGAAGCTTCTGCCTTCAGACAGTGAGCAGCTGCTTCCGCGTTGAGAGTTCAGTGGCATCTCTCCGAAAAACCCCACCTGACCGGAACCAATTGTTGGTTGCCGAACAGAATACTGTCTCTGGCCAATCCATTGGCCATCAACCAATCGATTGAAACAAACCACTCCAATCTCTGGGTGCCATAATGTCTGGGCTCTTCTGCCTAAAATACATTTATAACAGTGTACAATTTTGACACTTCCTTACTTCCTCTGCTCGACTTTGTCTCATTTAATGATCCATGCACCAAAAACAATAGAGACAAATTAAAAGAAAAGGGAACCAAGGGAATCAATAGGAAGGGCTTTTGCACTTTAAACATATGGCCAGACAGACTGGCTGAACTTTAACTTTAAAACATGGGTGAGTTTGAGTCTTGGAGGGGGTGGGGGGGGGGTTATATTTGTGCTTTTGATGATTTTATCAAGTCACTCATGTCATATGTTGCTATATAGTTAAATTTAGATCATAAGATGTTAAATCCATCGAACAACTATGCACCGGTAGAGCTCATTACACCCAGAGAAAGCATTTGAAGAAATATTGCTTCCTATAATTGTTTAATTTGCTCTATGGATGCAGGTGATATTGGTAATGCTGCATTTATTCTCCATTTCTACAATCCTGAATGTACAATTTTGACTTGAGACAGTTGAAGTTTGTATCGGCATTTCAGTAAAAACACCCATCTATTATATTGGAATAGCTCAATTTATCGGAGCCCAAAAGTGGTTGGCGGCACAGGAGTGTGATGGCCAATTTATTGGCAGCTTAATTGGTGTCTCCCTGAACATAGAGTGGTGTATCAAACGTCAAACTATTAGATCCTTATTCCCTTAAGAAATAAGAAACAAAAAGAAGGGTATGGTCTGGGATAGCTTTGTTTGATTTAGCAAGGACACCAGGCCCAGATAGTGAAGGGGTTTTCTTCAAGTCTGCATGACTACTCCAGAAAGTGCACTTGGCCTCTAGCAGGGAGGTTATGATGTCTATTGTTACATGGAGCGCTCTGACTTTGAAATCAAAGGGAATTAAATGTCATCTTTGTTCCCTTACTGTTTGTAAAACAAATCAGTCTGTTAACATATAATTGGCCTTATTTAACTAAAGTGTTCATCTGGCTTTCCTAAGATTAGAGAAACGCATTTGGTGGCTCGATTATTTACAAGGGATTTCATTGTCTTGATTCCCAGGTAATGTTGCTGTATGGCTGGTTGTTGAACAAGAGGGGGGGGGGGGTTACAAGGGTTATGAGGTCTGTTTATATGGACCCCAGTGTTGCTTCTTAACCGTGCGAGAATATCTAATTCAGATATGTCATTTGTAACTAGTTGTATGTTGTTCCAAATTGTCCATTTACCAGTATCTAGCACAGTGGTTAGCACTTTGCCGTGGCCCCTGGTTCGATTCCCGGCTTGGGTCACTGTCTGTGCGGAATCTGCACGTTCTCCCTGTGTCTGTGTGGGTTTCCTCCGGATGCTCTGGTTTCGTTCCACAAGTCCCGAAAGACGTGCAGTTAGGTAATTTCGACATTCTGAATTCTCCCTCCATGTACCCGAACAGGCGCCAGAATGTGGCGACTCGGGGCTTTTCACAGTAACTTGATCACATTCTTAATGTAAGCCTATTTGTGACGATAAAGATTATTTTTCTGTAACAAATGTAGTGATTAAGTTGTTGCAAGAATATATATTGCTGTGTCCCTAAATGTTATGCATACCTCCTACATTACTTGGACCTTGTATTATCTTTGTGGTGAAAATGTTTTATTGGGAACTTAGTTTACAAATTTACTAAATTTAATGTATTTACAGTATTTTGGTTCCTCCTTTGTCTTGTAATTCACTGTTAATGTTTTAAAAAGTAACAAAATGATAAGTGTGATTGTTTACAATGTAATTCTATTTTTGTTGTTATGACTGAAGCTATTTCAGCTTATTCATGAATGCCGCCTTCTCAATCTTGCCCCTTGCTTGAGGTGTGGTGATCCGCAAGTTAAATCACCACCAGTCTCCCCTCTCAAATGGGAAAGCAGTCTATGGTCATCTGGGGCAATGGTGACTTCACCTTACTTTTACCTTTAATACAGCTTATTGTTCAAAATGAAAAGTCTAGCATTATAATAACTTCCTTATTTGCTGCATCAAATAACGTTATACACCTGTTTATTGACTATTCAGAGTTCAGAGTCTAGTTTGAAAAGGAAATGGAAGAAAAAAGGGAAGAATGACAGCCCATGGATAAAACCAACCAGGAAACGAAGACGAAAAAACCGGCCCCAAAGTTTTGATAGAGGTAACAGAAATAAATATATGGATGCCAAAATTAGGGCAGTAACTGGTGCATGCTATTTTTGATGTAAAGGAAGTTGACACTTTACCTGGTGCTGTGATGCAGTATGATGTTGAGTTAAAGTGAAAATTACCGTCTGAATTTTTGTTATGTCAAATGACAATCCTATACCATAGGAAATTAGAATTCTGTTGTAATTCTCCATTGGATATTGGAATTCTGATATCCCCCATTGAAAGTAAACAGGAGCATTGTGAGATTGAATGTTAAAATGTCAATAATCCATTGCTGTATACCCTGTATCTATTCAGTACCTTGAATTTACAAGTTTTGCTGGTCTTGACAAACATTTTGCCAGTGGTTGCATTATTATGGTGGGAGTAAAGGATAATTAAGTCCTTGTATGGATTTTGGCAATTTAATAACCGTTCACAGTCACAATGAGTTTGAGATGGATTTTATTCATAAGTGATCAGTGTGTAAAAATAAAGCACATTGGATTAGGGTAGTGTATTGAGATGGCTAGAAAACTGGTTGGAGGCAGTGGTTAGCACTGCTGTCTCATGGCGCCGAGTGCCCAGGTTCTGTCCGTGTGGAGTTTGCACATTCTCCCGTGTTTGCAAGGGTTTCGTCCCCACAACCCAAAGATGTACAGGGTAGGTGGATTGGCCACGCTAAATTACCCCTTAATGGACAAAATTAATCGGGTACTTTAAATTTAATTTAAAAAAAAAACTGGTTGGCATACAGGAAACAAGAGTAGGTCTTTTTCAAATTGGCAAGCAGTGACTAGTGGGGTACCACAGGGGTTGGTGCTGGGCCCCAGCGATTCACTATATATATATATATATATATATATAATATATATAGATAATTTAGATGAAGGAACAACATGTAATATCTCCAAATTTGTAGATGACACGCAAGTTTGGTGGGAAGTGAGGAGGATGCTGAGATCCTTTAGTGTAATTTGGACAAGTTGAGTGAGTGGACAAATGAATGGCAGTTGCAGTATAATTTGGAGAACTACGATGTTATCCACGTTAGCAAAAATATGAAGGCAGATTATTATCTGAATGGCCATAAAGTAGGAGAGGGAAATGTGCAATGAGACCCGAGTGTCCTTGTACACAAGTCACTGAAGGTAAGCATGCAGGTACAGCAGGCGGTAAATAAGGCAAATGGTCTGCTGGCCTTCATTGTGAGAGGATTTGAGTACAGGAGCAGGGATGTCTTGCTGCAATTATACAGGGCCTTGGTGAGGCCACACCTGGAATATTGTGTGCCGTTTTGGTCTCTATTTGAAGAAAGATGTTTTTGCTATAGAGGGAGTGCAGCGAAGGTGTACCAGACTCATTCATGGGATGGTGAGACTGACATATGAGGAGAGATTGAGCTGGTTTGGATTGTACTTGCTGGAGTTCAGAAGAATGAAGGGGGGTAATCTCCTAGAAATCTATAAAATTCTAACAGGACTAGACAGGAAGGATGTTCCTGATGGTGGGAGTGTCCAGAACCAAGGGACACAGTCTGAGCATACGGGATAGACCATTTAGGACAGAGATGAGGAGCAATTTCTTCACCCAGAGAGTGGTCAGCCTGTTGAATATGTTATCATAGGAAGTAGTTGAGGCCAAAGCATTGTATGTTTTCAAGAACAACGAAAATTACAGCAGAGGAACAGCCCCCCCCCCCCCCCCCCAAAAAGCCTGCACCAACCACAAGCCCGTCTAAACTTAACCCTCCTACCCTTCTAGGGACCATAGCCCTCTATTCCCAACCTATTCATGCATTTGCCAAGATGTCCCTTAACTCACTATCGTATCTGTTTCCACTACTTCTCCCGGCAGCGAGTTTGAGGCTCCCACCACCCTCTGTGTGGAAAAAAAACTTGCCTCGTACATCTCCTTTAAACCCTGCCCCTCGCACCGTAAACCGATACCCCCTAGTAATTGACTCTTCCACCCTCAGAAAAAACTTCTGACTATCCACACTGTCCATACCCCTCATAATTTTATAGACTTGTATCAGGTTGCCCCTCCACCTCCGTCGTTTCAGTGAGAACAAACAAAGTTTCTCCAACCTCTCCTCGTAGGTAATGCCCTCCATGCCAGGCAATATCCTGGTAAATCTTTTCCGTATCCACTCCAAAGCCTCTACATCCTTCTGTGAGTCTGGCGACCAGAATTGAACTCTATATTCCAAGTGCAGCCTACCTAAGGTTCTATAAAGCTGCAACATGAATTGTCAATTTTTAAACTCAGTGCCCCATCTGATGAAGGCAAGCATGCTGTATGCCTTTGTGACTATCTCCTCCATCTGAGTTGCCACTTTCAATTCAAATAATGTGATATATGCTTAGAGGTGCAGGGCAAGGCTATTAAATGGGTAATTTGCATCAAACACAGTTCGGTATAGTACTTAGGGGATCAAAGGGTATGGGGGAAAAGCGGGATTAGGCTATTGAGTTGGATGATCAGCCATGATCATGAATGGCGAAGCAGGCTCGAAGGCCGAATGGCCACCTCCTGCTCCTATTTTCTGTGTTTCTATTCCAGTGTTCTTTCAATGGTATGTATGGTGCTGGTGGCTAGTTTTACGTACTTTAACTTTCTACACTTTTGCATTGGCGTAAACCAATTTTAGGTTTATACTGATACCAAATTAACTTGTAATTGGCCTTGTTTAACAAAAGTGTACATCTCCCTTTCCTACAGTTTGAGCAACACATTTGGTGACTTGTTCAAGATTACAGTTCATTTACAAGGGATTTCATTGTCATGCTTCACAGATCATGTTGCTGCATGGCTAATTGCTGAACAGGGGTTCACAAGGATTATGATTTATGTTTGTGTGAAAAAACTAGAGATGCCTAACCACTTAAGAATATCTAGTTCAAGCTTCTAATTTGTAATTGCAGTTTTATGTTGTTCCAAGGATTGAGTTAATTCACAGGAACTTTTCTGTAACAAATGTTAAATTATGCTGTTGTAAGTACATATAGTTGCACCCCTAATACTCCCAACGTTACTTGGGCCTTGTATGGTCTTTGTAGTGAAAATGTTTTATTGAGTCGGTGCAGACTCCATGGGCTGAATGACCTCCTGCACTGTACGAATTCTGTGGAATTCTATTACAGCTTGAGTTGGGACCACATCTGTGTCACCTCTCTGTTAAATAGATGTAAGTATGAGTCTTGGAGTTCAATGCTTGGGGGCTAGGCTTCCAACTATTTTGTTTAAATCAGTTAAACTAAAGTAAATAAACTGAGGGACAAAGTAAAAGGGAAACTACCTTCAGCAAAAACAAATCACAAATTAAACTTAAAACATTAAACTAAAATGTGATTAAATGGGTGGTACTCCAGACCTTGCAGTGCCCAATGGACACGGAAGGCTCGAGGATGCAAATGGACACCGCATGCTCCCTCTCCAGGGACACCTGGCCGAGAATGTAATCTCAGTAGAGGGCAGACAGTTAGGTCGGATGACACCCTTCGGTCGCCCGCTGCTTTGACCTGTTAATGGGAAGTTTAGCCAGGCCCCTCCCCGCCCCTCTCCATTTTAGGTGCCCGTAGATCAGGACCGTGGGGCTGAAGTGCAAACAAAAATGCAACAAAAGGTTTTTTAAATAACTGGAAAGGATGCAAGCATGGCTCACTGGCTCCACAAGGCCAGGGCAGGCATCTTGGGAGTTGGCAAAACAATGCAGTCTATGGTTGTATGGGACTGCTGCGTGCAACACCCTCTACCCCAAGTCCCCAATGTTAAGGGGGAGGATTTCTGACTAGAGGGAACTGAACTGGAGACCTCTGCTGCCGGATGGCAATAAAGCTTGCAAAGGCATGTCTGGGTGACAGGCGAGAGCAAATAAGTGAAGGGCGTGCAGCAAATGTCCATACAGCAAACCCCTCTGTACAGTGCAAAAGAACAAGGTGGGCATTTCTGTGAGGCAGTTCGGACTATGGGGCTCCAGTTCCCGAGGGGGCTTGGGGCCATTATGAAATTCCATCCGAGCAGTGGTGTGCTCAGACAGGAATTCACCATAATCTGCGGCACCTCGAGACGACGAGTTTCATGTGCTCAGAGCTCGACCATCTTTAGGTCGCGGATGGAATTGGTCACGAGCCACTCACCAATGCGCCAACTCATAGGGTGTCATCTAGTCCACTCCCCTGCCACGCATATGACCCCGATCCTGGTCAACCCCCGCAGCCACAGACTGTCCCTCTGCCAGCCACCTGAAATGCTGGAGGTGCATATTCCTGAGCAGTAGCTCTCTGACGACAGCAGATGATACCTCTTGGGCAGCAGGGCAATAATAGCCCTGTGCCATGAAAGGAGCATCTCCCCAATCACGATACGCTCCTTTAGAACCCCCACGTAATCGGTCCCAGAATACCCTAAAGAACTCCACAGTTAGCTCATCCGGTCCTTGCCCTTGGGCTGACTGAGATGCGGCTCAAGACCTACTTCACCATCTTCTAGACCTTGGATTTCCGCCTCTTTGTCAACCCCCTTGCATACTGCTGACTGAAGACACGGATGTGAGTCTTGCCCATGTCCCACCATAGCCTCACGGGTGGCACAGTGGCACATTGGTAAGCACTGCTGCATTACAGCGCCAGGGACCTAGGTTCGATTCCCAGGTTGGGTCACTGAGTGCGGAATCTGCATGTTCTCCCTGTGTCTGCTTGGGTTTCCTCTGGGTGTTCTGGTTTCCTCCCACAAGTCCCGGGAGACGTGCTTGTTAGGTGAATTGGATATTCTAAATTCTCACTCAGTGGACCAAACAGGCGCAGTCAGGGATTTTCACAATAACTTCATTGCAGTGTTAATGTAAGCCTACTTGTGACACTAGTGAAGATTAATATTATTAAGGAAGGGAACTCTCCTTGCTTCCTTTTCCAGCCAGCCCAGAAATGACAAAATGAGTCCAGGAACTGCTGATCCTCCAACAGCCTTGTTAAAGTACGAATGCAAGGGCCCCTCCCGAACACAAGATGGGGCACATTCCGCCCACACGGGGCAGTGGTCCGAGCAAGGCACCTGCTGCATGGAAGCTGACTGAATGCCAAGCATCTGTGCCGTTGAAATCTAAAGGCAGTCTATTCGGGATGCTCCGACTCCTGGTCTCACAAAAGGGAACACGCTGGAGTCAGGATGGAGATGTCACCAGATGTCTACCAAGTTGAATGACCTGATCAGGTCTCTCAATTTCACCACCACTGACATGCAGCGCTGTGTACAGAGGGCTCAGTTAAAATTTTCCCCAAGGACGATGCGGTCTCCTGCATCGATGGAGCTGAGAAGATTGGACACTTGTTTAAAGAAAGTAGTTTGTTGCTGGCCACCCAGGGGAGCATAGACATTGGCAAAGCGAAGCACCACACTGCCCTCAAGGACCGGCCACATATAAGATCTCCACTGAAAATGGGGATTGGAGGCCAGGTGACTCTTGGAGACAGGGCGGATGACATTGCCTATATATGCATTCCTCTATTGGCATTTTAGGGTGGGTGTTGCATTTCACCCTTACCTTTCGTGTCACAATTGAAGGGTGACAGGCCTGCATGAGTAGTGTTGACAGGACTGAAGAGTAGCATTAACCTGAGAAGCTGCCACTGCTGCATAGGTAGCCCTGGAGGTACCTTCCAGTGGCGAAGATGGTGCCACCATTAAATGTTTTTTCTGTTTGTTGGTGGGAAGAGCAAGGAGTTTAAAGATTTCTCCCCTAGGTGTTATGGTTATTGAGAGAGCAAAAAAAGAGACAAGAGAGTGAAGCACAGGATGGCAGATGAGGAAGTGGCATAGGATGAGCACGTGCCCCAAGTCAGATGAGGGAGGTTGGTTGACTGGTTCAGTTCTTCCATTTGGGGAGGGGGGAGAAAGGAGTCGGGATGAATCTTCAGCCCAGGAGCCTGGTTCAAGCCCAAACTGAAGGCGTGTGTTTTCTCTCTCAAACTGTGCTGCCTTCAAGGTTCACAATTAGGAGCCAATCAATGGCACTATTGTAATGCTGACGGAATTAGCATAATTGACACATCAAGGAAGTCAGTAAGAAGTCTTAACAACACCAGGTTAAAGTCCAACTGGTTTGTTTCAAATCACTGGCTTTTGGAGCACTGCTCCTTCCAAACAAACCTGTTGGACTTTAACCTGGTGTTGTAAGACTTCTAACTGTGCTCACCACAGTCCAACGCCGGCATCTCCACATCATCAAGGAAGGGCCAGGGACCTGGTTGGTTAGGCAACTGGCTTCTCCTTGTGGCAAGTGAGGCACACCTGATGTGTGTGAACACTGCAATTAGCATGCCATCGTCATCCTTCGAGGGCACACTCCAGTAACACATTGCTGGACAGATCCTCCCAGGCTTTCCTCCATTTCTGTTGAGGAACCTGTGAGGGTGATACCATTTTTTGGGGGGGAGCATGAGATTATATAGCTTTGTATTGGTACCCATTAATGGTTAGTGTGACATGTGGAATTTTACCACGTTGACTTTCAAATCTTTGTTACTGCTGACTGTTTAATAAACAAAACATTCTCGAGGGCTGCGGATTAAACAAGCCTTCCAACTTGAACAGCCAGCCGACTAATTCCTGATATCCTGGCCTCCATAACCAATGGCCTTGAACTTCCAAACATCCCATGCCCTCTGGCTTCACAGTGCTTCAAGAGTGTTGGGGTTCATTATCATCGTAGTTCCCCTTCGTACTGTGTGAAAGTCTTCAGGCAGCAGGGCTTGCTCAAGTTATTATAATGTACTTTATAGAATCACAGAATCCCTACAGTACAGAAGGAGGCTATTCATTCATCCCATCGAGTCTGCACTGACCCTCCGAAAAGAGCACTCCACCGAGGGTCACTCCACAACCCAATCCCCTTACTGTAACCTGCACATCTTTTGACACTAAGGGGCAAATTTGCATGGTCAATCCATCTACCCTGCGTATCTATGAACTGTTGTAGGAAACCAGAGCACCCGAAGCAAACCCAGTCAGTCACGGGGAGATCGTGCACATTCCAAACAGACAACCAAAGTCAGAATTGAAACCGAGTCCCTGGCACTGTGGGGCGGCAGTGCTAACTACTGCTCCACCGAGTTCACAGACTTTTGTGGCAGAATTCTTGTTACGCTACTTGCGAGGGATCTGAAAAATCAGGAAATGTGGTTCTCGTCATAATTTCCACCTGTGTTGCTGTTCTTGCTGACGCTGGCTCAAAATTCCACCCTTTAAGGCCACAGAATTAAATAACCCAAATAATGGTTGGAAAATTCTTGGGGGGGTCTGGGGGGGGGGGGGGGTGTTGTGGTGTGGCCGCTTATGCCCTTCTTCCTGCCTGGTTGCATATCCCCAGAGCATCAAAGAGACAGGCATCAGGTTCCACAGAATTGATGCCTTCCTTGGTGTTTGGGCTATCCATTGTATCACCTGTCACTGAAGGCTACACTTCAGAAACCTGTGTTTTGTCAAAGGAAGGGTTAACAATCACAGAATGTACTAACTGCACTGTATATAGATTATATTCATAATTAAATGTTTGTCATTGATGGGTGAACAGTGTGTCAGCTGTATTCCTCTAACATGACATCACCAATAGAATATTCAGTAGAATTTAAATTCAAGAAACCAACGAGCAAATTTTAGCCATTAATCTTGAATTCAAACCCTTATTACGAAGTTAGGAATTCTGTGACCTACTGAACTGCGCTTGGAGAAAACAACACTCCAGGTAAGAAAATGTTTAGGGGCTTATATTTGTAGCAAAACATAGATATTTCAGAATCAGCCTCCAAATCCTGGCTGTTTGATGGTTAAAGTGTTTGTATAAACATCTGAGTGTAAATCTAACTTTTTACAGGTGCTGAAATAGAGACTCAAACTCTGACAGGTAATAATGAGTATACCGAGATGCCCCTTAGCTCACTGAACCTGCCTGCAGGTGGCCTATTCTCGTCACAGTCTACAGGTAAAGTTGATTTATAAGTTTGAAAGTTTTTTTTTGTTGAGTTGTTTCCAGATATACAGCCACAGTTGTTTTTTAAAAATTGCCGTGAAGGAACATTTGGGAAATGTAGATTTTAGTTCAGTTGAATTTTGCATGACTGTGTGAATGCTTTCAACCATTCTTAACGATTATTTTTATACTTAAAAAAAGGGTTTGAAATAAGCAGTTCGCATATTGTAATTGTATGCAGGTATTTCCCAAAGCTCTGACTCAATGGAATTAGATAAGCTACAGGAGTTACCTCTTTGTAGCTGTCGGATGGAAACACCAAAAAGCCGAGAGATTGTTAAACTGGGTAACGATAAGTGTATGGCCACTGAGAATATAGACCAAGAGGTAAGAACCACTTAGCACAAGTTTGCAAAAGAAATCGTATGGACAGGTTTATGTTGGTTGTTGGATTGTTATGATTTTCATAATGTCTGAATTACATTTAAATTTAGGTTTTGATTATTTATCAAACTAATTTTCCTCTGCCAATAAAGTTGAAATTGTACTGAAAATTATAGAATGGGATGGTTTCAAATAAAAAAATGTTAAACGTACCTTTCTGAAAGAATATGAATACTACATTTAGGATAATGCACTTTAATTTCTTGAAGAGTTATCAAATTGAAGGATAAAAGAAAATTACTGTGGATGCTGAGATCTGAAACAAACACCGGAAATGCTGGACAACCTCAGCAGGTTTGACAGAATCTTTGGAGAGAGAAGGGAGCTAACATTTCAAGGCTGGATGACACTCTGTCAAAGCTTTGACGAAGAATCATCCAGACTCAACATTAGATCCGTTCTCTCTCCAGAGATGCTGTCAGACCTGCTGAGATTGTCCAGCATTTTCTATTTTTGCAGCAAATTGAAGGATACTGCTTCCAGTAGCTTTAATATTACTTCGCCATATTTTTGGAGTTATGTTTGAGGTTTCGTTGCAATCAAATGAAGTGTCAATAACTAGTACCAGAGCGTACATGTGCAAGATATAGTGCTATATCTTTAATATTGATGCACCCTTCTGTTGTGATGACTCATCCTTGGTATTTCTTAGTGAGCTTTTGCTGAGGCTTGTGGAATAGAAGTTCCCTGCATGTGTACTCTGTGTAAATACTTAAGTGCACCACAAATACACCAGACATGAAGACATTTGGGTGCTTTTCTTTTAAAAAAAAAAAAAAAAATGAATTTAGAGTACCCAATTTTTTTTTTCAGAATAAAGGGAAATTTAGCCAATCCACCAAGCCTGCACATCTTTTGGGTTGCGGGGGTGAGACCCACGCAAACATGGGGAGAATGTGCAAACTCCACATGGACAGTGACCCAGGGCTGGGCTTGAACCCAGGTCCTCAGTGCCATGAGGCAGCAGTGCTAACCACTGTGCCACCATGCCAACCGTGGGTGCTCTTTCAATCAGCTCCCCATGAATTTATCTTCAGTTTGCTCCAAAGCTTTCCTACCTAAATGGTTTGATTGAGATATGTTTAGTCAAGGCAATGGAGTCAGTTGAGTAAAAATTAAGTACTGGTTTATTCACAATAGAAATGTATATACACACAGGACCTGGTTAGGTTTCACTGGCCCTTTGTCTCTGGACGCTTGTTCTAGTCAGGTCATCTTGTATATGACAGTCCCTGCCCCGTAATTAACAGAGGAGTGCACACTCCTCGAGCCACACGGAGGACTATCACCAACCCTGTATTGTGTGCCCTGTGCGGGATACTACAATACGCTGATTTTAAGCGCAGTATCCATTACAAAGTCGAGAATGTCATATATGTGGAGATATTTTAGGATAATATAATACATCGCCTAAAAATCTTAATTTAACTTGTGCACTGTTTTACAAACCCAATAAAAAATTTTTTTTTTAAAAAATTGCTTATTGTCACAAGTAGGCTTCAAATGAAGTTACTGTGAAAAGCCCCAGTCGCCACATTCTGGCGCCTGTTTGGGGAGGCTGGTACGGGAATTGAACCGTGCTGCTGGCCTGCCCTGGTCTGCTTTCAAAGCCAGCAATTTAGCCCTGTGCTAAACCAGCCCAATACCTTGTGTCAGAACTTGAATAGCCAGGTGGTGAAGGATTGAGTACTGGAGCCTTGTCTTTATCCACTTAAAAGCTTTTGCTTTTACTTGAGAGGGAAGTTTTGTAAACAGTGCATTTCCAACAAAAAAAACCCTCGTTCAGCCTGCACATATATCTATATATGCCCTTACAAAACCACCACTTGAACACAATTAACATCTGACCGATACACAATAAACTCTGAGAATCTACATTGTGCAGCACAATTTTAAGTAGCACAATTGAAAGACAATTGAGGGAAGATTTTTTTTTGTTCTTAAATTAGGATTTCAGTTTTGTTACTTCTAGTATATGGCGATAATCTTGTTTCACTGTACTTCTAAACAATCCATTCATTCAGATCTATCATGGAACTAAGTGTTGAGCTGATGCACTTCACTCTCTTTTGTAGTTTATGATATACTTTAGCCCATTGACCATAATAATAAATAAATAAATAACTTGCATTTATATAGCACCCCTCACAATCTCGCAAAGTCCCATTGCCGTACAGCTAATAAAGTACATTAAAAGTGTAGTCATTGTTGTAACATAATTAATACAGCAGCCACTTCACACACAGCAAGGTCCCAAAAGTCGCAATGTGATAATAACCAGATAGCAATGTTGGTTGAGGGATAAATATTAGCACGGACACTTCTTCGGGATAATGCCATGGGATCTCTTACATCCAGCTGAGAGGGAAGAAGGTTTCTTGGTTTAATGCCACCTGAAAGAAAACACCTGCAATAGTATAGCATTCTTGCAGCATTCCCACTTAATACACTGGGTGACTGAGTGTGCGGATCAGAGTTCAGCTGTGATGAAAATTTGTGCTCATAAAATTTAATTCATGGGTGATCAATTTAGAACAAAATCTGCAAATCAGCAGCTGTAATTTGCCTGAACGAATATTTCTTGCAGTTAAGTAGCTGTATTAACAGCGTGATCAAACAAGAGATGATGCGACCCTCCAATAAGGTGCAGCTAATGGTATTGTGTGAGGACCACAGATCCCGGATGGTTAAACATCAGTGTTGCCCAGGATGTGGATACTTCTGTACTGCTGTAAGTGTAGAGAGTTTCATATAGTAGATAAGTACAAATATCAAGATGAAAAATATTTCTCACTTACTTTGGTTATTGACTGTAAAACTCAAATGATGTGTTTAATGTAGAGCAGAGATGCAAAAATATTTTTTAACATATATGTAAAATAATTGACCTGACTTTTTTCAGTTTCAGGTTAACTTGTAAGCCAAAAGGTCAATGTGATAAATGTGTTTATAGTTAATAACCAGAAAGTATATAAAACCTTTTTTTCAGGTAACCAGAAGAGCTGTTTGAAAAAACAGTATTATATTGAGCTCCCTTTTTTGTTCCCAAATTAAGAAGCAAAAATGTCCATATCCTTTTTTGTTTGAACATTTTACAGTCAACCAACAAATAGCTTAGGGATGCTTTGTGTATATTGGCAATTTTTATTGAGTGCCCACTAGATGGCACAAGAGGTTTAAAGGTGGATTTAGCTATTTTGGGCTCAACAGTGGCAGAGCTAGAAAAGGTTTTTCAATTTCAGTTGACGAGTTATTTAATGGTTTAATCTTTTTATGCACTGAGGTTAAATTATTTTTGGACATAACCCCCTATCTATATATATATAAAAGAGAATATATTGATCGGAATTTTTTTCTTCCCATGTAGAGGAGTACGATCTTGGAGAGAGGGAGGAAAAAAAGGAGGAAGTGCTGTTTCTTGCTTGCCCATAATTAATCCGAGGCATATACATCAGTGCAGTAGGGCCAAGTTGGAACAATTTTGATTCCTTTTTCTCATGAAGTACACATTGTATTAATTTACCTGACAACAAACATGACCGTAAAAGGGTTGTATTTTGAACCATCTTTAGATTCAACCCTTTTTGCACACGGTTGTGAAGTGAAGCTTCTGTTAGTACTCTGTTACACACCTTTTGTTTATTGATTTATTTACACTACCGAAGCCTCCAATTTAACAAATAATGGAATTTTGAAGTTATTTCTACCAGGATGATCCCCCTCCCCCCAACAAAACAATGCAGCAGACCGTTGATACTTTAATGGGAGTGGGACAACTTGATTTCAAAACTAAGCATTCATGCTTTTACCACAGCTAGTTGTGGATGCGCTAAGCAAAGTTGTGTCTCTTATGCTGGGAAATTATGAACATTTGGAAGTGCTAGTCAGTTTTTATCATTTACCATTCTGTTTCTATGCAAAGAGGTCCGGAAGCATGCTGCAGTCAACCCTTTCAATCATTTTGCATCATGATGGATGAAAGTGGCATTTTAAAAAGTTATCCTTATTAAGTACTTGCCAGTTATGACAGGCATGTTTAAATTTATATTGTTTTTTTCCAGGGGACCTTCATGGAATGTCAGCCTGATAGTACTATCTCGCACCGCTTTCACAAGAGTTGTGCATCTCATATGAATGGGTTGTCTTTCTGCCCGCATTGTGGTGAAGATACTATTCAAGCAAAAGAAGTTACCATAGCGAAAGCAGACACTACCTCTATGGTACCTCTCCCAACGCAGGAGAAGACTGTTGTTATGAATGGAAAAGCAGACACCACTACATCAAGGTAGGGCATCTTTGCTTAAATGATGATACTGCTACCGAAAGAATTGCAGGCACTATGAATTTTAATCGATTTATGTTGTGCACATTTGGATCACGGTGAGAACAAGTTAATGAGTACTGTTGAATTTTGCTTTTTAATTTTTTCAAGTTCCAGTTAAACTAATATTTGGGATAGAAACATTTTTTGCTTAGTAACTCTTGCTAAAATCCTTGGTGTGTTTTTTTTTGCCCTTGTTTACTTGTCTTTGTATTGTTTGGGCTCAGCTAAAGATTCCTGTGTCTTCTGAGATATATAATCGGGTTTTATGGGAAGGGTTTAGAATATATTGGCTGATTTTCACATCGAGTGCTCACATTGAGTTTCAAAGGTTTCTTTCAGTATTAATTCAACCAGAAAGTCAAGTAAAATTATTACCCCGGACCACTGTGATAAGATTATTTTTTAATTAAACGTTAGATGCTAATTCGGATATTCTTTTACCCTGTGTACATTTCCAATCAATACTTCACCATTTTGCAGAATGGTTAGCAACTAAAGGTGTTCGAAATAACTTTTAAACGACCCATTTCAAGTAAATCTGTTTTCCATTACAGCATTTATAATTCAGGTATATCATAAGATAGAATCCAACAAACATTTACACACACGCATATCTTCAACCATAGACTACTTAATCAAAATTGTAGAAGGATAAACATTTTATGCATAATGCAGCCCACGTTTCTTATGTTGCAGATGTACATTTTTTGGCCTTCATTATTTACCTAGAATTTTATTATATGGCTCATTATAATTTTAATTAAACATCTTAAAGATTACAAAATACTTGTGTTTTGATAGTCGGTTAGGTGCACAAAAAATACATCATCTGAATTACAGTTCCTAAATTTTATTAAGACTGTTTTTAAAACATTAAAAATGTTTTGAAAATTGCGGGCAATATCTTCCGGCTATTCATACCGGTGGGATCTTCGGGTCTCACTGATGGTGCACCCCTGCTGTCGTCTTCCGGCGGCATGGGGTGATTCAACAGGAAATCTCTTTCACAACAGCGGGACCAATGGCGGGTCTCCTTCCACCACCAAGAAACACGCCACGGGGAGGCCAGAGAATCTCACCCTCTATCTTCATATCTTATTATGGGCTGAATTCTCCATTTGGGGACTATGTTCTCCTGCTGGCGATGGAGCACTTCTGATTTGTTCTCGCAATTGGAGCAGGAAATCAGAGGCAATTCACTATCCCTTGACTTACAAATTGATGCGTGGTGGGAATTGCAAGGGATTCCCTTGCAGATTCTGCTATCGGGAGACACCCCCCCCCCCCCCCCCCCCCCCCCCCCCCCCCCCCCCCCCGACCAGAGACCCGTGATTACAGAGCAACGACCTGGAAGCTAGAGTACACTCCGCAACGGAGGATCTGGTGTCGAACCCATTAATAGGATGCAAATGGGTCAATTTGACCTATTTTCATCCTCCTGCTGGCTCGGGCCATGAACCTCGTGCCGCCGCCAGCGGGGGAACCAGAGCATCAGAAGGGCGCCGATCCTGTTTTTCTGGTGACACTGGATTCTCCGCCATATCAGGAACTCCACTACCAGCGGCGGGCAATGGAAAATCCAGCCCTATAGCTTTTTCAGTTGGATTCTTGCTATAATCTACTAACTGAGGAGGTCTGTCCACATCAGGAATTTTGTCCTGGCACAAATTCAGGAGTAGGGATAAAACTCCTGCCTCTGCGTGCCATTCACTCAAGTTTTAAATCTTTGCTGGACATTGCCATAACTTAATTTTAGCATTTAACTTACATTTTTTGTGTGCTTTTTATTATGCTCCTGTGAGATGTTTGGGAATATGTTTTGCTTTTAAGATACTGTTTAAAAGGGAGTTGCTCCTATTTATTTTGTCTTCTATATCTTGGATGTTCGATATAATTTTTAAACTTGATTTCTTGCCTCTTTAAACATTTTATAGGCTTGTCTGAGGGCAATGTTCAATTTCACCCATAATCTTGCTGAAAATGGGCAGCGGGGTAGCACAGTGGTTAGCACTGTTGCTTCAAAGCACCGGGGTCCTGGATTCAATTCCCGGCTTGGGTCACTGTCTGTATGGAGTCTGTACGTTCTCCTTGTATCTGCGTGGGTTCCCTCCGGGAGTTCCGGTTTCATCTCACAAGTCCCAAAAGACGTGCTTGTTAAGTGAATTGGATATTTTGAATTTTCCCACGGTGTACCTGAGCAGGCGCCGTAGTGTGGCGACTAGAGGATTTTCACTCTGGCTTCATTGCAATGTTCATGTAAGCCGACTCTAATAAAGATTATTATTATTATTAAATGAGTTGTCACTTGAGGACAGAATAACGTGAGGAGAAATAGTGAATATTTGGTGATCTTGGAGGTCGGTGGATGGGTCCAAAACAAAATCACGAAACAAATCCAGATTCTCGACTGAATTCTGTTTATTGGGCAGCATGTTCTTTTTAGAGTACTCAATTCATTTTTTCCAATTAAGGGGCAATTTAGCGTGGCCAATCCACCTACCCTGCACATCTTTGGGCTGTGGGGGCAAAACCCTCGCAAACATGGGGAACATGTGCAAACTCCACATGGACAGTGACCCAGAGCCAGGATCGAACCTGGGACCTCAGTGGCATGAGGCAACAGTGCTAACCACTGCCTCACCGTGCTGCCCTGCGCACCAAGTTCTTAAATGTAATTCATTTTTGTGTGAATAAACAGATATGTTTGACTTTACATCCAGTAACTTGAAGTCTGTTGGTGTTAGAATGATCATCTATAGTCAGCTAATATTGTTCAAACTATTTTTGTAGCAGTGCTCGGATGAAAATGTCCCATGAAAATAAGTCTGAGAGTGCTATCTCCAAAGTAGCTGATAGTTCAGATACCTCCAGCCTTTCTACCACATTGAAATCGGGAGCAGTCATATCAGTTGCAGGCCTGCCAACTGGGCCTGGGAAAGAGACTATGGAAAGTATTCTTATTGCACTTGATACAGAGAGGTAAGCATTCAAAAAGTAACAGTTTACAATATAACAAAGATTAATGAACAGCCTTTTCTTTTTGAAATAAGAAATAATAAAAATACTAATTTGGGAAAGGCAAACATCTAAAAATTCCAACAGAAAATGAATGTATTTACTTTCTCTTGACTTTCTGTGGACTCCATTACTTTTGAGTTGTTCAAGCAGGGCTCTGTCACTATAGCTCTGTAACTGAATGTCTTAAGGACTTGTAAGAGTGGCATATAGTGGTTCTCTTCCTTGAGGATAGGGCGGGGGAGTGGGCCTAGGTAGGGTGCTCTTTCAGAGGGTTGGTGTAGACTCTATGGGCCAAATGGCACAGTGGGATTCTATGTAGAGAGTCGACATGACCCATTCCTCTGGCACAGCTGGGATCTCAAATTTCAGGATCAAGGATGTATTCCCTTAATTGACTTCAACATGTTGGATCACCATGGCCTTCCTTGTGACTGTTCACAAAAAATTAATGCTGCATTTCTCAAAATAAGTTGCACTGGCGCGGATCTTCAAATTGCATTGGCGATGAACTTTGAGATGTTTGTCGCTGTTGCACGTAAGAACCCAGAAGATTTTATTGATTTGTGCACATGCAGAAGTTTCAAACTTCTAATGGGCGGAGATATGCTGCCTGCAGCCCTTCACGGTTTTCTTTGACATGGACCCTGTCATTGAACTTACCCAAAGATTTACTCCAGGAAATGCTGTTAATCACAGGGGTAGAACTCTAAATCTATCAACAGCAGAAGCTGAAACACGTACTTGAAACAATTAACACCCGTCCCGTCGTCCACCCAGCGCACAACCTTCACGTACATCCCCACTCTTTCACTCGGCCCTCAACCGTACAATCTCCTTCACTCAGCACCCAGTATCCACCCCAGCCCAAGCACCACCCCAGTGCCGCCAAACTAATCCACAACCACCACCCCCTTGTAAGAAACACTTGTCCACCGTTAATCCTTTCTGTAACATAAGACAAAATCAATGCATTCAGAGACCTAATGCATTTGAGACCAGCTGAGTCACTTTTAATCCATGACAAATAAAAAAATGTATTCAGTCACCTAATGCCTTTGGGAACAGCTATGTCCGTTTATAATCCATTGGGTAAACAAATAATTTTTAAAAAATCAATGCGCTCAGAAACCTAATGCACTTTCACATTTATTTCATTTGAAGTACTTTTATAATTCAGGTCCAAACTTTTTCATGTTTGCTTGCGTTAAAGGTTATGCAAGCTCATAAAAACAATTAAAAAGCTTTGAAAAAGTAATAATAATTTTTTTAAATGTGCAAGAACTTAAAAAACCCCACCATAAATTAACAAGCCTGCAGGAGCTTATGGGGCATTCCTTGTGCTGCTGACGTCAAAGGGACATGGCCTTGGTGCTTCTGCATCTTGCCACTAGGTCTTGTGACTGTCTTCATGGATATCTGCACCCTCAGTGGGACAAGGCGTTCCTAAAACTTCAGTTGTAAAAGGTAAGAGCACAGTTTTAATTGCGGTTAATGGTGAGGCCATGGCGCTTGCCACTGACACGAAGAACTAGGTCATTCGTGTTAATGTCTAAACATATTTGAAAATCTCCTTTCTTCGCTTGATGGATAAAAACCTCTCCCAATATAGCACTATGATGTGGAGATGCCGGCGTTGGACTGGGGTGAGCACAGTAAGAAGTTTTACAACACCAGATTAAAGTCCAAAACATTTGTTTCCTGTGTTAGTGTTTGAAACAAATCTGTTGGACTTTAACCTGGTGTTGTAAGAGTTCCTACAATATAGCACTAAGCATGCTGATAAAGCTCTAGGTGTGATTTCATGTCTCTGTTCAGAGTTTGCTTATTTGATCTGGTTCCCAACAGCTGGCATGCCATATCAACAAGGCAAAGGTGAGCACATCCACCCTCACCCCCGGTTGCAGCACTGGCGAGTCTGATACTCCGAAAATAGCCATCAGCAACATGACTTGGTTCCAGACTTTGAATTGGATCAGACTATGCTGAGCATAAGCGGACATAGAGTTGACCCTGTGAAGGGCCTCGCTCCAGACCTCATCATCCAGAACAAATTCACCTTTACTTCATTCAACGGAGCCAACTCCATTGATAGGATCTGGCCGTAAATGCAAAAAATTACCCGCCAAAGACAAAATCCTCTTCAACATGGAGGAGGGTGGTGCAAAAGGGAAATGGGGAAAAGCCTTGCATGAAAGATCGCGAATCTGAAAGTATCTGAACAGATTGGAGCCAAGGTGTTGAAATTTCTCCGACAACTTAAAGCTGGCAGGCCTTCCCTCAACGAACAGGTCCCCAAACCCTCCCAACCATGACCTAAACGTTGACTCCAAACCCGCTGGCAAAAAAAGGTGATTGTTACAGACAGGGGCCAGCAAAGACATGGGACAGAGTTTAAAATGCTGTGTGAACTGCTTCCAGATTCTCAGAGTGGACACCATTACTGGATTTGAAGAAAATTTTGCTGGAGAGGATGGCAGCGATTACCAATTTACCAATGCTAGAATTCTTTCAGGAACTCCCCTCCATTTGCCCCCATATGGAACCTGGATCACTAAACCACCCCAGTACCGTCTGAATATTGGCTTCCCAATAGTAAAATAATAAATTGGGTGAAGCCAAGCCTCCTGATTGCCAGTCTCTCTGGAAGAACGCCCATAGATCCTTGGGGTCTTACTGTCCACATAAATGAGGACATTAATTTATTAATCCTGACAAAGAAGGAATTGGGGAGAAAAGTGAGAAGACATTGAAAAAATAAATAAACACCTTGATTGTCTGGACCCAGCCCGCCAATGACAGGGGGAGGTTATCCCACTTCTGTAAGTCAGATTTGACCCCATTAACCAGTCTAGTATAATTTAATTTATGAAGCGAGGACCAATCGTGGGCCAACTGGATTCCAGATAACAAAAGTAGATCTGGCAAGGCAAAAAAGGTAACATCGCCAGAAAAGCACCCCGCTCCAGGAGGTTAACCGGGAAGTATTCGCTCTCATCCAAATTCAAATTAGACCCAGAGAAGGAGCCAAAGCTCCCAAGTAGCTTTATTATCTCGTCTATAGTGGATACTGGGACCGTAATATAAAGAAGAAGGTCATCCGTGTACAAGGACACCCTATGCTACACCCCTCCCCAATTTATCCCCTTCTACTTACTGGAAGATCTAAGCGCTATGGCAAGTGGTTCTATTGCCAGAGCAAACAGAAGCAGAGACAATGGACATCCCTATCTCGTGCCCCTACTCCACAGAAAGTAGCCAGAATGTAAAGCATTTATGCAAACACCAGCTGTGTGGTCCCTATACAATAAACAAATCCAGGATATAAACTTTTGTCGAAATCCAAACCTGCCAAGAATCTCATACATACTCTCACCCCATCCTATCAAACACCTTTTCAGCGTATAGGGAAACAATCACCTCCAGTTCGGGCACTGTGGAGGGGGAGAGGACAACATTTAATAGGCGGCATATATTAGCCGACAATTGCCGACCCTAGACAAAGCCTGTCTAGTCTTCCGAGATCACCTCTGGGAGGCAGGGCTCCAACTGTAGTGCCAGCACTTTTGCAGGTAACCTAGCGTCCTCATTTACAAACTAAATAGGTCAGTATGACCCACACTCTATAGGGCCCTTGTTTTTCTAACGGATCAAGGAAATAGAGGCTTGCGCGAGCGTAAAGGGCATCGGACCCCTGGAAAAGCAGTCTTTAAACATACCTAAAATTAGAGATACCAATTTCTCCACAAACTTCTTTGGGCAGCATGGTGGTTAGCATAAATGCTTCACAGCTCCAGGGTCCCAGGTTCGATTCCCGGCTGGGTCACTGTCTGTGTGGAGTCTGCACCTCCTCCCCGTGTGTGCGTGGGTTTCCTCCGGGTGCTCCGGTTTCCTCCCACAGTCCAAAGGTGTGCGGGTTAGGTGGATTGGCCATGCTAAATTGCCCGTAGTGTCCTAAAAAAGTAAGGTTAAGGGCGGGTATGGGGGGGATACGTGGGTTTGAGTGGGGTGATCATTGCTCGGCACAGCATTGAGGGCCGAAGGGCCTGTTCTGTGCTGTACTGTTCTATGTTCTAAAACTTGAATGATGAAATCATCAAGGCCAGTAACTTTACCCGTTTGTATCAGCATTTCATAATTTCCTTTGGGCCTAATTGGGATTCCTACTCTTCACGACTGTCCTCCATTACTGGAACGGATAATCCATCCAAAAAAATTAGCCATGGCCGAACTCCACTGAGGGCTGCGATCTATAAAGATTCCAATAAAACAACTCAAAAGCCACATTGACCTGAGGCATGGCGGAAACCAGACTTCCACTCTAGTCCTGTACGTGTACAATCTCCCAGGAAGCCGCCTGCCATCTTAGCTGGTGAGCTAAGATTCGATTGGCCTTCTGCCCGTGTCCAGAACATACACACCTCGAATGTCATAGCTGGCCCATCACTTTATCCGTTGATCACAATTCAAATTGTTTCTGCAGCTCTTTCCTACTTGCCTTGAACTCCGGGATTGGGGCAAGTGAGTACTGGTGGCCCACTTCCAGAATGGAGTCCGTCAGCCTCTGCCTTCTCTGTCTTTATCACGTGCATTTTGTAGGAAAGTATTTCTCTCCTGATGACCACCTTGAGGGCTTCATAAACGTAGACGGTGAAATAGGCTCACTTTTATTAAATTTAATATATTCCCCAATGGCGGTGGGCATGCGTTCATAAAATCTCTGTTCGCTAATAGAGTCATATCTAATCTCTAAGGCTAATGCTGGGAGGGACTTGATTCTAGTGCCAAATCAACAAAATGTGTTGCATGGTCTGAAATCACAATCGCCGAGTAACTCACTGCCTCCACAAACGGGAGGACGGACCTACCCACCACAAAAAAGTCAATACGTGAGTATACCTGGTGCACATGGGAGAAGAAAGAAAAATCTTTCTCACTTGGGTGCAAAAGGTGCTACGGATCCGCAAGTGAGTCTCATGCAGAAGCACCATGTCAGAATTTAAACTCTTCAGATGAGCAAATACCCTCGACCTTTTCATTGGGCCACTCAACCACTGGCATTACAGGTGACAAAACTAATTGGAGCCTCCCACCCCCACCCGCGATCTGGAGTCGGCCATTTCCACCAAGAGGGATTATCCAACAGTTACATTGAAAGCACGGCAACCAGGTCCAGCCAGGATGGCCACCAAACCCACTAACACGATTAAACAAAAAAATATGCAATTGCCGTCCGCAAACCGCCCCTACCCCCACCTCCTCATCTTCACCCTTGCCCTAGATGGGCTGAATGGCCTCCTTCTGCACTGTAGATTCTATGATATACCACTACACCCTAATAAGGATACAGAAAACATCAAGGTGAACATAAACAACTATGACCTTTTCCTACTAAACCTAACCCCGAACAGAACAAAAACACTAAGCTTATTATGTAAAACAGAACTATTATAATGAGCTGCAGTCACCCTCTTGGCACTGCTTTCATTAGCTAACACTTCGGTTAACAGGGCAGCTACCACCCAGAGTGAAGAAAAATGCTTCCAGAAGAACGAAACACAAGTATAAAAACCCCTTAAAACATAGAATTCCAACAGGGAGTTATGTATTTTCAAGACATAGATCAAAAACTCATATAAAACTAAACCCCAGACCCAAGCCCAACTTGTAAACCATTCAACCCCAACAAGAACAGTAAAAATGCAAACATGAACAAGGAACCCCAACGATTCCACATATCAACATGCCCATCCCCAATATCCAAAAACTGCAATCAACCCGCACCCAGCCCAGTCCAGCCAAGCCGCCGTCGCAAAGGAATCTGCCTCCCTGGCGCATCAAAAAAATGGTGTTTTCCCTCAAAAATCACACTCGGTCGCACCTGGTACACCACCTCAAACCGGACTTCACTTTTGTACACGACAACCATGTTACACAGCCTACGTCTTGGCAAGCTTCGCTCCCATATACTGGTAAAACCTGATGGTATAGCTTTTCCATTTGTAGTCACGATGCTCCCTTGCCCACCTCAGGACCCGCTCTTTTTCTTAGAAGCTGTGAAACTTTACGATTGCTGCTCGCAGTGGTTTGTTGGAACGGGGCTTCTGGTGAGCCCGATCCAGCTCGGAGGAGATGTGAGTCCACCCTTCCCAAAACATCTCTGCAAAATACTCTGTGGGTGTTGGGCCCTCCATCCCCTCTGGCAGCCCCACATTTTCGGATGTTTTGCATCCTGATTGATTTTCCAAATCATTCACCTTGGCCTTCATCGCATTATTCACATCGGCCATCCGAGACATCTCCCCTTCGGGCGAGGCAATCTGTACACTATATGCCTCGAAAGGTCCACCTCCATGCCTTGTATCGTGGCTCCATGTGCCTTTGGTCCTTCGTTGGTCCTCGCCAAAGGGCTCTGACATGGATTTGCGGAGGTCCCCCGACATAACCTGCTAGTGTTTGTCAAATTCTGTCGCCAAGGCGCTCGTAAGCATTACGGCCGTTAGTGGAGTGACCGGAGTCCCAGAGGCTGCCTCCACCATTTTTTCCACGGCGGGCCCCAAGAAACCTCCAATTATATCGCCGAACTATTTTCAGTTCCTTTTCCCTGGATTTTCTAGGCATTTTTCTAATGTAGGTACCTTATCCCATTTAATGTGTGGGTTTTTAAACAAAAATATCCCCTGGAACTGAGTGGAAAGAACCAAAAGTGTATTACTCTAGCAGGGGCTGCCTCGTGCACATCGTTCCCCTACATAATGCCACCAGAAGTCCCGAAAGGACTCTCCTTTAACGGTTGCCCAATTTCTTTGTTTGATAAAGCTCCTGGACTCTGCTCAATACTTCTCTATTATGATGAAGCATAGGTGGGATGGGGGTGTTAAAATGCATGGGCGGGATGCCATCCGCCCCGACCATGATGCAATTTCACAGTGGGCGGTCAGGGTTAGGGCTTCAGATAGGAAGCTCACACATGCCACTTCTAAGGCCCTTAATAGCTACTTAAAGAGCTTTGTCTGCCTAGCCACTGTTTTTAGGCTGGTGGGCACCAGTTGGAACAGGATGTGAAATAGAATTAGTTAACAACATCGATCTGGGGGGTTGGGGTGTCAGAGAGCTGTCGATAAATCTAATTGGCCAACAACACTCCACATGCTTCCAATCAGTGCTCAGTTGACTGTGAAATGGCAGCCCACTGTCAGAGTTGGCGGAGATGGGTTGCCATCCTGAAAATTCAGGTCTGGAAGTTTGACTCTGGGAAATATTTGGGCCAAAACCTATTTCCCATTACTCTGCCAGTGCATTTATGAAAGAATAGCTTGCGCTGCATTTCTTATTGAGATTTAATTTGTTTTGTTCAAATAGACCGAAGAAGTTGCGTTTTCACCCAAAGCAGTTATATATCTCCGCTAAGCAGGGAGAGATGCAGAAAGTGCTTTTAATGCTGGGTAAGTTTTCACATGTATATAAATGTGGAATAAAAACATATTTAAAATGAAAGGGAAAGGTTTTGTACATACCAGCTCTAAAGAAGTGGGTTTAATGGGCAGAATGGCTGCCTTTGTACACTTCTTTCATACGTCGTTAACCTACAGATGGAAATAAAAGCACTTCTATTTTATTTATTCATTTGCCCTTTAATTGGTTTCAAATCCGTAGAGAAACAGAAAATTGCTTGAGTACTTAATTTTTTCCTCTCATCTTTACTCTAGTTGATGGGATTGATCCTAACTTTAGAGCTGAACACCAGAATAAGCGGACACCTCTCCATGCAGCTGCTGAGATAGGCCACGTGGAAATTTGCCACATGCTTGTACAGGTTAAAATGGTTTTATTTTGTTGGCTTTCAACCTTATTTATATTATGTCTTGTTTGTGCTCTACCTAAATAATTTTGCAATTTAAAAAAACACCTCCATAAATTCAGTACTACATTAAGTCGGCATTACAGCCGAGCCTATAATGTTGTAAATCACCCTTTTTTAAATCTTGGACTGTGTACTCGCAGGCAAGATAGCATTTATTGCTTATTCATTGTTGCCCATTAGAAGATGGCGATGGGTTGTCTTCTTGAATTGCAGAAGTCTGTGTGGTGAATTTTGCCCTGGTTTATCTTTTATCTATTTTCATTTAAAAATACATTGTTGCAAATAGTTGAGTGGAGAAAGATGTTTTTTTTTGAGTTGTGTAGTTGTCTTTCTGATTATAAGGAAGCAAACCATTACAATTTTCACCAGAAAACTGAGCAGAATTTTAACCATAATGATAAAATTGTTTCAGTTGGTGTATCATAAAGACATTTGGCCTCTTTTGCAGGCTGGTGCTAATCTAGATACCTGTGATGATGATCAGAGGACCCCGCTGATGGAAGCAGCAGAGAACAACCAACTTGAAACAGTAAAATACCTCTTGAAGGCAGGCGCACTGGCAGATCACAAGGTTAGAGTGAAAGTGAAGGTTTTCATAAGTTTTAATGTTCATGGATTTCTTGCCGTATCCCCTCACTTAAATTTTGAACCAAAGTATTGCACTGGCTTCTGGTACTGTCTTTTCACCCCTGTGATGTTGTTTGGGAGTCGGGTGTAAACTCAAAGTCACTGACACGTTTCGATGTCTCACTTCTTTATTTTGTGGAGAACATGCTATCCATAATTTAGAACCTAATTTAGAAAGGCCCACCAATGGCTGTTGAGGGGAAATAGAAGGGGTATGCCTTTCTACAGCTAAAATTGAAGCACACTAATAAAGGGACTTTTTTCTGTATTTTACTACCTGAAAGAATTGCACTTCCCAATACCGGATTTACAAAATGCTTCTAAATTTCTAAATTTATGACAGCCTGCTGAGCTCCTTGATCTAGAATCCCAAGAACAGAATCTGCTAACTTGTTCAGCCCCCTCTTTGTCCACTCTTATTGATTCCTTGCTGCTATCCGTTGGTTCTGTTTTCTTGGTTTCCTACTCACTGAATTATTATTAAATAAACTCAGCTATTGTGTCATGGCCATCCTTTAGATGGGATGCCATGAGTAGTGCAGTTACACCAAGGATATCCTTGGTTGGAAAAAGAAGCAAAATACCAGAAATGTAACTATTTGATTGCCGTGCACCACAGTTCACGCAAGACACAAATGGGAATGATTTCAAAGTCTTAAGCTTCACATCGCATGGTGAGCTTGCTGCCTTGTGAGTACTTCACGTTATCCATTAGCTATGCAATAAATAGCATTGTATCTCTAGGGTCTACTTATATAATTTGAAAATTTGTAGGGCTGTGCACAGGTTAAGTTATAATTCATTGATAATAAATCATCCTGGAGGACTTCCTATAACTAACATGCTAACAAAAATAATCTGTATCCTATGAAGCTGTGGTACGAATTTTTGTTCCATCAGCATGCTCTTCCAACTGGCCATATAATACCTTTTGGTATATTTGGTGCAAATATTTGGCAAAATTTGAAAATGTCTCATACATTTCGCGGTGAGCGTGGTTTATGTTATTCTATTTTTCTCAATGGGAAAGAATAAAATAGAAGATTCCTATTCCAGTGATAATTTCTTATAAAACTAAGCTCAAAAATTACAGCGAGTAAGGCTTTCAATGGATTGTGCCAAGGCCAGCATTTGGTGCTCATACTTAATTGAGAAGGTGGTGGTGAGCTGCTTTCTTTTAATTGCTGCTGTCCATCGAACATAAGGACATTGATAAAGCTGTTATGAAGAGAGTGCCAGGATTTTGACCCTTTGCCAATGAAGGATTTACAATATAGTTCCAACTCGTGATGATGTATGGCTTGGAGGGAATCTGGCAGATGGTGTTCCCATTTGTCTGCTGCCCTTGGTCTTCATGGTGGTGTTCTTCATGGTGGTAAAGGTTTTGGGTTTGGAACATCCTGTTGACCGTGGCGAGTTGCAGTGCCTCTTGTATATGTACATACAGCTGCCACAGGTTCACTAATGTCCTTGAGGGAAGAAAACCTGCCACCCTTACCTAGTCTGGCCTACATGCGACTCCAGACCCACAGCAATGTGGCTAACTTAACTGCCCTCTCAAGGGCAGTTGGGGATGGGCAATAAATGCTGGCCCACGTCCTCTGAACGAATTAAACAAAACTGCATCGGTGGTTGACATAGTGAATGTATAGCTGGTGTGTTTTGTCCTGGAGGTGTCGAGCTTCTTGAATGCTGTTGGAGCTGCACTCATCCAGGTAAGTGGAGAGACAGTTCCTTCAATGGGCTTGTGGGAAGATGATAAGGATGATCAACACCTAGTCTGGACCGAAGGACCTGGCAACAGGGATGCAAAAGTTGCAATTACATCACAAGAATGGCCCATGTCAGTGAATGCATCTTGATATGACATGAAAACCACCACATTACCAATTTCTGTGCTGCAATGCATCACAGCCCCATCACTCACCCAGCAGCATGTTTTGTTACTCGGGGCTCTCATCTAATATCCAGATAATCCACCTTGCCCGTATACAGCTACTAATGCAGCCAGCCTCAGACCCACCCCTTAGTGCCTCCACATACCTCCACCTGGTCAGCTATGACAGGCACATCACCAAAATATAAGTAGCACTTAGCTACCCTACTGCTGAAATTCTGCTGTCTCTCTTATAACACTAGGTGGTGCACAATAGAAAAGGAGAATAGCAGGACTGGCAGGGGGCAAGGACCCCTGAATCTCGTGAGCCTGATGAAGGAGATGGTTTTCTGCATTGTGGGACTAGCTGTTTCAGGACCTGCCGTATCCAGTGTCACAAATCATTGAGGATAATGGCCTATACCCCTTCTTAATTCCTAGCATGGCCTTCATCCTGATCCCTAGCATGATGAGAAAATGGGTTGTGGGCCTCTTGCTTTCCACCCCTACCAGTTTCCTACAAGAGCCTTCCATTTCTCAGTTTCTCTTTTCAGGCAAACGAAAAGTTGCACCTGCAGCTTGATGGAAGCAAGATAACGGTATAGCAGTGATCAAGAGGCCTCTTCATGTGATCGGACACTTACAGACTCGGACATTGGCACTGCACCTTCCTTGAGGTCTAGCATAGATTGGAATCAGCTTATTGTGTGTGATCAGGCATGAGTGTGCTGCAAGCAGATGTGATTATGAGAAGGTTTATTTCCCAGCTCACTATTCTGCTGCAGAGGACTCAGCTAAGGAACTCGATGGGGAGGCATGCAAGAGAGCTCTGAATGGGCATGCATACTAAGATGAGAGGTGTATTGGTTGGCAAGCCAGGCAGCCTCCTGTCACTGTCAAGGAGCATGGCTAAATTTTGGCAGAGGTTCTCATGCAAAGTTTGCCTTCCCCACCACCTCTGCTCAATTTCCCCGTTGTACCGCAGACGCAGGGGCACCAGCAATACTTGCCCTGTAACAGTTGTAGCCTTTGTACATGCTGTTTACCATCCCTGTGAGGATGCGAGTCTCTGAAAAATCACCCAAAACACCTCCAGGACACTCTTGAATAATCTCTGAAAGTGCTCTAATGTTCTACAGATTTTATTATAGTGCCTGGTTTTGTAAAACGTGCTCCTGCAAAACCCATCTTGCTGCTCATGCTCTTTTCAGGAGTAGACAATGAAGGCCTACATTATCCAATTTTGGTACCCTGCTATCCAGTCAAGTTGAGCTGTGTGATGTCAGGATAGCACCAATTCAATATGTTTGTGCGCATGCAGGGGACTCAGTTGTGTTAACCCAAAACAATTAAGTATGCCATGCAGGTAGTCGCCCATGGCACTCTTGCCACAAGGGAAGCAAGGTAGGCTTGTCTAGCTATGTTATGCAAATGAATTTCATAGCCTGAAAGCTTGAAGCTCACAGGACATGGACGTGGGGTAGAAATCACCGGCTATATTCCATGGCTGGGAAATGTAGCTCAGCATGAGAAATGTTGGACCTAACTTTTTAATGAATTCAGCATTTATTGAAGTGAATAATTTCATATTAGGCAATCGATATCAGCATCAAATAGTCCTGTGTCAGATGTATGGGAAATCTGCAAACAAATTGCTGAGTCTCAACTTTAGGAAGATGAATACCAACTTCTGGCTGTCCAAATGGCCTTTGAGATCACAAAATGAAGCACAATTTTGTACTTTGGGCTTGAGTAGAAACTAGTTTAGTCCCATCTAAAATCAATTCACAAGATACATAGAATGAGCTGAAACAGGAAGATTTGATCCTGTCAGTCATGCTTAGATTTAAATCCAATTCACTTTAACCATTGCCTTGTACCCACGGCACTGTTTCATGCTTTGGCGTTCAGTATAATTTGTTATTTCAATATTGAGATTAATTTAAGCTACGTATTTAGAATTATAAAGTGCAATTTCTTGGATTGGATTGTTAAAAATGTGAAATAATTGTAAATGATTCATTGTAGAGACTACATAAACTAATATTGTAATGGAATAAAGTGGTTTAGTTGTAAATTCTTTGTTGAAAAAAGATTGCCTTTGTAATTGACCTTTCACAGTATTTGTTAAAATAAAATCTCTGCCTTGCTGGTTTTACAGAGTCTGCAAATGGTGCTTACTTGTTAACTTCATAAATGTTTTGTAAAGCAAATAATATGAAACCTGAATATTCTCAGTAGGTTTAAGTTTTATTAATTTCTGAATGTGCTGCCAGTCACGTTTCTATGTCTTTCTATAATTCTGTGGCGATTAACATTGGAATTGGCTGCTACTGCGCACTCCTGAGTCTTTATTAGGGCAAAATTGAAAGTTAGTTACTGCATTTATCTGTCTACATATCTTAGCTACATATTTTTATGCAGTATTTTACATTTAACATTACAGTTACGTTCTGATTTTTTTCTCAGGATGTTGAAGGTTCAATTTGCCTTCATCTGGCTGCTAAAAAGGGGCATTATGATGTGGTTGTACATCTTCTGTCCACAGGATTAATAGATGTGAGCTGTCAGGTGAGTCATTTATTTGTGTAGGAGTTATAAATTGTGGGCCACAGATTTGTTCTCTGAATCTGCTATAGTTGTCAAATCTGGTCGATGTAGTCCTGGAGGATTCACCAAATGATCCACCTGTCTTGAAACACCTGGTCTTACACACTCGGCATCCTCCACATATTTTGCCTTCCAAAAGCCAATTGGAAGGAAAACCGACTCTTTCTTATCCTATTTAATTAATCTTAATTATTTGTAAGACAGCTATATTTCCCCATCTCTGCTATTTTTGTAATTAATGAAGTGTTCAAAGAAACTGAAAAAAGCAACACAATTTGGTTTAATGCCCTTGATTTTTCTCCCAGGTTACTCGTAGCGGTGACTTACTGATTAATCCAGGGCAACCCTGAAGGTTTGGTTCACAACCTCTGCTGAACTAGCCAGTCCAGTAATTCTTTTCAGTGTTCCTGGATGAGGGAGGGGCAAAGTAAGTTAGGTTTATAATCATTGATCTACAAATAGAGAGCCCAACTGGAAGTATTCATTTCTAAATGTCGACTGTAATTGCCAACCCTCTAGCATTGGCCTGGCATTCATGATATTGCTCGTGCAGCTCTGGACAAAAATCAGGGAGTATGTTTTTTTTGTAAGTTTCTTTGAACATTTCTGTTTACCAGATATAAAAATATTGAAAATGGTTTAAAAAAAAGGCTGTTTGGCTATTGTCCAGCATCATCTAATTGGGTAATGAGTCTTTTGCTTTCCAGTTGACGTAGGAAGGCAGTGCGCCACAAAGATAGGTTGAGTTGGCCAACTTAATGGCAAGAATGTGGGGGAAGGTCAAGTGATGAAACTAGGAATACATTTAATCACAGTTGACGACCCTAATATCAAGTGAACACAGGATTGCTTTTCACTTTGATGGCTCGACTGCTCAAATATCCAATTATCATCAAGTCTCAATGAACAGCAGCTAAAAATGGAATCTAGGGTGAGGTACTGGAGATCTATGACTTTTAAGTTACAAAACTGCATAAGTTGTCATTTTAGAAGTGATAAAGGAAGAAAGGAGAAGGGAGCACCTTGTAATAGAAGAAAAAGCTAATAAATCCAGCATGTATTTAAGTATTTTTAGTTCTAGCACTAATGCTTATTGTGACTGGTTAAATAGGATACATTAGATACATAATGAAAATGTATTTTTCATTTTGCAACAAAAGCGCATTAGGTTATAGGCTGCAAGAAGCCGATATACCGCTATAATTTTACTTGTGACAAATAGAAAATATGACAGTTCAATCATAATTAGCTTCTTTCTAAGTAAAATTATTTTGAAGTTTGCAGTGGGAATAATTTGGAGTGCAAAGCACTGGATTAAAATATATTTTCCTATATCTTTTTAAGCTCTGCCCGTCATTTGATTTACTGTAACTTGGATGATAAAGGATGAATACCTCTGATGATACGACTTCAATCATATTGAAAATTTATTAACCTTTTTATTTAGGAATGGCAATTTCAGGCAAACTTCTACATTGGGAGTTTAAATATTATGTTTGAAAATAATAAAAAATGCTTAATGTATTAAAAAAATAGATGTTTATGTCAAGATATTATACAGTATTGCATGTTATATGATGAAAATATTTAGTGAATTTGTTCTGACATCCATGTCAGGTACATAATATAGTTGTATATGTAATTTAAATTTTCCCTTTTCAACTGCTTTTTAAAATTGGTTTGATACACAAAAATTATAAAATGCAAATCTGATACTTAATACAGAATTTTATACCCATTAGGGAACAAGAGCACTACATACCAAATAAAATAGGTGAGAGATAACATTAAGGCCCAGATTTTGTGACAGCAATTGCAACTGATCTTGAAGAAAGCTCCCCATAAGGATCTAGCGATCTCTGTGAAGTAGATTTCACCTCTCCTGATGTTAATTTCAATCTAGTGCCATGCCAAGGAGATCTCCAGACATGCAGTGTTAAGATACCAGGTGATGTTATAACTGGGCGTGAACATTCCAGAATGGACTCCTGGCTCAAAAGACTATAACAGTTAAAATGTGGATGGACTGAGTCACATTGCTAATGAGTTTTAACAACAGGAAAATAACACATTTTTAAACGTGAAAAGTTGGATTCTTATACAATACTTATTTATTCTCTCATCCCCCCCTCCCACACCAACTTATCCAATATACACAGATTCAGATTTAAAGATTGAGATGGATTATAAAGACAATGTTAAACGCCACTGGCCTCATTGACACAAAAAAGTCACTTTTAAGCGCACAAATTGACTGTAGTCAAGAACACACGCTGCTCTGAACCCAAGTTATTGTCTATGGATTTCCCCTCTGAATTCCCCCAGATGATTGTCACATGAGAGCACAGCGAATCCAGTTCATGATTCTACACAAATCCTTTTGGTATTTCTTTGTCTTGACTGCTGTGCAAACTGCTCACATTGCCTTTAGCTTTTGATTCCCAAACAGTATTAAAATAACATCAAATGTTTCATTCATCCACCTCTTAAGTCTGCTGTCCACTTTAAATCTAGTTAAGTAATAGTGTTGTTAACTCAGAACACTTTGTTTACTCTTTCTTGAATTTTATGTTCTCTTAACTTTAGACTTCTTCGACATGCTTTCTGTCCCAAATCCCTGGTTACCTGGATTGCACCGTTACTTTAGGAAGCCTGCCCCTTTGCAGCTCCTGTCCTTTCCAGTCTTTCCTCTGGCAGAGTTGGGAGGCACTCCCTGAGATCCTGTCTCCATTTGCCCACAAATTGAGCTAAAACTAAAACATAAAAGCTTTTCTACGTTGCACAGCCCCGGTTGTTAAGCAACACAGCATATCTGTGCTGGCCTATTTAATTACTCTTCACGCTGCAGTCCTCTCTAAGCACAATTGGAATTTAACCAACCTTCACACACAAACACCTGTGTCCAGCAAGAATCTAACTATAGGTTTTATCTTTTTCAGACATAGAAACATTAAATTAAACACACTTAAAACAATACCTTATTTTTAATGTTTACCAATACAAATATAAATCCTTTAAATCTACTTTTATTTTCCTAACACCAGCAATAGGAACATCATCAAGCAGGGTAAGCAGCCATTTACATTGAAGAATTCTCACAAACATCAAACCAAGAAGTGAAAGGCACTATTATCCTTCTCTTTTAATATCTTTTGAAAGAGAGCAAACAAAATGAGTGGGACCTACACGTAGGTAGAAGCTGAAATATATATATATTAATTTTAAAAATACATACAAGTTTTATCATATTGGAAAAAATTGGCATTCCACTAATATCAACATTTTTCAGGGCCAGAGAAAGAGTGATTCAAGAGTAATTACAAACTTACTTATGTTACAACCGGGATGGGAGAAGTGCGCGGATTACTTAACCCCACCACTTCACAGGTCATACCATTAATTTAAAAGTTCGATTTACTCAACAAAATGGACAATTGTTTACCTTCACTACCGGTACACCGATTAAAAGAGGTTTTACCCAGGCTTCTTCAATGAACTCAGGACAATTGATTTATTATACAACAAACCTTTTAAACAAGTTGGAAATGAAAAGGATAAAGTTTGCAGGGTTCAAAACCATCGATCTAGAGCTCCCTCGTGTGAAGACGGGCCTCTGGTTGCAGTAGATGTCTGAAGATTCTTCCCAACTGACCTTTGACATGGAGAAATATGTGGATCTGGATTAATTACTTTTGTCTCAACTTTGGAGGTTTTCAAATTCAGACAAGTTACACAGAGGAGGATTCTGGTTGATAGCCACATATGGAATTTCAGGCAAGGCAGGAAAGAGAGCAAGTTAGACTAGCCTTCCTTCTCTGCTTACTCCGTAAAACACACTGATTTCAAAAACAACAGCTCCAAAACCTGTTGTCTCCGTCATATGATTTCCAGTGTATCACTAGCTTTTGACAGTTTTTTCTGCATCATTTAAAGTGATTGCAGTTCAAAATAAACAAACTGCTCTTCCCAATGCTGGTCTGGTGATTTATTTGAAAAGGCATTGATAATCCCAGTCCAAAAGTGGATTTATGACATTTTTGTAAAAAAAAAATCTTAAGTGTCCAAATAATTAAATGTCCACCCAAATTTTAAAAAGAAAAATCTAGCTTGCGAAGAAATGATTTCCTCAACAATTGTGCTATTTCAAAATCCATTATCAAAAAGGTATGATTTTCCCCCCAATACGTTTTACAGCAAAACTGAGAGCATAAAAAGGCAAGTTCTTTAAAGCTCGGTGATTTTTAGTTGATTGTAGTTTGTGGAGACTTCAACAGCGCATCCTATGGAGAAGCATAGAATCACAGAAAGCAACTTCAGGATTTCCATATTTAACTGTGCATGCATGGACCCCAGAGGTTGCTAATGGCTTCAGAGGAGTAATGACAATGAACACACTCAGTTTTGTTGTCATTACTGCCGCAAAGTCATTACTAAAGGACTGAGCATAAAAAAAGTACAAGAAACAGTGTAGATATGAAAACCAGGGAAGGAAAACAAAGGGTAGAGAGGGTACGAAGGGATATGAAAAGAAACAAACAATGTCAAGATTAACACCTAAGGCTTTACAATTATTTTGGAAGCAAAATGGTTATCAAGAGTAATGTGGGCACTTTAAAGGCAAGATACAGGTAATATTCCAAATGATAAAATGAAACTTAATTGTAGAATCTTTTACAACACAGAAGCAGACCATTTGCCCATCAAGTTCACGTTGGTAGCCAACAGGACAATCCAGTCAGGCCCACTCGTGCTCGATCTCTGTAGTGTTGCAAGTTTATTTCCTTTTAAGTGACCATTGAATTTCCTTTTGAAATCATTGATTGTTTCCACTTCTATCACCCTTGTGAGCAGTAAGTTCTGGGTCATTACCTGTGTTTATAAAAAGGTTCTTCCTCATGTTCCCCCTACATTTCTTAAATCTGTGTCCCCCAATTCCTTGTACCATCAGAAAATGGGAAGAATTATTCCTTGTCTACCTTATCCAAGTCTGTCATAATCTTGTACACTATCAAATCTCCCCATAACCTCCTTTGCTCCAAGGAGAACTTCAGAATAGTCTTCAGAATATTCCGCATCCTCTCAGTGATGTCCTTTACCCGATCACCAGGAGAGCAACTCACCATATGGGACTCATGATGATAGTTACCAAAATGCTGTCTGTCCCTCTAGCTGTGGGACTTCCTATAACAGTTGCATTTCTATACTTTACTGTTCACTCCTGTATAGTCCCTTGTTCTTTGGAACCTGGCCATCAGGATATCATCCCTCCCAGCAGGCTCTAAAACTGAGTATCTTTTTAAGAGTGGCACACACCCTGAAGACTCATGCAATATCTGCCTCCTCCACCCATCTACTGTCCCGACCTATCACTACCTATGGGGTAACCATCTCCTGGAATGTATGATCCAAGAAGTCCCATCCTTCCTAATGCACCGTAATGACTCCAGCCCCAAAATACAGAGCAACTGGAGATATTTCCTATGCATGCCATCCAAGGCACGTGAAGTGTCCTGAAGTTCCCATATGTCGAACGATTGCTTTGTTTCAGACTTCATAGTAGAGGAAGAGGTTAATAAATCTGACATTTCAGGGAAATTAATAATGAATCAAGGACTGGAGCTCAATCAAGTTAATGTAAACAAGAAAACAGTACTCAAAAAAACCCCCACTGAAAATTATCAAGTTGCCAGGACCCGATGGTTTTCACCCAAGCAAAGGGAAGTAGGTGAAGCAATTGCAGAGGTTTCAAAACACTTTTTTGTTATAGGAATCATCCTTCTTTAGATTAAAAAAATTAAAATCTAACTCCATTATTTAAGGGGTGAGAGAAAAACGTGGAAATTATAGATCTGTTCAAACACTGGTTGTGGTGGGTGAAGTTATTGGACTCTAATTAAGGACAGAGTGGCTGTGCTTGGAGAAGTTTGAGCTGATTAGACATCGCCAATATAGATGAACAATTGTTAGGTTATTTCTAATGAAGTTAATTGAATTTCTTGAGACAGCAACTAAAGTTGTGAAAAGGAATGTCTAGGGATGTAGTTTATGGAGTCCTATATAAAGCATTCAGTAAGGTTCCATTTAAGAGACTAAGATGAAGTTAAAGCTCTGTGACGTTGAAACCAAATTAGGAAATTGATTAGGTGGCAAAAGTGAGAGAGTAGGAAGGTATGGGTGATGTCCCGCAAGGACTTAGATCTAGGGCCTCAGCTATTCACTATATTTATCAATTACTTGGATAGCAATAGAGAGCCATATGTTCAGGTTTGCTGAAGATACAAGGATTAATCGCATAATAGTGTAGACAGGAGCATTAAATTACAAAGAGACATTGATAGATTAAGTTAGTGGACAAAACTGCAGTTGGGAATACCATTTTGGATCTAAAAATAATAGATCTGAACATTTTTAAAATAGTGTAAGACTAAGAACAGTGGAGTTTGAAGAGATCAAGAGGTCTGTACACAGATACCTGAAATGTAGTCAGAAACCAAAACATAATCAAAAAGGCTATGGAAATGTTATTTTTTATAACTGGAGACCTGGAATACAAAGGGGAAGGATTTTTTCTACCACTATTCAAAGTCCTGGTTAGACCAAATCTGGAATACTGTGTACAGTTCTAGCAACCCCCCCTCAGAATGGGTATTTGGCCGAGGAAAAAGTTTATTGCACATTTATCAGGATGTGACTAAGGCTCCAAGATTTAGGATACGAGAAGAAATTACATTAATTAGGCTTGTATTCCTGGAATGCGGCAGGTTGTGGGTGATTTGATTAATAATAATCGCTTATTGTCACAAGTAGGCTTCAATGAAGTTACTGTGAAAAGCCCCTAGTTGCCACATTCCGGCGCCAGTGCGGGAATGGAACCCGCACTGCTGGCATTGTTCTGCATTACAAGCCAGCTGTAATGTTTTCATGAACTTGAAAGAAATGAATGGAATACAGATGGAAATTTAGGAGAAGGAGACATAACCTTGCAATCAGAGCCAGGCCATTATGGGACAATTTAGAAAACAGTTCTTTGTATAAAGGGTGGCAAAAGTGTGGAACACTGTCCTGCGGAAAGATGCAGCTTCAGTTAATAACATTAAATTTGAGGTTGATGGACTTTTGCTGGCCAAGTATATTAAGGGATGTTGAACCAAGGTTGGTGGATGAAGCTTGCACATAGATAGCTATGATCTCATTTATTAGCGGAAGAGACTTAACGGGATGAATGCCCTCGCCTGTTCCTGTGTTGCTACTTGATTTGCCAGTTTACTTACTCTATCTTTATTTTCTGAACAGGATGATGGTGGTTGGACATCCATGATTTGGGCCACAGAATATAAACATATAGATATTGTAAAGCTGCTGCTGTCAAAAGGAGCTGATATCAACATTAGGGACAATGTGAGTTACTTAAACACTTGGGCGGAAAGGAGATTAAACAATGTGTATACACAGTTATATTTGGAAATTTGGGAAGAACAAAATGCTTCGGATGAAACTGCTTTCTGGCTTCATTATGTTCTCATTTAGTGTTTAAACGTTGCACAAATGGGTAAAAAATACTTTTAAAAAGAACAGGGATCTTGGAATTGCCTTTTTTAAAGAAAAATTCACTTTTATTTCTGATTCCACTTTGGTACAGGTTGATGCAATGAAGTCTTCTTTCTCTTTCAGTTGTAATGATTTTGTATTACTTGAGTTTAGACAGTTTTCACCCACATTCAGCTGCAAGTTGGCAGTCTCACTTCTATAAAACATGATTGGTGTGAGAAAACTATGGTACTGGAACTGCAGCCCCCGAGGCAAATTTGGACAGAATGAGGGGGAAATTTATTGTGCATAAACTTCAACTTATCAGATCATGAGCTTTGTCTGCTCAGTATCATATTGTTTCAGAAGCTTTATTTTCCTTGTTGCTGGATGTCATTCTAAAACAATAGGCATTTAAATTATTTCGTCCAGGCAGAGTTCATAGTGTAATAGACTTGTCATTGTTGATAAATAATGTTCTGACATTTATGAGATGTTACTCAAACAAATTTCAAACTCATTTAAAAATGTAGAGCTGGGCATATGAAGAGTGAAATGCATCAACATGACTTACATTTTGAAATGTTAGCATGTTACACCTCCTGAATTACACTTGTACATACACAGTAGTCAATCTATGTAGAATTATTTAAGGATGGTACATCAGTTTCCAGTATGGTGACAGCTACATGTCAACATCGTCTCCCTTTACCTGGAATGCAAGGTCATTCTAGAAATGCAGTGCAATTTTGTTTCAAAAATATTAAAGGCAACAGGGAGATGTGCGTGGAAAGTTTTTTACGCAGAGGGTGGTGGGTGCCTGGAATGCTTTGCCAGCGGAGGTGGTAGAGGCGGGCACGATAGCATCATTTAAGATGCATCTGGACAGATATATGAACGAGTGGGGAACAGAGGGAAGTAGATCCTTGGGAAAATAGGCGATAGGTTTAGATAAAGAATCTGGATTGGCGCAGGCTGGGAGGGCCGAAGGGCCTGTTCCTGTGCTGTAATTTTCTTTGTTTTTTGTTCAAAACCATGCGCATTATAATTGCATCTTATGATCTCAGTTGATGTTATAATGGATGGGAAAATCCAAGAAGGGAACCCTGGTTAAAATGACCGTAACGTTTACTTTTTAAGAAAACATAGAGGAACAGAGGCACAGGACTGCTAATTCTGCCAACAAAAAAAATGTATTAAGCATGAAAAATTGGATTAGGATACAATACTCCTTTGCTCCCCCCTTAGTTTAAATAATGCACACACATATTAAGATTAACATGGATTACAAAGTATAGCTTAAGCTATGAGTATATCTTTTTTTAAATATAAATTTAAGAGTACCCAATAATTTTTCCAATAATGGGCCAATTTAGCATGACCAAATCACCTACCTTGCACATCTTTGGGTTGTGGGGGTGAAACCCACGCAGACACTGGGAGAATGTGCAAACTCCACACTGTCAGTGACCCAGGACCGGGATTCGAATCCAGCTCCTCAGCGCCATAGGCAGCAAATGCTAACCACTGTGCCACCGTGCTAGCCTACAAGTATATCTTAAGCTACTATCTTAATGTCAATAAAAGTCCCTTTGAGCACACAGATTGACTGTGGTCAAATACCAACACTCCACTCTGAACTGAAGTGAATGGCTGTAGATTTCTTCCCAGAATTCCCCAAGTGATTGTCACATGAGAATTTCCGAACTCCATTCCCAAAAACACCCTGGGCGGGATTCTCCATTGCCCGACAGCAATACCGTGATCGGCAATTGGGCGGAGAATCCCTTCAGACGCCCATATCGGAGGCGATGCCGGTTTGACGCTGGTTTTTCGAGTCAACATTGCGTTGCGCGCCGCACACCTTTGGAAAGGCATTGGCGCATCATCGGAAGCCCCTCCTCAAATGACACGCCCCCAATGAGCCGAGTTCCCGACGGCACAAAACACATGCCATTTTTTTCCGTCAATCTCGTGTGCCGGCTGCAGACTGTGGCCAGCGTCGTCACGGGCGCGGGGCGGGGGGCGCCGTTCTGCTGGCCGGAGAGGCTCTAGCAAGGGCTGGGGGAACTGGCGGGGGGTCATTATTTGGCAGGCCGGGGTCCGTGCGCGACCTGAGCTGTGTTGCGCAGCCACTGCCGTGCACAGGTACAGCCACGGACACGCCCATTCTCCAGCTGTTTTTACCGTGCGAGCCGGGAGCTTTACCCTGCGCGGCTGCTATACCGCCAGCATTCCCGGAATCAGTGTAGGTGTTGCGCCGTTTTTTCTGGCGTAAAACGCTACTGTTCTCACTGGGCGTGAGCACTTCGTCTGGAAATCAGAGAATACAGCTCCCTTTGTTCTTTCACTATAATGCTTTCCATTAGTGGTTTTGCATTCCAAAATCCAGCCCAGGTTTACCAAATGACTCAAACAAAGCTTCAGCTCCACTTTCAACAGTGGATACAGTATCCAGGTTTCACATCACCCTCTTTAGGATTTATCACCCCCGTTAGGATTTATTTGTCTTGACTGCTGTACAAAGTATTCACAGTTGTTTTAACTTTTTTTTTTTAACCCAGACTCCTATTAAAATGGCATCGACCTTTTGATTTAGCTCTGAAGTCTGATTTGGTTGATTTGTTACAGTACAAGTTTTAAAAAGTAAAATCTTGTCGCTTTCATTTTTGTTGACGTTGTGGGGATTTAACTCTGATCACTTTTTCCCTTGAATTCTTATGAACAATATCTTGTTCTCTGTTTTCCTAACTTCAGTCTTCAACCATTCTTTCTGTCCCAATTCCCTGGTGGATTGGACAACATCCGGTTCCTTGGGAGACTGCGGGCGGGATTCTCAAAAAATGGGGCTATGTCCCCACACAGGCATAAAAACGCTGGCGTTTCACTCTTGACTTTCCTTTAAAAAAAACGTCAAGAGCGATCCGCTTACCTGCAGAGGGCTAGTAGGGCCCTGGAGTGCTTCTCGCAGCGCTGGCTGCGGATACGGGCCCCTGCACTTCCTGTCGGGAGTCCGCACATGCGCGCGGCCGCGCTGTGCACCATTGCGGACTTGGACCGCGGACCAACATCGACAATGTAGATGGTGCGTGCCGGCGGATCTGAACCGCCCGATTGCTGCCCCGGCCGCCCATGAGGGTCCCCACCACCACCAACAAGGTCCGCAGCCAATACCCGAGGTTCCTGACCGGCAATACGTGGTTAGAACCATGCCATCGGGAACTCGGCCAGATGTGTCCGGAGAATCGCTTGGGGGGGGGGGGGAGTCTCAATGACCCCCCCCCCCCCCCCCCCCCCCATGTGAGCGATTCCCCGGGGACAGGAGAATCGCAGGACTGGCACCGGGCACAATTCCCGTGTAAACATCGATTCGCCGCCCCCACGCCGAACGAGATTTTGGCACAGTGCTGCGGAGAATCCCGCCCTGCCTCTTTGGAGCCCCCTTGTCCTGTCCAGCTTCTCGAAGAGTTAAGAGATATTCACTCCCAGGTTTCCTGTCCCCACCACATCAGATCAGGTAAAGAAAAATGTAAAAGCTTTTTCTCTTCAAAAGACCTCCAGTTGCTAAGCAATGCCTGCATACTTCATGCCGTAGCCCTCTTTACACACAATAGAAACACATTTCGAACCGAACCAACCCCAACACATAAAAACACCTTTGTCCAACATGAAACTCAATGTAGGTTTTGTCCTTCCTTCCACAGAATCATTAAATTAAATCCACTTTAAACTATACCTTATTCCTAAAATCTCTTAAAGCTACATTTGTTTTCTTAACATTCCTGTCATCTCTAGAATATATTTTCCATCTAAAGAATTTCACTGAACAAGCAATTGTATTTTTTTTGAAAATGGGCATGTGCTTTAATGTTCTGTTGCAGTATATTGGAATGTAGTACATATTATGATACCCTTAGAGACTGATAATCTTTTGAAAAAAGGAATCCCCACAACATCAACAAAAATGAAAGCGACAAGATTTTACTTTTTAAAATGCGTACTGTAACTAACCAACTAAAATCAGCAGAATTTAAACATTAATTAATACATGAAAGATATTTCAAAGAAAAAGGTAATTTTTTTTCTTTCAATAATTGATACAACAGAGAAACTACTCATGGCATTTACGAGCATTTGCATTACCCCCCTGTACAAATGTGGGACTACGTGCAATCTCCATCTTTTCCACTTTGCCTCTATTTTGTAGAATTTCTCACTTCCATTTTGGCTCTTGAGTTGCATTCACCAGCAGCCTGGTCATGATTACAACCAATAATGTGCACATCTGCAAACCCCCTCTCACTCTGGTCACAAAAGTCCTGATGACACAGAATCCCCAGAAACTCACATCTCCAACCCCTTAAACAGTCTGAGGGGAGCTCTGGCACCACTTTCACAGCAGCAATAGGTATTGTCCAATCTGAAGTATCTGTCTGTCTGTTTTTCGTTCTCTCTCCTCCGTGTTCTGGTCTTTCCAGCTTCATAACACACAGTCTCTGCTCTATTCTCAGATACTTATTTCAGCACCAGGATCTGTTCAAAGGCTGCCAAGCAGGAAACTGTTCTATCTGGAGAGAACCTTGTTTGTTTTCTCTCTTCACAAATTCCAAGTTTTCTGAACAGCCAAACAGATAAAACAGGCTAACCTACCCCACTGTAATTAGCTTTCAATTTACTCTTTGCTCCTTAGCCATTTGTTGATGATGGCAACACCATGGACCGAATGACCAGGAAACAAATTAACCCTCTTTCATAGTACTCCCAAGCACACTTGGCTCTTAAAGGGACAATGCACAAAAGGAATAAAAAGGCATTTTCCAGCACATGCGTCAGGGGACATGGTACAGTAGGCTAGTCAACAGTAAGCTTTTGTTTACCTTTTCAACCAGAAAACTTAATGTCATATACAACTTTTCCTTGAAGATAACTTGACTTCTAACTTGGTTTACCTAATTTTCAGCAATGAAATTGGTGCCTTGATGTTCTTTTACTTGTGCTCATATTATTATGATCTTTGCTGTGAAATCATTAATAAAAAGCCGCAATGTTTAATTGTAATTTTTTTGGTTGGCCTTTGGAAGAAATTTATATTATTTGCCAAAAATTTCAAAATAATAAAGTCTGCAGTGTTCTTTTAAAGATTCTTTGAGGTTGAAGCGTAACTTAAAAGCTGTGCTCTCCCTATTTTCATTATGCAGGAAGAGAATATTTGTTTGCACTGGGCAGCTTTCTCAGGTTGTGTGGATATCGCTGAGATATTCTTGAATGCAAAGTCTGATCTAACTGCAGTAAATATGCATGGTGACTCTCCTCTGCATATAGCATCAAGGGAAAACCATTATGAATGTGTAGTGTAAGTACTTCTCAATACTCTTTAGTGTTATAGATGATGGTTTTTGACAGTTCACTTGGGGAATCAGAGTTGCTTTAGCAATATGCATGTTGTAGTCTGGAGTTATGGAGAGTGATGATAGAGCCTCCAAGATTCTTTTCATCACATCGTTGACCAGGAATTTCTTCTGCTCTTACTGCCTGCCATTGACATGTGCTGGAGAATTTACAGTTTGATAATCAACTTGCCTGGCCACGTTACCTTCTTTTGCAATCAAGTCCCTGAACTTGAACCAGGAGCTTCTGGCTCAGAGGCAAGGATGCTGTGTCACATAACTTCAGATAATAAGTAATAAAGTGAAATTTGTGGAGTCATCATGAAAATTCCAGCATAAATAATCAATATTCCTGTGATTTAAGAAAAAAAAGAGCTGCGTGTTTTGGCTTTAGTTGCTATAAGCGGTAGGAGTTTGGCTCATGAACCAATGAATCCTGAACCAAATATATAGTAATTTTAGTTTTTGAATTCAATCTGATCTTTGGGCACTTGGCTCGTTCTACTTAACTACATTCTTTTAGTTATCCCAATGTATTTACTTACTTTTTAATTATTTGGATTTGCTGTGATGAATATTGATTATTTTTTGCATTGTTCTCGATCGTTTTAGAAAAACAGAATCAATTAAATAACTATATATGACTATATATCTACAAACAAATTTAAGCCTCCGAAAGGTTTCACCTTCATGTAAGATTATCAGCCATAACTTTTACATAGGGACTACAAGCTTCATGGAATACTTCATGAGACTGTCAAAACTTTCTCCTTAATTCTGTTTTCCTTTCTGTCATAGGAGAAATTACAGTTGTCAATTGCAGTACAAAATGATTCTCTTTTCGCAGTCATTTTGTGTTTGTTGTGTTCATGGAGATTGCCCCTGACTATTGCGGGAAAGAAAGAATCTGGGCGCGATCGAACAGTATCATCGCACCTGACTCGGTGGTGCATCAAGCCCGTTAAATCTCTTGAGATTTGGCTTGGATCGAACGACGATCTAATGAGATCTCGAGAGATGTCACAAACGGGATCTCACCCTCGCTGAGAAAGGCCCCTGCTATACCCACCCAAAATGGGACTCTTGTGCAGGTTAAATCATGCCCTGTATTTTTAAAGAAAATTCCATGCTTTATCCTTCAACAAAATAACTTCCTTGTTATTGTGCAGTGTAGAGAAAGCTGCAATTTTGAAACGCTATACGTGGGTTTGAACGTGTTTGAACAAACTGTAATGTAGTCATAGTTTTTTTTATTGATTTTGTAATTTTAAAAGAAAGGATCGGGAACGAGGTGAAAATAGTCAATATTTGTCACAGCGAATCCAAAATAAAGCAAAAGTAACTAAGTATATTTGGATAACTGAAAAGATGTAGTTAAGTAGGACCAATCAAGTGCCCAAAGATCAGATTGAAATAAAAAAATAAAATGACTCTACATTCGGTTTAAACCTCCTACTGCTTTACAGTAACTAAAGCCAAAACACAGCTTTTTTTTAATCATAGGAATATTGATTATTTATTTTAGAATTATCATTCTGACTTCACAAATTTCATTTTATTACTTATTGTCTGAGGTTTAGTGGCGCAGTGGTCCTTGCCTCTGAGCCAGAAGCTGCAGGTTCAATTTCGGGGGCTTGATGCATGAGGTATTATCCTAAATTGATGAACAGATCCATCTTTTGCACTCCAGTGAAACATAGATGTGGGGGATGTTAAATAGATTATTTATAAATGATGATTTGAAGTACAGTGTAGAATTAAATATGAACTTTCACACAAATTATAAAAAATTCTCTGTTCGAATGAAAATGTACTTTAAAATTGCCATTTGACATGCACTTTGTGGATACTCCGGCACTAAAACTGGCTAACTGTGCACTTCTAGGCTTTTCCTTTCACGTGGTGCTGATGTTAATATTAAGAATAAGGAAGGAGAGACACCACTCGAATGTTCAAGTTTGAACTCGCAAGTGTGGGTGGCGCTACAGGTGAACAAAAAACTGAAACAAGCATCAGCTAATAAGATGACCCAGGTTGAGAAACTAGTTAGCAGGTACAGTATAGCACACTTGTCCTTTTTCAGCTCCAATTTTAACAGCAAAACATTTCAACTTGAACATATTTGTTTCTTAAATGTTCTGTATCCTAGAACCGCTTATTTGCTTTTAGAATATTTGAATTTAGGAAATGATCTTGGAATAGGAAATAATCCTGGAACAATCTGAGTGAATGTTAATATTAGCTCTTATTTGTGACAATCTCCATAATTAGAATGTCATAAAAATACATTTAATATGAAAGAAATCATCATGTAGTGAAGTAATTTTCTTTTCAAGAATAACAAACTTTGGTATTTTAATTACCTCATTTTCTAATGTATGTACTTGCGTGGACTTTTGTTTAATTACTAAAGATGCAATTAGCAGTGCAGTTAGTTGCCAGTTCCAATTTGTTGGGGATGGTATATGCTTAGAGAATTTGATTCTTGTTGAATTTTCATGTGTGTTTACGGCTCCTGGTTTACTGTGATCTATAAATACATTTACAAATGGTGCTAATAATATTTAATGGTAGTGTTAGCACTGGATTGTTTTTCCACATTATATATACACAAACAAAAGTTGAAATTTCATTTTTGGTTTTTATTGATAAAATGTTGCATTTGAAGTGTCATTATGACCAGTTTTATTCAGCTATATTACCATAGTCTTCAAAGTAATTAATTATATGATGTATTTTTAAGAAAGAAGGGGTGAGATGCTGTACTTTTTTTAAAGTAGAATTTCTGTTTTATAATGTTAACCTCACATGGCATTGGTAACATTAACAAGCCTGGCGCAGCATCGGAGGCTTCTGTAATCAAGTGGAACATCTTTAATTGCAACAGTTGAAATAATCAATTGGGTGGGGGTGGGGGGGGACTGTCTTTGAGGGAATGTGTATTTGAGGGAATGTATGTTTGAATGGTAATAGATGTTTTTCCACTGATGACATTTTTAAATTTGTTAGCTGTTATTTCAATTTTCATGTTGAAGGAATATAAATATATGGAAGTCAGAGCTTCATTCAGTGTGTTGTTCAGTAAATTTATCCAGTTTGTGGCCAAGTCATATATGGCAGTAAAGTCCTATACATAGCAGAAAAGTTCCAGGTTTTACCCCCAAACTGTGTGGCGCTGATTTTATGTCAATTTGTGGTGAGGCAAGGATTAGGATTGGCCAACACCACCCTGTCTGATATTAAACACGACATACATAGAGAAAAATCAGACAGGAATGCCCATTAAAAACATGCCTAATTTTGTTACATATAATTAAACCAATGGAGGGAAAATTGCCATAATGTGTAACCATCATTTCGCCAGCCCTGTTCATTTGTCCCTTCTTGCACAAATGATGCTTAATATCCATGTGGTGAAAGTGAAAATTTACCTCATGGTCAAAGTGATTCAGCAGTTGTAGATCAAGTAGAACTTTGAACAAGTTTCATCAGTTTTGAAACAAAATTTCATTAAGACTTGTGTGATACTACTTTCACTTTTGTGCGTAGCTATATACTTGTTTCATTCAGGCAACCTTTGAATGTTTTCCAAGACCAGTTAAAGTAATACTTTGCAAAGTAGGAAATGGAAAATAAGTTTGTTTGCACCTTCTTTGTACTGTATTCACCGTAACCCTTCTAATTGTATACCTGCATTAGTTGTTTCGATCATTACTGTGACTTCAACAAAACTAATATTTTTCTAAATTCAAATAACAGAGATATTGGTCGAGGTTATGAACATGTACCAATTCCATGTTTAAATGGTGTGGATGATGAATCTTGTCCAAACGACTATAAATATGTTTCCCAAAACTGTGTAACTTCTCCAATGAACGTTGACAGGAACATCACACATCTGCAGGTATGTACAAAAGGAAGGAAACATCAGTAATGTCAATTAAAGGGGCGGCATGTGGCGCAGTGGATAACACTGGGACTGCGGCGCTGAGGACCTGGGTTCGAATCCCGGCCCTGGGTCACTGTCCGTGTGGAGTTTGCACATTCTCCCCATGTCTGCATGGGTTTCACCCCCACAACCCAAAGATGTGCAGGTTAGGTGGATTGGCCACATTAAATTGCCCCTTAATTGGTAAAAAAATTATTGGGTACTCTAAATTTATTTAAAAAAATTAATGTCAATTACAAAATAGTGATATTAACATTACCTGAAGATAGACTAAATATTTACAGGGTTATTATGATATTTGAGGTCATGTGTTCACATACTTTAATGGCAAGTTGTGAAACTGAATTCAATAGATATCTGGGTTAGTGGTGGAAAATACTGTGAAAGCACAGATTGTCATTTACAAAAAAAATGATTTGTTAATGACCTAGGAAGTGAACCTGCCACCACTTCCTAGACTGGCCTGTACATGGCTTCAGTTCCACACTGTGGTTGACTTATTGCCTCTGGGTAGCCAGGTATGGGTGATAGATGCAACCCTGCCAATGTTGTCCACATCTCATATGTATACATTATATATATATTACTTAAAATAATTATCATTTAAAAACCACAATGATAAAATCCAAATATGAAAAACTAAATCAGTCATAACCAATTATCAGTTGACAGGTTACAATTACAACTCAATCATTGAGTCCAAGAGACGTTGGAGTTTGGTTTATCCAGAAAATTATCAAAATTAAAACCCATTTCAGTCATATTTAGTGCTGGTAATATTTTGCATGACAGGAATTATAACCAGAAATAAACTAAGCATCAAAATGTGATTAAGTGCATGTTCTCTCTGATTCTCTGCAGTGTGGACCTTAGCCTTTCACTTACAGCTAAAAGCAAAAAAGACAGTAGGGAGGAAAGTGTATTTTCTTCACATTGAGTTTAATGTCAATTGGACTTGCACAAAATCTTAAAGGTATTGCATGAGAAACAAAGGTCATCTTGACTATTTTCATCTTTAAATATCAAAGGCGTGTGGAACCTTGAAGGTCATTATTAGATCTATCTTAATAATTTCTTAATATGATTACTTGCCAGTTGGCCTTTACAGCATCCTGAATCTTCAAAGCTTATCCCATAAGTAGTGGTTTTCCTTTATTTGAAAATGATGCCCAAGTTCATAAAACAAAACCGGAAAATTGCACAGAACTGTACTATTTTTAAAAATTAACAACCTTCTGAGCATAAAGCAAAAAAAGATAGTTTGGTGTTGAAATTCTACTTCAGTACTCAAAGCATTAACAAAATCTTGAAGTAATATTTCATGGGAAAGAAATGACCTCGTGGATCTGCCACTTAACCTAAGTTTGTCTATTATGTTTATGTTGATGGGGTTTGAGGCTGCATTTTTGGTATACATTCTGGCTGGCTAACTAAGGTTTTATTACCATGCATTTGAGAAAGCCAACGGTTATGTTTGATGTAGTTATTAATCAGTTTCTGATTAGCATTTCGGGATTAAAATGGTATCTTTCCAAAGAAGCTTTATTTGACTAATAAAAATTATAACACTGCAGTTGAATTTTCATTATTTCAAAAAGATACTGTAGTACTCCACAAACAATCACAAATTTAGAAAATAAAACAGTATATCATTGTTTTCAGACGCATTGGTGGACACTGCTGTCCATATTTCACAATATTTAGTTTTTGTGCTCTCCTAAACTAAAAGCATGCTAATTGTTTAGCACTTTCATTTTTTAAGGATTTCTGATATAGGAGCCACTGTTCAATCCTTAGTGCATTTACCATTTCGTAATCCATGTAAATATTATTGCACCAACATTATAGGCAAATTGTGTCTCCTTCCTCGCACTGTCTAAAGATACTTGTTTTAGAAAGCATGGGACTCTAATGTTGCTTTTCAGAGACATTCTTCAGAACCATTTTCAGACCGGTAAGAAGGGTAGGTAATATTTTGCAACAAGAACTGAGGTCAGAAATGTTGGGGCTCTGTTACTGAAACATTATACAGTCAATGCACCGAGAATGGTGTGTAACAATGCTGGCAAATCTTAGTACTGTTTGTGTGTTTCAGGAGCAGGTGATAACGGTATCAGGAAGGGTAGTTATATCTTTGGGAGTGTAACTAACAGTTGTGGTAGAGTAGATGTTTGAGGCAAAGTAAGTTTAACATACTCTTGTGAAAGAATGAATTTGATTTAGAAGTATAAATTGACCTGAGTAGGATTGGCTTGAAAAAAGAAATGTTTTTTAAAAGCTTGGAGATTTGGAGATGTTATTGCAAATTCTTATTGATTTAAGTTTTTATAGTTTGTACTGTAGTATTCGAGTTCGCAAACAATTGTGTGTATGTGTGTTGTGAGCAGTATATTTGTGGGCTAGTCACTTTTACAATTGCAGATCAACTCAAAATGAATGCAAGCTACTTCTTGTGTCATTAATTCCTGATTCACAAGTCTCCCACAGTCATCTACAATGGCAAATGTAAACTTCTCATTGATGTGATTGATGGCAATGGAGATTCACTGTTTCATGTCCTTTGGCCCTTGGAGACCTTTTGACCTGACCCGACCTGACCTCCGTGACCTGGAAGAAGATCGGGCCCAAACCGGAAGTGAAGCCCCGACCTCGATTTGGAGCCTACCCGGGCCTCGGAGCTCCAAACCCGGCCTAACTACCGACGCCAGCCCCCGGATCGCCCGGCCTAGTCCCCGGAGCTCCTGACCTGACCCCCGACGGCAAGACCCGGCCCAACGCAACCCCAAGAGACCCGACCCAGAGAGGCCCGCCCAGCAACCCGACCTACCTGGTGATGGAAGAAAGAAAAATCCACATGGAGGCCCCACCGTGCCGACTTCAAGATCCGACCCAGGGAGGGAACAGGCCATGGGGCCTAGCCCAACCTGCCCCAGGAAGCCCCTGCCCACGACCTCGGAAACAACGGAGACCGCGTGCGAGGACCCGAACACGCTGCAAGGTATTCCCATGCCCGCAGAATGCCGGGACCCATCCGGATCGCAAACTCCCCCCCCCCCCCCCCCAGCAACCCCTCTACCTCAACCAGCGCCCGGGACCCTGCCAGACGCGACCCCGGAAATGTAAACAGCGCGCCCTGGACCTCGCTAGCTCCCTGGACCCCGCCAGACGCAACCACCTACCTTCCACAAGGGCTGACGTCACCCATCGGATCCCAGGATCATCCAGCAGCAGCCGCCGACCGAGGAAGCGAGGGAAACGCAGCGCTCTGCAGGTTAGACTGAAGCAACGCGTTTTCAAGACCCCTCTCCCCAGCATACTCCTGGCAAACGTCCAAGCGATTGAAAACAAGCTGGATGAACTTAACGCCAGACTCACCTCTCAGAGGGAAGTAAGAGACTGCTGTGTGCTCTGTTTCACAGAGACATGGCTCACCCCCGCCTCACAGGACTGTGCCATACAATCTGAAGGCTTCTCTATTCACTGGGCGGACCGCACGACATCTTCAGGCAAAGCGAAGGGTGGAGGGGTTTGCCTCCTCATCAACTCCTCCTGGTGCTTGGATGTGGTGACCTTGGCGACCTACTGCTCCCCAGACCTGGAATACTTGACCGTAAAGTGCCGCCCATACTATCTTCCACGTGAGTTCACTTCAGCCATTATCACAGAGGTCTACATCCCACCCCAGGCAGAAGTGACAAAGGCGCTGGATGAACTGTACACAGTCATAAACAACTATGAAACAGAACACCCGGAGGCCTTGTTCATTGTGGCCGGAGACTTCAACAAAGCCAACCTCAAGAGTGTACTGCCAAAATTCCGCCAGCACATCTCCTGTCCCACCAGGGGCGACAACACTCTTGACCACTGCTACTCAAAAATCAAGGGCGCCTACCGTTCCATCCCCCGACCGCACTTTGGGAAATCAGACCATAAGACTGTGCTCCTTCTCCCGGCTTACAAGCAGAAACTCAAGCGGGAGAATCCAGCTAAGAAGGTTGTGCAGTGCTGGTCCGAGACGACAGAAGAGCTCTTACGTGACTGCTTAGAGACAGTGGATTGGTCCATATTTAAGAACTCAGCGACTAACTTAAATGAGTATGCCACCACCGTCACAGACTTCATCAGCAAATTTGTGGACGACTGCGTGCCAAAGAAAGCAGTACGTACGTTCCCCAACCGGAAACCATGGCTCAACCGCAAAATTGACTTCCTACTAAAGGACAGATTTGAGGCGGTCAAGGCAGACGACCCTGTCCTGTACAAGAAATCCAGGTACGACCTCCGCAAAGCCATCCGAGATGCCAAGAGAGAATATCAAACTAAGCTAGAGTCACAGACAGACTCTCGGCAGTTGTGGCAAGGACTAAACAACATAACGGGCTACAAAGCGAAGCCGAGCAGTATCTCTGGCAGCAGCGCACCCCTCCCCGATGAACTTAATGCATTCTATGCTCGGTTTGAGCAGGTAACCAACAATCCGCTGTTGATTGCCCCAGCAGCCCATAATTCACCCATACCTACCATCACAGTTTCCGAAGTCAGATCGGCCTTCCTGAAAGTGAACCCACGGAAGGCGATGGGCCCGGACGGGATCCCTGGTCGTGCACTCAGAGCCTGCGCATACCAGAGGTATTCACAGACATCTTTAACCTATCCCTACTCCACTCCGAGGTCCCCACCTGCTTCAAGAAGACCACCATCATACCGGTACCAAAGAACCAGGTAACATGCCTCAATGACTACCGCCCGGTGGCCCTGATGTCAGTTGTAATGAAGTGCTCCGAGAGGCTGATCGTGAAGCGCATCACCTCCATACTCCCGGAACGCCTTGACCGACTTCAATTCACATTCCGTCGCAACCGGTCCACATCAGATGCCATTTCCCTGGCCCTACACTCATTCCTAGAGCATCTCGAAAACAAGGACTCCTACATCAGACTCCTATTTATTGACTACAGCTCCGCCTTCAACACCATAATTCCAGCCAAGCTCTTATCAAAGCTCCAAAACCTAGGACTTGGCTCTCCACTCTGCAACTGGATCCTTGACTTTCTGACCAACAGACCACAATCAGTAAGAACGAACACCAACACCTCCTCCACAATAGTCCTCAATACCAGTGCCCCGCAAGGCTGCGTACTTAGCCCCCTACTCTACTCCCTGTACACACACGACTGCGTGGCAAAACTTGGTTCCAACTCCATCTACAAGTTTGCTGACGATACGACCATAGTGGGCCGGATCCCGAATAAAGACGAGTCCGAATACAGGAGGGAGATAGAGAACCTAGTGGAGTGGTGTAACGACAACAATCTCTCCCTCAATGCCAGCATAACTAAAGAGCTGGTCATCGACTTCCGGAAGCAAAGTACTGTACACACCCCTTTCAGCATCAACGGGCCCGAGGTGGAGATGGTTAGCAGTTTCAAATTCCTAGGGGTGCACATCACCAAAAATCTGTTCTGGTCCACTCACGTCGACGCTATCACCAAGAAAGTACAACAGCGCCTATACTTCCTCAGGAAACTAAGGAAATTCGGCATGCCCACGTTAACCCTTACCAACTTTTCCAGATGCACTATAGAAAGCATCCTATCGGACTGCATCACAGCCTGGTATGGCAACTGCTCAGCCCAGGACCGCAAGGAACTTCAGAGAGTCCTGAATACCGCCTAGTCCATCACACACACCTGCCTCCCATCCATGGACTCCACCTACACCTCCTGCTGCCGGGGGAAAGCGGGCAGCATAATCAAGGATCCCTCCCACCCGGCTTACTCACTTTTCCAACTTCTTCCATCGGGCAGGAGATTCAGAAGTCTGAGAACACGCACGAACAGTCTCAAAAACAGCTTCTTCCCCACTGTCACCAGACTCCTAAATGACCCTCTTATTGACTGACCTCATTAACACTACACCCTGTGTGCTTCAACCAATGCCAATGCTTATGTAGTTACATTGTATATCTTGTGTTGCCCTATTATGTATTCTCATGTCTTTTCTTGAATTTTGTTTAATTCCCTTTTCTTCCATGTACTGAATGATCTGTTGAGCTGCTTGCAGAAAAATACTTTTCACTGTACCTCGGTACACGTGACAATAAACAAATCAAATCCAATCCAATCCAATGTCTCTTCTGATCCACAACCTTTCCACTGGACTGTTAAATGCACTGAGCTGGTTTGTCAAGTCTCAATGCTAGCAATGTAAGCTTCTGTCATAATGCTGGCACCTATGATGGACTAGCTCAATGACTTTCCCGAGGCATCCATTTTTTTTTAAATTGGAGAACTTCCTTTTTAAATTAAAGTAGAACCACCTACATTTTCTCGTGCCTTTGTAGGTTTGTTGGAGGGTGGTTAGAAAAATATAGAGATTATGTTTCCTAAATCACCAAACAAAAGACAGCAGAGAGAAAGATGAAACAACAGGAGAGCAAAACATGGAAGGTCAGTTTGATGTTACTCTCACCAAAATAGAGTTAAAAGCTTTTTTACCTTGGGAGTTATCCCACTATACAATTACCACTGAACCTCTGAATGTGACAAATTGTACGGGTATTTTTCTTTTATAAAGATGGTTGGCAGGTTGATTGACATACTATTCCATGCAGTATTTCAATAAATTGATTTGCAAAACCAGTGACCAGCCTTGAGTAAATATTGTGATTAGATGAGGTTTCTGGTAAATTCTCTTTTCATGAGTACTGCAATTAAATTAAAAAAAGAGGAGAAATCAGACCTTTCAGATCAACAATAGGTTTACAAAAATTAATGAGCTCAGAATGCCTAAACTGCAAATTCTGATTTTTCCGTCTGTATCAACTTAACCCTGTGCGAACTGCTGTAGCATTTATATATCACATCCTAAAATCAGTGCTGGAATTTTTTGACTTTCATTACATGTTTCAAATGTGTTTTTTCCATGCATTAATTTAAATAGATTGTTTACACAGTATTTTGTATTGTAATGTAAAAGTAGGGACGTGTTTCATTCAACTATTATGTTACAACCAATTCAAATAGAGAAAACTGCCTCCAATTTGAGTTCTCAAACTACGACTCAAATGTTTAACATTCTTCTGAGCTCAGCTATCACAATGTTAGTGGAAGTGGCTCATGACCATTGTCTTGATAATTTCAGCACGTGGCTCAACTGATATTCCAGAAATAGTGGCTTCAAATAGGTGCCCTGTTAACCCTTCCAGAATGTTCATTTTATATTTATCTACTTAAATGGTAAATATTCACGGCCACTTTTGCTTAAAAATTAAAATCACAGATATTGATAGTTGTAGCCTGCGCATGCGTGAATGTTTTTATGTTCGTTCCCCAGTGCTTTGGAGGAACATCAATCTTCAGGGTTGTCAGCAGGTATGTGTTTTTAAAATTACATTTTAATTTAATTCTGTCTGCTGCAGCAAATCTTTTTGTGATTTTACTTTTAAAAGAAAATCCAGTGAGCAGTGTTCAGGGGGAGATTGAATTTCAGAGCAGTTTTTAGGATTTATGGACACTCAAATTTGTTCAGATATATTGATTTACTTGTATGAAGTGACATTTTAGAAAGACGTGCATATGAGGCTCACCTCCAACATTCTTTGTTTAGCTTGGATTCAGATTTCTGTCCATTCGTTCACACAGTTTCAGGAAATTCCATCTGGAATCAGTAAAACTGAGCTATGGCCCAGGGAAAGAAGCCTCATCAATTTCAGACGTTTAGATTTCTGTACCAGAGCTATGATTATCCTTACCAAGAAAGTGTTCAACCCTCAAAAGGGTGTTTTAAGTATTGGTACTACACTTCTCGGGCCTTATTCACTTGACTAAATTTGAAACTTATGTCAGGCAGGACTGATTTAACATGTGGTTATTTGCTTCTTGTGACATTAAGTATTGCTTCTCAGATGAATGTGGCTAATGAATTTGCTAAATTTACTAGAAGGAAAACAAAGATGATTTTCTTTTACCAATAGCCGAAGTGTCTTTTATCAGATGCATGGTACGTTGCCTTAATGTATCATTAAAAACACCATTGTGCAAAATTCATTTAAGCTAATTCTCAAACTTGGTTTTCATGACAGTAAGATGATGTTTTGAATTGGATGTCAACCTCATTAGCATAATTGATGTTTGAATTCTTTATCGATTTAACTTTAATTTTGTTCCCTATCTCTGTTGCAATCTTCATTAAATAATTCTGTCTCTTTATTCTGCACACAGTACTGCTTCTGTGATGACGACTGCTCCTCTAATAATTGCATGTGTGGTCAACTAAGTATACGTTGTTGGTATGACCAGGTAAGCAGTTTCAGTTGAGAAAAATTATTTCCCCTAATTCCCCGCATGAAATCGTGAATTATTTGTTCTGTACTTGAAATAGTTCTGATATTGTTGAGCCTGGATATTCAGTGGGCATGTTTTCATTTGCATCCTACAGTCAGTGTTTGTGCTGGTTGTTTAGAACTTCTAAACTATAGAGCCGCTCGAAGGCAAGATTGGAAACTTGGTACAGTTTTTATTGCTATGAATGAATTTCATACAAGATAAATTTTGAGGGTGCTGATGTTATTTGCTCTGGCTGAATCACAACACTTGCAACATTCTTCCAAGTGAATGGAGATCAAAAAGTTATGTACTTTTTAAATTTGCTCATGGGATATGAGCATCCATGGTATTGCCCATCCTAATTTCCCGCGAGAAGTTGGTGGTGAGGCATGGCTATGAACCAAGGTAGTCTTTGCGGTATAGGAGGCGATGACATAGTGGTATAATGACTAGGCTAGTAATCCACTTTCCACTAATCCAGAAACCCAGGGTAATGCTCTGAGGACCTGGATTTGAATCCCACCATGGTAAGTGGTGAAATTTGACCAATAAAAAAAATTCTGAATTAAAATGATGACAATGAAACTAGGGAAGGGAAGTTGCCATCCTTACCCGGTCTGGCCTACATGTGAGACTCTTGATCTACAACAATATGGTTGATTCTAAATGCCCTTGAAATGGCCTAGCAGACCACTCATTTCAAATACAATAAATGCTGGCCCAGTCAACAGCGCCCACATCCCATAAATGGTTCTTTAAAAAAGGTACACCCACAGTAGTGTAAGGAAGGAAGTCCTAGAATTCTGACTCGGTGACAATGAGGAAGAGTGATATAATTCCAAGTTAAGATGATGTGTAGCTTGGAAAACTTGCAGGTGGTGTTGGTCCTGAGTTCCTGTTGCTCTTGCTCTTCTAGATGTTAAAGATTGTTAGTGTGGAAGGTGCTGTCAAAAGAGGCTGCAATGCATCTTGTAGATGCTACACATTACTGTCACTATGCCAGTGGTTGAAGGAGTGAATGGGGAGAAAGTGGTGCATGGGGGCACAATCAAGCAGCCTGCTTTTTCCTGGATGTTGCTGAACGTCTTGGGAGTTTTTAGAGCTGCATTCATACAGGCAAGCGTACTCGTATGTGAAGTGATCTGAATGGTACTGAACATTGTTCGATCATCAGCGAAAATCCGCACTTTTAACCTTATGATGGAGAGGCGATCAATGAAAATGGTTGGCCCTGAGACATTACCCTGCGCAACTCCTGCAGTGATGTCTTGGGGCTGAGATCTTGGTTTCCATCAATCCTTTGTGCTTTGTATGACTAACCAGTGGAGAGTTTTCCCCCAGATTCTCATTGACTTCAATTTTACTAGGGCTCCTTGATGCCACACTTGGTCTAATGCTGCCTTGATGTCAGCGCAATCACTCTCACCTTGCCTCAGGAATTCAGCTCTTTTGTTTCTGTTTGAAGCAAGTCTGTAATGATGTCTGAGACTGAGTGACCCTAACAGAATCCAAACTGAGCACTGATGAGCAGGGTATTTCTTAAGTGTTGTTTGATTGCACTTTCCATGAGCCCAACAATGTCTCTACTTTCTACGGACGCTAAAGAAATTCGGCATGTCTGCATCAACTCCCACAAACTTCTACAATATGCCAAAGAGAGCATCCTATCCAGCTGCATTACAGCCTGGTATGACAACTGCTCGGCCCAAGATCGCAAGAAACTGCAGAGTGTGGTGGACTCAGCCCAACACATCACATAAGCTTGCCATCCTCCCATTGATTCTGTCTACACCTCCCGCTGCCTCGGGAAGGCAAACAGCATTATCAGAAACACCTCCCACCCAGGGTTTTCCTTCTTCCAGACCCTTCCATCAGGCAGTAGATACAGAAGTCTGAAGACCCACACATCCAGACAGGAATTGCTTCTTTCCCACAGCTACTAGACTCCTCAACGACTCTCCCTTGGACTGATCGGTTTCTTGTAACAACACTATTCGCGGCGCCCTATGCTGCCCTTGTTCCACAATGTAATCAATCACTATTTGTTGAGGTACCATTATTCTTTTGTCTACTATGTACGTACTGTATACGTTCCCATGGCCACAGAAAAATACTTTTCACTGTACTTCGGTAAATGTGACAATAAATATCAATCAATCAATCAAAGAACAAAGAAAATTACAGCACAGGAACAGGCCCTTCGGCCCTCCAAGCCTACACCAACCATGCTGCCCATCAAAACTAAAACCCCCTACCTTCTGGGGAACATATCCATCTATTCCCATCCTATTCATGTATTTGTCAAGATGCCCCTTAAAAGTGACCATCGTGTTAGTAAATTCGTGGATGACACCAAGGTTGGTGGAGTGGCAGATAGTATTGAGGATTGTCAGAAGATACAGCAGGACATAGATAGGTTCGAGACTTGGGCAGAGAAATGGCAAATGGAGTTTAATCCGGACAAATGCATTTTGGTAGGTCTAACATAGAGGGGAAATATACTGTAAAGGCAAAACACTTTGGAATATAGAAAGTCTCGGCGCGTACATGTCCACAGATGTTTGAAGATGGCAACACAAGGTAGTCAAGAAAGCATAAGGAATGCTTGCCTTCATTGGACAGGGCATCGAGTATAAAAACTGGCAAGCCATGCTACAGTTGTATAGAACCTTGTTAAGGCCGCACATGGAATATTGCGCACAATTCTGGTTGTCACATTGTGGAGTTTGCACATTCTCCCTGTGTTTGCGTGGGTTTCATCCCCACAATCCAAAGATGTGCAGGGTCGGTGGATTGGCCACACTAAATTGCCCCTTAATTGGAAAAGTAAATTAATTGGGTACTCTAAATATATAAAAAAGAAGAAAAAATGCAGTCAGAGCTGCTGCCATGTTTTCAAAGTGGAGACGAGCACCAGTTTCGAAGAATATTCCACCAGAGTAAACAGCAGAAACGCTATCACTAGCGCCTCCAAGCTAGACCCCTTGCACAACCCCGACTCCATCCAAAACCAGGTAGCTTCCTGGTAGTTTTCCTTTCCTAAAGAACCTGTTGGGTTTTTAATGCCATAATTACTAATCATAGAATTTACAGTGCAGAAGGAGGGCATTCGGCCCATTGAGTCTGTACCGGCTCTTGAAAAGAGCACCCCACTTAATCCACGCCTCCACCCTATCCCTGTAACTCCACCCAACCCAACCTTTTTGGAAGGGCAATTTATCATAGCCAATCCACCTAACCTGCACATCTTTGGACTGTGGGAGGAAACCGGAGCACCGGAAGAAACCTACGCAGGCACTGGGAGAACGTGCAGACTCTGCACAGACAGTGACCCAAGCTGGGAATCGAACCTGGGACCTGGAGCTTTGAAGCAACTGTCCTAACCACTGTGCTACCGTGCTGTCCAGCCTTTGTTAAAAAGAAAAACTGATACTAGTTTTTGGACAAACATTTTATTAAGGCATTTATGGTTTTATAACAACAAAAGATACAAATGTAAATATAATTCAGTATGTAACATTCCCCCCAACTAACAACCATACCCCACCAGAGATATGAACATTTTTAATCAACATGATCTATATGTGGGGCAAGAAAACTACTGTTTTAATCTGAAATTGAAAATTGATATTATAGTTTTCATCGCAGACATTTTAATTATGCTTCGATGTAGGCTTTTGGAGGAACCTGAATATTGTGCAACATCATACTTTGAAACTATCTAAACTTCAGTTAAAGGAAAACAAATGCCATCTTTGCTTCAGAATTTTCATATATTTTTTTATGTTAATACTTCCTTAAAAATGTGTTCTTACCAGGCATTACATAAATCCAAAAATTAGATTTTTTTTCTTTCCAGTCATTATGAATGGGATGACCACCAAAAAATGTACTAAACTGAGTAAATTAGAAATCAGAATTAGTTGATAATAGTGTTAAAGTAGAAAATGATTTCATTTTTGTGACTATTTCCACAGCAACATTCAAGATGTTAATTGTTGGTAGAAGTGCATTATGTAACAAAAGGTTTAAACTGCTAATGCTTTTGTCAGTTACTCATCACAATCAAAAAGAATAATGTAATACTTTGTCCTTTAAGGATGGACGACTTCTTCCAGAATTCAACATGCTAGAACCACCACTCATCTTTGAATGTAACCATGCCTGTGGATGTTGGAGGACATGTAAAAACCGTGTGGTACAAAATGGCATCAGGTCAGGCAAAGTTCATTATATTTCTTGCGATTTAATGTAAACCACAAAGATTATAAGACAAGTTTTTTAAAATGAGCAAGAGTAGGCCATTCATCCAGTCAAGCCTGCTCAACCTTTCGATAAGGTCATAGATGATCAGATTGTGGCTTTAACTCTACTTGCTGCTAATCCCCCATAACCTTTAACTTCCTTGTCAGTCGTAAACTCTGTCTAACTCAAAGACCCATCATCTACTATTCTCTGTGGAAGAGGATTCCAAAGACTAATGACCCTCTGAGAGAAGAAATTCCTGCTCATCTCTGTTTTAAAAGGGAGATTCTTTATTTTATAAACTGTACCCTCTAGTTCTAGATTCACCCACAAGAGGAAACATTCTTTCAGCCCCTCAAAATCTTGTATATTTCAATTAGATCACTTCTCATTCTTCTAAACTCTAATGAGCAGAGGTAAACCTGTTCAACCTTTCCTCATGACAACCCCTTCATCCTAGGAATTAGACGAATGAACCTACTCTGAACTGTTTTTGATGAAAGTATATCCATCTTTAAGTAACCAGACCAAACTGTTCACAGTATTCTAAATAGTCTCACCAATGTCCTGAACAGTCGTAGAAAGATTTCTCTACTTTGATACCTGCAGTATTCACAGTATTTAATGGACATTGTTTATATTTACTCTTAAATGTCTGGTCAGCCTATACAAGAGACAGTTTGAGTAAATGAGTTTGAAATGTTTAGGTTCAAACTGCTTGTAGTTTCTCATTGTATTAGATGTTCTTTTTACAAAATTGCTTGTAACCACAGCAGTGCTTGAGTGAGCAATAATCTGAATTTATGCACCAAAATTTGAATGCCAGTTAGAACTAATATTTTACTTAGCCTGTTCTAAATAGGTGACTTGGATTATTTTCAGTTAACTTTCTGAGAGAGGAAAGCAATCTGGAGAACTATTTCTAGTATTCATTAAATAGGTTTCACTGGTTGACCAACTAGGTGCATTGAAGCAGAAATCAATCTAATCTTTTAATGCTTGGTTCTCCACACTGTTCAGTTTGAGAATCAGAAATTGCACAACAGGACTTGTCCACTTGAGTTCTTCAACTGGGCTTTCTATTCTAAAACCATTTCCCTTTTGTATCATATGTATCATGTAGAATCATAAAATTAAAATTCCCACTTATGATGTGATGTCATTTTAGATGTTTTTGATGTAGAAATTAAAGCATTGGTAAAAGCAACAAACCTAATGGTGGAGACTGGGGGTTTTCTTTATTGCAGCTCTAGCAAAGTGCTAGTGCACATGAGAGCCAAATGGATAGTTGTATGAAATTATAAGGACAACATTGGGCGGGATTTACAGGCTGTTCACCCCGGCAGGAAATTCCAGTCCCACGCTGACGCACAGGTTTCCCAGTGACAAGGGGTGCAGTCAACGGGAGATCCCATTGACAATGGTGGGACTGGTAGATCCCCTGACGGGCCACCTCCACCGCTGAAAAACACGCGGTGGGATGGTCGATAAATCTCTCCCATTGTATTTAACCAATGTTACAACTCTTCAAGGTGTACAAATGAAGTACCATTGTGCTTAATCAGTACTAAACAACAATTCTACAACCAGTGCCTTTCAAAATAATGGGCTGAATTCAACCAAAACATTTTTTCTTGGTTTTTGTTTTTGGCGAGTTTGGTGGGGTGTTTCCCACTGGCTTTTTGGGTCCTCCCAAATCCGGCTGCCATTTTGAAAGGGTGCTCTCTTAAGTGAATTTGAGGATCCCCACACCTCTCACCTATGGGCAGTGCCTCCCCGCACGCAAGGGCGTTATGCTCTTTTTCCCTCCCCTCCACCTTGAGGATACCCTGCTATGGGGTCGCTGAGGGACCCCCCCACCCCCTTCAGGATGCCCACCCTTCACCCTCCCAAAGGCCTCCTTTCATAGGCATGGCCCCCTCTTTACGTCCCGACACTTAGCAGTGTCACCTAAGCACCCTGGCACTGCCACCCTGCAATGTTGGCAGTGCCAAGGTGCCAGGTTGGCGGAGCCAGGAGAGGGTCAGGTTACCACCGTGCCCTGTCCCCAACCACCCACGGGTCTCCAATGGCCTGGAAGATCCCCAGGTCCATTGATGCCTGAAAATGGCACCCTCGCGAGGTCTCCCCTGTGCAGCCGTTAAGTCCTGGGAGAATCTGGCACATGCAGATTGAAATGAGCCTGATGGCTCATTGAAATATGCTGATCTGGATCTCGCCAGTGATCCCGCGCTGAGGCCGTTAAATCACACCCAATGTTTTGACCGTTACTGTAATGTTTTGATCATAATGAAATCTAACTGAGCTCTTTAGTCTGCAAACTGAAATGGATCACCTAGAACCAAGGTTATTTTCTCCAGCATAAGGAAGCAAAAATATTAATCGCATCTTTTGCTACTGGCAGATAATCAAATATATTTCAATTTTATTTAAATTTGGCTGTATCAAGAATATTATATATTCCCCTTTCCGTGATGCGATAATCAACGCTGCAGTTTCTAATCTCCATTATTGTCTTGCATGATTCTCATAAAATTCTCACACCTAAATAACTTGTTTTCTAATCATGATTTCTCCTTTTATTATGTTTAGTTCCTAACAGTAATTTTATGTTAAAGTTGGTTTCAAAAGGGTTAGCAGTTAACCACTCAAGAAACAAAAATCAACTTTCAAGTTACACACCTTGTATAGCGTTGGAAAACAAGTTTTCTTTGAAATATATTGGGTAAAATTAATGAGCTTTGTTTAATGCGAAAAAGGCTTGCATTTATTAGTGTCTTATCACCTTCACATAAACAGATTACTTTGAAATGCATGATTTATTGCGTGTATAGAAGCTATTTTGTACGCCGCAGGAATTTGTAAACAACATTGAGTTGTGATGTGGAGATTCCGGCATTGGACTGGGGTGAGCACAGTAAGAAGTCGTACACCACCAGGTTAAAGTCCAACAGGTTTGTTTCAAACACTAGCTTTTGGAGCACTGCTTCTTCCTCACCTGAGGAAGGAGCAGTGCTCCGAAAGCTAGTGTTTGAAACAAACCTGTTGGACTTTAACCTGGTGTTGTAAGACTTCTAACATTGAGTTGAATAGCTGGTTAATTTGTGGCATGGACACTTTACAAGTTTTTCTGAAAGCTTTAATTTAGAATTGCACTATGTTTATAAATTCTCCTCAGTTGCCTACTCTGTTTTGTCATAATTAACAGGGTTCGACTACAGACCTATCGTACAAACAAAATGGGATGGGGTGTTCGGTCATTGCAGGACATTCCCAAGGGTCATTTTATCTGCGAGTAAGTGTTGGACTTCACAGTTAGTAATGCTGCAAATGGAGAGTGATTTATATTTAAAATGAATTTTCCTGATGTGTAAATGATTTAAATGCCACTACTTCGAAACAACATAGCAATGTACCGTGTTTTTACTTCCCAACTAACTTGCTCAATAATAGTGCACTTCCGACAATCCCTAAATAATGATTATGAAAAAAAGTACTGAATGATATATGGCTGTTTGGTCCAGCAAAACTCTTCAATAGATCAAGCACATTGACCTTTTTTTTAGCATATATAATTTAGGCTCTGCTGAAGAAAATTAATAACTGTGGATGTAGGTTGAATAAATCCTAAAGCTGTGAAAAATATCTCCCCTTGGGTAATTTACCAAAGCTCCAGGGTACCAGTTTAAAGGTTGCATCTTTAGTTGAAACAGATGCTGATGTTCAAGATTAATACAGGAAAAATAACCAATGCCCTTCATTCTCATCTGTCTTGTTAGTTGCATCTAATTTGGCTAACTTCTGCACCCACATTATGATTGAGAGTACTCTCATTTAATAGTCTTGCGGTGTTTTTATATGAGGAAAGATCCTTGTGTAGCAACAGCCATTTCTTGTATTTTTGATATTCAGTTCTCTCAATCTCCTGCCTTTCTACACAATGTTTTTTTTCTAATAAATTTAGAATACCCAATTAATTTTTCCAATTAAGGGGCAATTTAGCCCCTTTTGGCCAATCCACCTACCCTGCACATCTTTGGGTAGTGAGGGTGAAACCCATGCAAACACAAGGAGACTGCAAACTCCACATGGACAGTGACCCACAGCCGGGATCGAACCTGGGACCTCGGCACTGCGTCACCGTTCTACCCACTAAACAATCAGAGTTAATTACAAAGTTTGATTTCATTCATGTCTTACTGAAATGTCAATATTGTGAAATATTCATTATCACTTTGGTCTATTGAGTTTACTGAAAAGTCTTACTGAAAGGGGATTCTTTTGTATATATTTGTATTTGTGCTTCTCTGTTATTTAATTGATTTTCATGTTCATTTAAATTAACATTAAGCATACTGTTGCCGATAATTTGTCCCCTTTATTGTCTTTCATACCACCCACCCCCCACAAAAAGCTTTAACGTGCTTCCTTCCCATGAGGAACTTTGAACTTGTATTCCCTCTTTTGAGGTATATGTTCCAAGATCCTATATATCTTTTATCATCTCTCCTATATGCTGTACTAATGGGTTATAGAAGCTTTATACAAAACAAAATCCTTGCTCATTTAGTTTCTTGCAGGCTATTTGTTTCTCTGGGAGGCATCACTGCAAGTTTACACTGCAATGGTCTCTATGCCTGCCATATTACCATTTTCTTGGAAAACTTCTGTTCTAGTAGAACAAATGGATCACTTTGTTAAGTTGATTTGCAGCTTTGGGTGTTTCTCTTGATGAAGCATCTGGAGAACTTGAAGCCTTGGGCATTTCTTCCCCAATGGTGTAATGATTGCATATTCAGATAATACCCCCCATGATGATGACTTGTAGCTCTCAATGTTCTCTATTAACATGGGTTTGTACGTCCTCCTATCTAGTAAAACAAGATGACATTCCACGCTTCATTGAACACCTGTAATGTTAAAGTTAAGAATAGTATATTGGTGACAGACTGGCTTAATTAGCCTGATGAACATTTCTGAAGTGTTTTACTGTATCTTGTGCTTTTGTGTAATAACTACTACTGCTGTTGCAACCTTATCCTGATATAGTTATTTTGTAGCATGTCATAAATTGAAATTCATTATATAGATTATTGATCTTCAAATATATATAGTGGAAACCATTAGCAAATATTTTGATATGTCTTTTTATGTTTATGTCTGGAAATACTATTTTATGATATTCTAGCACATCTGGAAGTGAAGGTAGTTAAAATAATATCGTTGTCCAGATATTAAGATCAAATTATATGTTCCATTATCCATGTTGGTTGATTTCACTTGCATGGTAATGTATCCTTTAAACAATGGCACCTTTTCTTTGTACAAGGTATGTTGGGGAACTTATAACAGATGCAGAGGCAGATGTCCGAGAAGATGATTCCTATCTTTTTGATCTTGACAATAAGGTACTCATTACTTTGTTTCATGCCTTTCTGTGCCAGATCAATTATTATTTTTCTTGTTATTGCCCAATCACATTAAGGTTTGATTTTCAAATTGGTTTATTTAATGCTGATCCCCCAATCTTGAATGTTGTCCCTTTTCTTGAAATGCTGCCTGGTCAACAGAAGAAATACAAAGAGAGAACTTCTCAATCAAGAAAATTAGCAAAAATAATAAATTGGATTGATAAACTGCACATGTGCAATTCATTTTATGTAACCTGATGCATTGTCCTCACTGGCTTATTATAAATTATTGTTCTGAATCCAGATCGATTCGTATTAACAGTAAGGAATGAAGAATGTCAACATTATTGATTGTAGCATAAACTTTAATGTGCAAATTATCATATAAATCGCAAACTTTGCAAATTGCTTTTGACTATTTAATGAAGAGATGTGGAAGTGTTGTCAATATACAATGTAATACTTATCCTGTGGAAAAAACGTCAAGAAGTTTTCTGCCGCGGAAAAATAAAATGTATTTTAATCATTCCCTTCTCTACCATATGGAAGCCCCATCTCATATTGGGCTTCGGCACACAGTTTAGATGAACTTCACAGATGTTAGTAATAAAACCTGGGACCAAATGACTACGTTGTACAAAGAGTATGACATCCAGGTTAATGATGCGCTGTGTACTGAGTTGGTGCTGAGCTTAAGTTGGCTCGTTGGCTCCAAATCTGAGAGAGGCTGTGGTGCCAGTCATTTATTCACTGCTGGATCTTGTTGTTGATGTCTGTGGAGCTGCTTACAGCTGTGAGAGAGAGATCCAAAATAGTGACCTTCCTCGGTGAAGTAAAAGACTATCCTTCCTGTTTTCACATTTGTTAGATGAAGTGCTTGATTTTGGAATTTGTAGTTGTACATAACCTTTTGCTGTGAATCTATTTTTGTAAAGATTTTTACCAAAATATAAATAAATATTTTGTGTTGTTTGACCTTGAATTTCAGCAAATTCCCAATTAGTTCAGTTGACCAAGTATTTAGAACAACATTTTCAATAAACCACTCATGTTATATGCTTTCAGACTAAATGACTATTCATCAAAATGATATATTGAAGGGGATTTATGAGGACATATTGTATTTGTATCTAACAGTGTACAGATTTGATTAAATAGTTCACAAAATATTTCCTGTGATATTGCATCCAGTGAATCAGGAGTTTTATTTTTGTTAAAGTTATGTCAAGTCAAATTGGAAGAAACGCTGATATACCAATAATAGATGTCATCCATTGACCTGCAAGATAAGGGAAGTGGGCCTAGACTGTGGCAGTACTGGGGTGGGAGGCACTGCGGGGGATTCTGAATGCGTTTTGGGATCTGGGATCATTGGAAGCAAAGTGTCTGTGAGCGTGTGAGGGGTATCTCAGGATCTCAGCATTGAGGTGGTTCTGGATGAGAAAGCTTTGGAATTGTGGTCTGGATGTGTGAGAGCATGTAAAATACCCCCAGGTCCTGGGAACTTGGGGTCCGACAGGATCGCGAAGCTGTTCAGACATATAAGGGGCAAGTGCCAGACAGTATTAATGGATATTGAAAGTATTAAAAGGCACAATGACAATTTGTTGGGTAAATAAGCAAATTACTATGCAGTTTGTCATTACTTAAGTTTTTCAGTTTTGTTTGAAGTCTTAATTTAGACAAGTACTGAGAAAAAAATGGTAGATAAGACATCCTCAAGCAAATTTTAAGTGATTCAATTAGTTTATCAAAAAACTGTGACAGCAAGTTTTTACAGAGTAGTATTTACATTTTTGGTGAGATTTGCCCAGTTGAAATGTTTATATCATTTTAAACTTTAAATGTTGAAACAAACGCTAATATTTGTGAGACAGGTTTGTGGACAGGATGTGTGATCCATTTTGGATTGATAATATAGACAAGTTGACCTCTAATGATGTTAGGCACTAAGTTGGAAAATATTATTAACTTTTTTCTGCTTTCTTTGTACTGCTTTTTTTTGTCTGTCTTGTTCCTTTCTTGCTCTTCTGCTGTCTTTGTTTCTCTGCACTCTGTATTTTCTCCGTTTTTCAGAAGTGACGTGACTTGCTGTGGCAGGTAAAGGAACCATCAGTAATTGCAGGTTACATTTAAGTTAAAAATGTGGCCGAGCACCCATCCCCTCTCCCCAGTCATATGTGCTTTTCAGCCCGGCCTTCCTTGCAAAATCCTGAATCCCTAATTTTCTTAATCTCTCCTCAATCCCGTTACAACCAGATCAATTCCTGAATCCTGTCTCAGGTGTCATTCACCTCGGGGCTAACTTTCTAAGCACTACCCTTCCCCACTTCTATTAGCTCCCCTCAAAGGACAATGAAAAGCCAAAGACCTCATACACACTTTCTGTTGTCATACTTCCCTTCCCCTTCCTTAACAGTTTCACTCAAAATCAAGTCTTTTTTGATTTCAAAATCTAACCTTTTTTTAAAAAGAGAAACCCTATTAATCTGTTGGTCTCCCCTTTTCTTTTCTAGTAACCATTCACAATTTAAAACACAGTTGCACAGCTTTAAGCACATGCTTTTTCTGACTGTCAGCTGAAATAATTGATTAGCTTCAAAAATAGTTTTGAAAATTTAATTATTAGCATGAAGAAAAATTCTCTCTCTCACACTTGAACTGTTTGCCAGTGTCTCTTTTGTGCATTTGTCTCTCTGTATACTTGCTGATTTTGGATATTAGGAATTCTGTTTACAAAAGAAAACAAAAAGGCAACCAACATTTTTTAAAATGGAAAATGGTAGCACAACATTTTGAGCGGTTAGTCGGAAAATTGTTGCACGGTAGATTATATATAAACAAGAGGAATAGAGGGTGGAATTTTATGGCACAAAATGGAGAAGTGGTCAGGTTCTGACTGAAAACTAGAAACACAGCCCGGTTTTCTGCCCAGATATTTTGAGACTTGTCAGAAAAAAATCGGTAAGCATGTTTAACAGCGTCACTCTGGTAGGACGGGGTCTCATGAAGATGGCAAGCCTACATAGAGACCAGGATGCCATCTTTAAAGGCGCCAATCTGCGCAAAAAATATGCTTTCGCCCCGCAGACATGGAGGAATCCTCCACAAGTATCGCTTCGATTTCCCCCCCTCCCCACAACCACAGAAGTGTCAGGAGGCGGTCACCCCGTCCCGTGATCTCCGGCATGCACCCCTCTTTCTTTCTCTCTTCCCCCCACCCACACACACACACACATCACACATAAGGGCAAGCCCCCCCCCTCCCAGTGGAGAAAGGATTGCACCCTGGCAGTGCTAGGCGGCACTGCCAGCTTTTGCCCTCAACCCCAGGGCCTCCAAGCGTTGGTCATCATGACTGGTTCCCGTTTTCAAGAACCAGTAGTAAATCGTGCCTGCCTAACATCTCGCTGGTGGGCAGGAAGATTCAATGAGATCAAATGAATCAACAATAACCTCACTAATGATATTGAAACTGATTAAATTTGATGAAAATCAGGTTCTCACCCTTCCTAAATGTGAGCTTGATAGGGTTATCGGGGAGGGGCCCAGGAATATCACAAGGGGAAACATCGGCTGCACAAATCCGATTTGGTCTCTTGTGAGAGTTTACACCCATTTCAGGATTTACGCCCGCAACTGACGGCCCCACAGAATCGCGCACAGGAAATTCTAATGGTATATAGTTGACATAATATTACGACAATAGGATATAACATTTGGAGACAGATGTAACATTTCAATATAATTTTTAACATGGAGAATCAATATGTGATAGAAATTACGCGCAAAGCTAGTGTCCTTTGCAAGAATAAGTACGAATCTGTCACGGGCAAATAGCACTGCTGAGTGTTGGAATTGAAGTGAGGGATTTACTCTTTAAATCATCGCCAGATCCATTTACTGTTAATTCATGGACAAGTTCAGATTAGCAAATTGTACAGTGCAAACTCAGGCAAGTTATTTCAACATCAGTGGTGGGTAATGTTTTGGAATCGTGAATCAGCGTGGAAAAATAATCAGCAGGTACATGGAGAAGTTTGAGTTAGCTAAGGAGAGCCAGCACGGATTTGTAAAAGGAGACCATGCTTGGCGAATTTAATTGCATATTTGGATGAACAGGAAAGGGATTATGATGGATGTTGTCCATGTGAAAGCACCACATGAGAGGCTGGTTAGCAAAGTTGAGGCTTATAGAATAGAAGGTTTAAAGTCCAATTGGATAACAATTTGGCTTAAACACAGTCATGGGAATGGTAATTTTTCAGACTGGTTGGTGATAGAGGTGTTCCCCAAGGCTCAGTGCTAGGACCATTGTTTTTTTTGTTATATAGAAAAGAGTTGAATCTTGGAATACGGATTAAAATCAAATTTTCAGATGATATCGGAGTGACAAGCAGTGAGGATGATACAAATTGCCTACACCATATTGGACAGCAGAATGGACAAACAGGTAGCAGATGGCATTTAATATAGAGAAGTGAGGTGATACATTTTAGCAGATGGGATGGGACAAGGCAGTGTAAGTTTGGTGTCAAATTCTAAAGAGTATGCAGGAACAGAGGGACTTAGGCATGTGTATGCATCATTCTTTGAAGTTGGCAGAGAGTGGTCAGCAAAGAATTTGGGATCCTGGCCTTCATGAAAAGAGGCATTGAGTATTAAAGCAGGGAGGTTATGATGAACCTTTTATACAGCTCTGGTAAGAGCCCAACTAGATTATTGTGTCCAATTTTTGAAAATACGCATTCATAGGATGCAGGTGTCACTGGCCAGGCCAGCATTTATTGCCCATTCCTAATTGCCCTTGATTGGTGGTGGTGAACTGCCTTTTGGTCATCACACTTTATGAAAAATGTGAATGTCCTTGAGAGGATGCAGAGGAGATGTACCAGAATGGTTCTGGGGTAAGGTGGGATGGGATCCGGCAGGGTGGGTTTGTGGGAGGGGTAGCTCAAGTTTAGGTTGAAAAGGCTGGGTTTGTTCTCCTTGGAGCAAAGGACATTGAGAAGAGATTTGATGGAATGTATGCAATTATGACTGGCTTGGACAAGACAAGGAAAAGTTCTTCCCGTTAGCTGATGGTACAAGGACATGAGGACACTAATTTAAGATTTTGGGCAAGAGATTCAGGGATTGTGAGGAAGAACCTTTTTACATCAAATATAGCAATGACCTGTGTAATGGTATTTTCTGCTTATTTTCCCTTTTAATTTGCTGTTCTTATTTTGATCCATGGATGATGTCTCTTTAAGGCAAGCAGCCTGTGTCTTTAATTGAAACAGAAGACTCCAGAAGTTTAAGGAACGATCAATCACCTGATGATTTTTAGGCACCAGTGCGAGGCATGGGTTGGGACTTGGTTTGGTTGATTGGCTAATGACCAGTGAATGGGGCCAAAACGCTGTGCTGTGCCTGGTAACAGGTGGTAATTGGATTCTGTCCCAGTGCGGTTCATTCCAGAATTCGAAGGAGTTTTAGTTTAGACTCTGGCAACATGGAGAAAAGATCCAGTTCGCTCTCTCTCGCGCTCTCTCTCTCTCTCTCTCTCATTCTCAAGGTTTGAAAAGAAGTAGGATGCTCTCCAGGAAGGCTGTGAATACTGCATTTCTAAACTACAGAAAACCTGAATGAATAGAACTCCATAAGACCATTACAGGTTGTAAACCAAAGACTTTAATCTGCAAGATTACGGTGAAGAAAAGTCTGATTTTAAAAAACACCATCATCTGAAACCTATGACTTTTACCCCTTTCCACCCCTCTGTCTTGTGTGTAGAGGATGGGGGGGAAAGTTAAAGTGGGAAGTTAGGAATTAGTTAATAGTTAACCCCCATTGTCTTGACTGCAGTTTTCATTATAGTTCTTGTTATAAATAAAGTCATTTTGTTTAAATTACAAACCTGGTGACTATGATTATTGGGCAGCCATGGATCAAAGACTTTGGGTATTTTTATAAGAATTATTGGTTAATTCACTTGTGTTGTGACTCCGGGACCAGTCGGGCTGGAATTAGACACTCACTTGCCTAGGGTGTTGTAACACCTGGAACCCGCAGCCCATGGGGTGGTGGGAGGGGAAATAATGGTTTCAAGAGGAAAGTGGATGGAAAGAGATAAACTTGTCAGGCTGCAGGGATCAAGCAAGGGGACTGGGTTGGACTACCTGGATTGCTCCATGAGAGGCTGATATGGACTTGATGGGCTGCATGGTCTGCATTGTGCTGTAAATGACTCTGATTCTGTGATATTGATGCAAGGTGCCGTAGCTGTAATTGCTTCAACTTCTTGTTTTGGATAATATAAACATTTCAACAGAAAGGGGAAAGGGTGTGGATATTGTTGCTTACTTAAGTAAAGTCAACTTACGACAGTGATCTGACACTTAAGTCTATATTTGTTTTTAAGTTTGATTCTTTGAATGTTGGAAATTATTTTGAAAATCCAATGATTTTTAATTTAAAATAATAATCGACTCGTTGAAACATGCAGAATGGCATTGAAATCTACTAGTTTTTTCAAATTTAAACATTTAAATTGAGGATGACCAGTGTTGTACTTGCTTGCTGTTGCTCATTGTTATAAGTGTTCATTTGTGGCTTGTTGGTACTTCGATTAGGATGGAGAGCAATGCCAACTAAAATGCGTGCAAATTGAGTAACTTTTTTGTGATTAATTTGCATGTTGACACATTGTAGCTCCACTACTGACAGGAACATTGTGTGCAGATCTCTCCTCTCTCTCTCTTCCCCCCCCCCCACGAATTCCAAAAACTCATTTGTTGTAAATGTTATTATAGATAAAGGGTTGAAAGAAATGGAAAAAAATGGAATTAATACATTTAGAGACTATTAAATTAAATTAAATTAAATTAAAATAAAACAGAAAAAATAAATTAAGGGGGGGGGGGGGAGGTCTATTTTAAGAGTGAACAAAAGGGATACGCTCCAAAGCAACTTAAAATCCCATTAATAACTTTACTAGAATCATAATTTTATCGGTATTCAACTTAGTTTTGAAAATTGAAAGATTTGTTGTGATGGTATAACGATGGGTTGTAATAGCTGATGTTTTACACTTATTTTGGTTCAAAAAGAACAAAGTTGTTCGAGCATCGTTCACTGTTTTCTAAGAAATCAACACTCCCAATTTCCATAAGATGCAGGAAAATGTAGACCTAGAAAAATGAATATCTGTTACACTGCAACATACAATCTGTTTTGTATTCTAAGAGGTGAAACCTTTCTGTAAATTGTATCTTTTAGCTTGTGTTTATGTTGAAGGTCTGTTATCCTCTCTACCTATCATCAGGAATGGCAGATATTTAAAGCCTGAATAAATTTCATTGTAGTTTGCAGCTCCTATTTCCTATAGTTTTTTAACATTTATGTTGCATATCCATAGTGATGCTGTGCTTCCACTGTCATGTGCTTATTGTTAATTAATGATAAAATTTATCCATGCAATAAGTACACCCTGACACTAAGCTAGTATATTTTCACAAAAGCACGGAACTAATTTCTGGTTTACAAAAAAAACAACTGCTGAGAGTTTCCATAAGTAAGTACGGATTTAAAACCAGTTCAGGTATGAAACTCTGTCCTTGATTTTAAGTCCATGGCTTGGAACCTGAAGTTGGGGCCAGTTCCAAGTCCCAATCCTGTGTGGCATGTTCTAGACATGCCCACCCAATTTTTTTAAAGGGCCAGGATTATTAATGACTTGGAGCGAGCTTACTGTCCAGTAGAAGATTGCGGGCTGGCTCCTGAGACTGGAGGGCCAATGGGAGACCCTCCAGCACTGACGTATCAGCAGCCCCACTGGCTGATTTGTGATGGGAGGGTGCTTCAACATGGAGCTGCCCTCGGAAGCAGTGGTCAATATTTTTAATATTTGGAAACACTTCCAGGAGACAGCCAGCGGTTACAGCTGTGGCCTGGCAGCCATGACTGGTGTTGATGGAGCGCAGCCCCAACCTTTCCTGATATGTGCGCACCATGGTTGCCCTGCCATGGTCCCTTAGCTTCATTTACAACTAGAATGGAGCGTGAATTGACCCTAATTTTCTCTCCGTTGGTTGCCTACTGTTTGTGGGTAGAATTATTCTGACCTTGAACGAGCCTCCTATGAATGGCTTGGTGTTGGGATCATGGTGCTGAAGCAGCATATGATGGCTGGTGTATGTTGTTGACCCGCCCACCTCCAATCCTGACCACAATCTGCTTTTGAAATCCAGTCCAAAGTTTTTTGTTTGCTTGTTTGACCATTTAACATAAACTTGTGAACAGATAAATACAGACATCTCAGTACATCCTGGCACTGGTATGTGACTTGAACAGAGTGGTGAGAGTTTGGTGAATTGAACGCAATGGAAAGGAGGTACCCCATTGTTTTTTCTAACTTTTCACCTGTAGGAATTGGTTTTTACTCTACTGCAGGGGGAGAGGCTAGCTGTTGAGTATCTGGTAAGTGGTTAAGGTCAATTCTATTCCTAAGGTTTAAAATAGTACAGGAACTTGTGGTAAGGTTAGTAAAACACACACAAGGGAAATAAGTAGTTGAATAAAATAATTAGTTAATTAAAGCACATGATGGATGGATGGGAGACTAGGTGGTGAGTCTGGGCTGCAGCATGTGTGAGCTCCTGGATGCCATTATCTTCCAGGACAAACATGTCTGCAGTAAGTGTTTGCAGCTTGAGGAGCTTTGGCTCAGTCATTGAGCTGAAGGCCGAGTGCAGACATTGTGACACATCAGGAGGGGTAAAGTTACTTGAACACTTTGTACAAGGAGGCGGTCATGTCCCTTCAAGGTAGGGGGTCTTCTGATTTAGAAGGTGGTCAGGGGCAGGAGGGTTTGACAGCAGCTGAGGCGGGTAAGGGGACTCTGATGGCAGGAGTCTCAGTCGCTACAATTGTCCAAGAGGTTCTTTTGGCTTGACTGGATGAGAGTGAGACGGCAGGTTGGCTGAGCGAACTGGCCATGGCACTATGCTACAGAAAGCCATTTAAGCGGGAGGAGCAAAAAGGAATGTAGTGATAGAGGATAGTATAGTCAGGGTTATAGAGTCCAGAAGGGTGTACTTCCTGACTGGTGCCAGGGTTTGGGACACCAGCACAAGGCTGAAGAGGAACTTACAGCGGGAGGGGCAAGATCCAGTTGTTGTGGTCCATGTAGGTACCAATGACATAGGCAAGATGAGGATCTAGGTATCAAATAAAGAAGCAAAACCACAATGCTAATAATCTCTGGATTATTATCTGTGTCCAAATTGGCAGAGGGCAAGTACGTAAGAGGTAATTAAGTCTTTACAGATCCAGAGATAAGGGTAACCCCAGGTTAAAGAGATGTGAATTGTTTCAAGCCAGGATAGTTGGTAGGAATTCACAATCCCAGGCCAGATGGTGGAGGATGAATGTAATGCGACATGAATCCAAGGTCCCGGTTGAGGTCGTATTCATATGTTCGGACCTTGGCTATAGGTTTCTGCTCGGCGATTTTGTATTGTCATGTGTCCTGAAGGCCGCCTTGGAGAACGCTTACCCGGAGATCAGAGGCTGAATGCCCTTGACTGATGAAGTGTTCCCCGACTGGAAGGGAACATTCCTGCCTGGTGATTGTCGCGCGATATCCGTTCATCCGTTGTCGCAGCGTCTGCATGGTCTCGCCAATGTACCACGCTTCAGGACATTCTTTCCTGCAGCGTATGAGGTAGACAACGTTGGCCGAGTCGCATGAGTATGTACCGCATACCTTGCGGGTGGTGTTCTCACGTGTAATGGTAGTACCCATGTCGATGATCTAGCACGTCTTGCAGAGATTGCCATGGTAGGGTTGTGTGGTGTCATGGTCGCTGTTCTGAATGCTGGGTAGTTTGCTGCAAACAATGATGGGTTTTTCCAGCATCCTCTATTTTTCTTCCTCTGGTTACTGTCTGCCCTACCAGTGGAAACAGGCCTCCCCCATTAACTCTGTTCATATTTTTGAATACCTCTATTAAATATCCCCTTAGTCTGTCCGCTCTAAATAGAACAATCCTACCTTCTCTATTCTCGCCACAATAAATTTACCAAGCAGCTTGAAAGTAGCAATATTGTGTGCTGTTAATTTATAATCAAATGGTTATATTTTCAGTTTTGTTTGAAGTATCATTGCAAAATTGTGTAATGTGACATTCTTACCTTCAGGTTAATAGAATTCACTAAAAGGGTGCCAGTTGTACTTGGCATATGCATATCTTTACATGAGAATCTTTTTTAAAAAGTACATTACGTTGCCATTCAAAAGGAGAAGCATACCTACATGGAAATGTGCACTAGTTCTCTGAAGTACTTCATACTTTCCATTCCAGGCATAAATATTCTAAATACCATTTAATTACATTCCCAGTATTTTCATCTGAGGGAGGAAATGATCCATAATTTGTGTTTTTGTTTTGTTTTTAGGAAGGGGAAGTGTACTGCATTGATGCTCGTTACTATGGAAATGTCAGTCGCTTTATAAACCATCTTTGTGAGCCAAATCTGATTCCTGTGCGAGTTTTCATGTCACACCAGGATCTTCGTTTCCCAAGAATTGCATTCTTCAGCAGCAGAGACATCAAGTCTGGCGAAGAACTCGGGTAAACATTTAATGTTTTTGTCTTTTTCTCAACTAATAGCACGTGAAAATATTTCAACAAAATATATATCTTCGAATTCAATTTCACTTTATTGCCATAGGGAAAATAATTTTGAGTACATTGCTTATTCATTATAAAGTTACAAGTACATGAATAATAATAAAAAGAAAGAAAATACCCTATCAGAGGGGTCTAACTTTATTTAATATAAATATATATTATATGTAGAGCAAACTACTCTGATACATTAAAATAATCAGTCAGTGAGTCACACCATGAGTGCATATCCTAATCCGTACATCGAACTCCTTTTAAAAGTTCTTCTGGAGAAGGGCACAAATGAGTTCAGGAACCCATTGGTCCAGCATCAGAGAGATTGTAGTCTTCTCCCAGAACACATCCAACAGTAATCCTGAGACAATGGGTGATTTTCATTATTTGTGACACTCTTTACTTTCTAAAGTCTTTTTAAAGCTAACTTTCATTTTTCAACATCGTTCTCTAGCTGCATATCAGACAATAATTCTATGGTGTGCTGGAGATGGTCCACCATTTTAAAATAATTAAAACACCTCATCAAATTTCTTAGAGCAGATTTTGTCAAGAAAGATCTGCTCATCAAATACTGTTCCTGCTTTATTCAGTAACCTCTGTACCCTTAAAGAGTCTACTTTCCTAAGACAACAGTAGCAGGAGAGATATCCAAAAGGATAGGACTCTCAATGCAGGCATATGGAAGAGTTTCATGATTGTGGGATACAAGCCGTTGGCTTGTTTTACAGTGCAAGTAAAGATCTTTGTGTCTAAGAGATAAATTCCATGCTAAACTCTGTTTATAAATTATTGGATTCAACCATAACCTGAAGTCCAACTTGCCTCAATTCAGGTTCACATGCTTCAAATATTATAGTATTCACTCTATTCACTTGCTTAAAATATTACAATAGGTTGGATACACTTCTGACCAATGTAGAACAGTGTATCTCGCTGTTACCGGTCATCCTGCTGCAAAGAAAATGCAGGTAATAAATGGACACCTGCAGTATAAAATTGGCGCTAAATATATATTCAGTGACTAATGTAGTGTTGCAGTCAACCTGTAAAATAATAGTACTGTTCAAGAGTTGCTTGAGGAGAGCCATAGTCCTTTTTTAAGGGGCACTTTTAACACCCTGCTGTGTTTGTTTCTTAGTTTTGATTATGGAGACAGGTTCTGGGACATCAAGAGTAAATATTTTACCTGTCAGTGTGGTTCAGAGAAGTGCAAGCATTCAGCTGCTGCCATTGCTCAGCGACAAGCTACAGTATCTCAACTTGAAGCACAACAAAATGGACTCCCAGACACCAGCTCAGCCGCATCCGCCAATGTTTCTTGACATGCTAATTCAACCTGGACCACATTGAGCTGCATTGAGAGAAATGGCTCTGCTTGTGTGAACAGACTCTTGGAAGCACCAGCTCAGCTGTACTGATGAAATTCTTCCTGCGAATTGTCTGTCTAGATATTGACAATAGGACATTTAATAAATTGAACTTTTGTTATAGTGAGGGCCAACAGTTATGGTGCTGATTACTGTGATTTTACTCCTAAGTAAAACTCACCTCGAGATTGTATAAAGGAACAACTTGTTTTTAACATGAATTCAAGTCAAACTTTTTTACATGTAGTAGTATTAGTAATGGTCAAAGTAGTAAAAGTTTGTCTTTATGAAATTACCATCTGCTGTTGATGCGTGATGGTTGGACATTAAAAACACCATTTTGCATAAAAAATTTTAAAGGTCCTTTAGTGCAGGTCAGTTTTTTTTTGTGCAAGTCCTTTGAGAACTTTACAGAGACATTACTGTTTGCATTCATTATAATTTTTAATGGTTTTAAGGGCATTTATGCTTGATCCATTAGTGTTCTGAATTTGTATGCAAATCTTGCTCAAATGTTATAAATAAAAGCAGTTCGTAATAGATTTGTGAAGTGTGAAGCTTATTTTAAACTGATGTGACTACTTTAGAGACTATCACCTTATTGAAGACAATAAGAGCACATTTTTGTGTTCAATTTGTGGCAATCTTATATAAAATATTAGATTAGAGAAATACAGCACAGAACAGGCCCTTCGGCCCACAATGTTGCACCGAACTTTTGTCCTAGGTTAATCATAGAATTTTGGACAATTTGTCATGGCCAATCCACCCAACCTGCACATCTTTGGACTGTGGGAGGAAACCGGAGTACCCGGAGGAAACCCAAGCAGTCACGGGGAGGATGTGCAGACTCCACACAGACAGTGACCCAAGTCAAAATCGAACTTGGGACCCTGGAGCTGTGAAGCAATTGTGCTATCCACAATGCTACTGTGCTGCCCTTAAGAAGTTAACCTACACTCCATTATTCTACCCTAATCCATGTACCTATCCAATAGCCGCTTGAAGGTTCCTAACGTTTCCGACTCAACTACTTCCACAGGCAGTGCATTCCATGCCCCCACTACTCTCTGGGTAAAGAACCTACCTCTGACATCCCCTCTATATCTTCCACCATTTATCTTAAATTCATGTCCCCTTGTAATGGTGTGTTCCACCCGGGGAAAAAGTCTCTGACTGTCTATCTATTCCCCTAATCATCTTATAAACCTCTATCAAGTCGTCCCTCATCCTTCTCCGTTCTAATGAGAAAAGGCCTAGCACCCTCCACCTTTCCTCGTATGACCTACTCTCCATTCCAGGCAACATCCTGGTAAATCTCCTTTGCACCTTTTCCAAAGCTTCCACATCCTTCCTAAAATGAGGCGACCAGAACTGCACACAGTACTCCAAATGTGGCCTGACCAAGGTTTTGTACAGCTGCATCATCACCTCACGGCTCTTAAATTCAATCCCTCTGCTAATGAACGCTAGCACACCATAGGCCTTCTTCACAGCTCTATCCACTTGAGTGGCAACTTTCAAAGATCTATGAACATAGACCCCAAGATCTCTCTGCTCCTCCACATTGCCAAGAACCCTACCGTTAACCCTGTATTCCGCATTCATATTTGTCCTTCCAGAATGGACACCCTCACACTTGTCAGGGTTAAACTCCATCTGCCACTTCTCAGCCCAGCTCTGCATTCTATCTATGTCTCTTTGAAGCCGACAACAGCCCTCCTCACTATCCAGAACTCCACCAATCTTCGTATCATCTGCAAATTTACTGACTCACCCTTCAACTCCCTCATCCAAGTCGTTAATGAAAATCACAAACAGCAGAGGACCCAGAACTGATCCCTGCGGTACGCCACTGATAACTGGGCTCCAGGCTGAATATTTGCCATCCACCACCACTCTCTGTCTTATATCAGTTAGCCAGTTTGTTATCCAACTGGCCAAATTTCCCACTATCCCATGCCTCCTTACTTTCTGCACATGCCTACAATGGGGAACCTTATCAAATGCCTAACTAAAATCCATGTACACTACATCCACTGCTTTACCTTCATCCACATGCTTGGTCACCTCAAAGAAGTCAATAAGACTTGTAAGGCAAGACCTACCCCTCACAAATCCGTGCTGACTATCCCTAATCAAGCAGTGCCTTTCCAGATGCTCAGAAATCCTATCCCTCAGTACCCTTTCCATTACTTTGCCTACCACCGAAGTAAGACTAACTGGCCTGTAATTCCCAGGGTTATCCCTATTCCCTTTTTTGAACAGGGGCACGACATTCGCCACTCTCCAATCCTCTGGTACCACCCCTGTTGACAGCGAGGATGAAAAGATCATTGCCAACGGCTCTGCAATTTCATTTCTTGCTTCCCATAGAATCCTTGGATATAATCCGTCAGGACCGGGGGACTTGTCTATCCTCAAGTTTTTCAAAACGCGCAACACATCTTCCTTCCTGACAAGTATCTCCTCGAGCTTATCAGTCTGTTTCACACTGTCCTTTCCAACAATATGGCCTCTCTCGTTTGTAAATACTGAAGAAAAATACTTGTTCAAGACCTCTCCTATCTCTTCAGACTCAATACACAATCTCCCGCTACTGTCCTTAATCGGACCTACCCTCGCTCTAGTCATTCTCATATTTCTCACATATGTGTAAATGGTTGTTGGATAAAGTGTTTATAAATTTATGTGAAGAAGCCACATGAAAAATCCCTACACACATGCCGAAGGATTTGTTTCAGTTGGCAGCTTCAGATCGAGTGGAAAGATTGAATCATATTTAAAGGTGCATTTCTGTTATAATTTAATTTGGTGGACTAAAATAGTCGAACAGGATGTTTGTTGTGTATGCTGTTGCCAAACATATTTGATGTATTCAGTTCAGTGTTGATATTAGACTGAAGCAAGTGCGTCTTCATTATAACAGCCAGATCAAAAACATTTTAAAAGGACTTGCACTGTTTCTTCAACTTGGCAAACCTGGCTGCCATTGTATACTGTGAACACGCAGCTAGCTAGTCTCAAGTATGCTAAAGCTTATCGATAGCACCTCTCAAATCCACAAACTACTGACTTAGATGATCAGGGCTGAAGGTCATTCCTTAAGTTTCACCTTTATTATATGCTTCAAAAGTGCTTAACACAAACTTCTGGTTAAAAGTTTTGTAAAATTTCAGGAATATTGAAGTTAAATGACCTCAGGATTGGTTCATAAAATGATGAGAGCCAGTTGGATGACTGGTCTTTGGGAGAGCTTCACAGCGCCAGGGACCCGGCTTTGATTACCAGCTTGGGTCATTGTTTTTGCGGAGTCTGCACGTTCTCCCAGCGTCTGCGGGTTTCCGCCCACAGTTCCTGAAAGACATACTTGTGAGGTGAGTTGCACATTCTGAATTCTCCCTCAGTGTACCCAAACATGCGCCATAGTGTGGCAACTAGGGGATTTTCACTAACTTAATGTAAGCCTATTTGTGAGACTAATAAAGATTATTATAAATTCCTTGCCATCCCAGTAAACAAGAGCATGTGTAGAATTAGGAGTGTACAATGCTGTACGGAGACTTAATAGGGCAATGTCAGAATCATCCAATAAATCACTGAAACAAAGTATTTTTCAGCGACAGTGCTCTCCAGTTGGGATTTAGCAGCACGGAACATTTCGGTGTGAATTAATATTGACAAAAACTTTGTACAAATGGTATAAATTTGAGGTATAACCTGACCACTGGAAATCCAACACCTCTGTCTGATGTGTTTAAATGTCAATACATCCAATTATAATGGGCATCTTCTCCTCGGCTTTGATTACATTCAAATTGTCCATGAAGCCAAGCATCTACTTTCCCGCCAATCCCAATTTTCTGATCGATCAGCGAACTGCTTCTTCGACCCTATTTGTGCTTCACCATCAACTTGTCTCAACCACCTTCACAATCCTTCCTCAAAAAATCCCCAAAACGCCAAGTACCAGGAGTTATATTCAACTTTCTTTCAAATTCGTTGGTGCTTTCTCTTGAGTGTAAATTGAGGCTGATAGTCCATTGGAATACAAAGGGCATTTGGCAGTATCAGGTTAGAATTATTATTAGGATCCCAGACCAGACACCAACAGTGGACTCAAACCCCAATATTTTAGTTTATTTTGTAAGACAGCAGAAGGAATGATTTGTGTTCCAGGGGTGATTGCATGAAGAAATAGGAATTTGGTATTTTAAAAAAAACAAATTTATTCTGAATACAATCTTAAACTATTAACCTTCACACCCAATAAGAATAGCTTACAATTACCCCTAAACACTACTGTTCAATTTCCCATTAAATAACAAGACAAGACCTCAAAATCAGCATAGAATTATACATACTTTGCAAAACAGATTTGGCTCCTGTTACAGCCCCTTCAGACTCTGGCTGACTGTCTTCAAAAAGCTGGTTTACCTTGCATGTTTCAACATCTTCCTTGTCCCCAGACAAGACTGTTCTGCTTTAAATATTAGTACTCCTTTAGAGCTATCCTATTGTGAGAGAATTGTCAGACTTCACCTCTTCTCTCTCCAAAGCCATCTCCTTCTCTGCATTTCTTAGCTCCAACCAGCAACAGCACCATCTCACCAAGCTGAAAAACAAATTAACGCTGCAGACTGAAAGTACCTGAACTCCCCAGGGACTTAGTCAAACCTCAGTGTATTTGCCCAGACTGAAAACCACATTCCTTTGGTCAGTTTCACCTTCTGGCTCCGAGAAGCTCCCATGCCTTTACAAAACAAAACCCTTTTTAAAAAAACATGACCACTGCAGCCAAACACACTAACCGTAAGCTTTTAACCCATAAATTGTCCCAATATTTAGAAGCCAAAAACCCTGCCCAATTATTCCCAAGTTTTTTGTTGTATTGGACAAGTTGGAATTTTCTCTAGATTGACATTGTTAAATTAATTAAACCTAATAAATTACTTACTAAATCATAAGTGGCGGGTTCACCAAACCAAAGGCAGGTAAAAAAAGTTTTTTAAAAAACTAATTAGTTAATTACATTAACTTATATAGCTTAATCTTTTGTAAAAAGGGAGTTCATGAGGGGTCTAGTCATGCAGGGGAGCTTATGCACCTCCTGTGCTAAGTGGCAGATCATGGACGTTTTCCCTGGTGGCCACGTGAGCAGGAAGTGTGTCTAACTGCAGCTACTGACTAACCGCATTTCGGAGCTGGAGCTGAGGGTGGATTCACTGACGCATCCAGGATGCTGAGCAAGTCGTGGATAGCACTTTCAGTGAGGTGGTCACACTGCAGGTGAGGATTGAACAGGCAGAGAGCATGGGTGACCACCAGAAAGAGTAGAGGTAGTGCAGGAGTCCCCTGTGTCCATCCCCCTTTCTGACATATACCATTTTGGATACTGTTGGAGGGGGGTGGGGGATGACTATAGAGGAAAAGTGTGGCCACCAACCTAATGGTACCATGGATGGATCTGCTGCACAAGAGGGGAGTGGGGAGAATGGTAGGGGATTCAATTGACATTGTTAAATTAATTAAACCTAATAAATTACTTACTAAATCATAAGTGGAGGGTTTGCCAAACCAAAGGCAGGTAAAAAAGTTTTTTAAAAAACTAATTAGTTAATTACTTTAACTTATATAGCTTAATTTTTTGTAAAAAGGCAGTTAATGAGGGGCCTAGAGTGGAACAGATAGGCGCTACTATGGCCATCAATGTGACTCTCGGATAATGTGTTGCCTCCCTTGTGCCAGGGTCTGGGATGTTACTGAATGGCTGCAGGGCATCCTGAAGGGGGAGGGTGAAAAACCAAAGGACATGTTGGTACCAATGACATGGGTAGAAAGAGGGATGAAGTCTTGCATCAGGAATTCAGGGAGCTAGGCTGTACACTAAGAGCAGGACTCTGGTTGTAATCTCTGGCTTACTCCCAGTGCCATGCGTTAGCGAGTATAGAAATAGGAGAATAGCGCAGGTGACTGCGTGGCTTAAGAGTTAGTACAAGAGAGAAGGTTTTGGATTCCTGGACCACTTGGACCTTGTCTGGGGAAGGTGGGACCTGTACAAGCGGATGGTCGACATCTGAACCAGAACGGGACTAACATCCTTGCTAGTGGATTTGCTGTAGAAGAGTTTAAACTAATTTGGCAGGGGAGGGGACGCAGACTGTTTGCAGAATAGGGACACAGTATAACATAGAAAAGCAATCAGGTCAGAGGGAATACAGTTTCAGGAAAGTAAGGGAGTGAGTGGAGTGGGTCGTCCACCCACGGATGCAACATGTCAGTCACCCTGTCATGGCAGGACGGTGGCGAGGACACTCCCGCTGGTTGCCGTGGCTGATGGGCATAGCCCACTGACGCACCGGTGAGGAGGACGTTGTTAACTGACCGTTGGACGCAGATAGTGACCAGGGGTTAGGCTGGCCACGTGTCAGCAGCGCGACCAGGCCACCGGGACACACGGGTATCCCGTGGCAGGCGGCTGCCGAGGTGTCGAATAACCTCCGTCTAACATGTTGTTTCTCTGCCCCCACCACCCTTCTGTAGGTGACCATGTATGCCAACCAGACAGCGATGTTCACCGCAGTTGTTGATGCTGCTGCACTGCAGTTGGCCATCCAGCAGCGTCGACAGTGACAGCCCACAGTGGATGCAGGGGCAGCTGCAGCAGAGGGAATGGCTGCGGAGTGGCCCGTCGTCGCCGTACAGGCCACAGCCTAGGGTGTACCGTGACCGGATGTCTTTCGAGGCCCTACCGGACATCACATGCAGGAGGAGACTCCGGTTCAGCAGGGAGACGGTTGCACATATCTGCCACCTCGTGGCGTACCTCGCCCCACGTGGAACGGGAGGAGGACACGCTATACCGGTATCCGTCAAGGTTACGGTGGCACTAAACATTTACGCTACCAGTTCCTTCCAGGCTCCAAGCAGGGACCTATCCGGGATATCACAGGCATCAGTCCACAGGTGCATCCGGGACGTGACCGACTCCCTGTTCGCCATTACGGACTGTTACATTACATTTCCCGAGGACCGAGCACATCAGGAAGCATGAGCCCGTGGATTTGCCAAGGTGGCCGAGATACCGATGGTCCAGGGAGTGATCGATGGTGTTCACATCCCCATGCGCCCACCTGCAGGCAACAGAGAAGTGTTCACTAACAGGAAGGGCACATACTCGATGAACATCCAGGTGGTCTGCGACCCCCACATGAGGATCATGCACGTGTGCGCAAGGTTCCCAGGGAGTGTGCATGATGCCTACATTCTCGCGCAGTCGTTCGTCCCCGCAATGTCTGAGGGATGCCCCCCCGGCTGAGGGGCTGGTTGCTGGGCGACAGGGGTTATCCATTGAGGTCTTGGCTGATGACGCTGATACGGAGGCCTCAGACCAACTTGGAGACCCTATACAATGAGGCCCATGCAGCAACCAGGGGTGTGGTGGAGCGGTGCTTTGGCCTGCTGAAGATCAGATTCAGATGCCTGGACCGCTCCGGAGGGGCCCTGCAGTACCGGCCCGATAGGGTCGGTCGCATTGTTGTGGTATGCTGTGCGCTGCACAACATCACAATGCAGAGGGGAGATGCCCTGGTGGAGGAGTCGGAGGGAGAAGCCAATGGCAGTGGTGCTAACGCTAACTAAGAGGAGGAGGAGGTGGTGGAGGAGGATGGTGTGCAGCAGGGTGGGGCGTTGGGCGCAGGACACAGGCATGACCCGGGTGCTGGTAATGTCCATGAGGCTGCACGACGGCACCGTTGAGGACAGCGGGCACGCGACGCGTTGATGGCTGCAAGATTCACGCATCGCATGGGAGGGGATCGCTGAACACTATCACCTGCATCGCCAGTCGTGCACACGGACGGCACACAACCCCCAACACCCCCCCCCCCCCCCCCCCCCCCCGCAACTCCCTCTCCGCGTACACTGATCCAATTCGACATCACCTTACCAGTGCAGCACAACGGTATAGCACTGCATTGATGGCTGTGTCAGCGGGTGTGATCAGTGCCATGTTGAATGATGACAGCCCGATCTGCGATGAGCTGTGAGCTCAGAATCGTGACACGGAGTCTGACTCATGGCAATAGCTGAACCATCCATCTCGGTGGTCGGTGCGTTCGTCAGGGACACTCAATCATGTGCCCGGAGCCCCGCGACATGACTCCCCGTCGGCACTCGTTTCGTAGGTTGACCCGGCCTTGATGGGCCAGGTTGCTCGGCGGGCATGTCGGATGACGTGGTGCCACCCTGCTCTACCCGCTGCCCACCGGATGCGCCATGGACGGGACGGGGGGAGGCCGAGCGTTCAGGGACATCCCGTGATGGAGTTAATGGGACGGCCCCCAGAACCACCACCTCCCTCGGGGAGCCCGGTGGCCCCGGGCCTCACTGTGGGACGGAGGTGCATGCGGGGAGGTGCCCTGTCACCCCACCTACACCTGGTGCTGCCAATCCTGTAGGCCTGCAACAGTATCGACCAGGGTCCGAATATTCGCTGAGACGGAGTCCAAGGAGTGAGACATTCCCGCCAGGGACTGTGCGACCTCGACCTGTGAGTGCACGATGCCATCCAGCACGTGCGTCAGGCAGTCGATGCTCTCCGCGACTGACTGCTGGGACTGTGCCATGGCCTACTGGGACTGGGCCATGACCCGGTGAGACTCGGCCAGGGCCCGTAGCACGCCAGCAATGTCATTTTGGTTCTGGCGCATTGCTGCCTGTGAGAGGGCAGCCCTCTCCAGGGCCATGGATGGCACGTGCACATGAAGCCCAACGCCTTGCAGAACCTGACCCTTGGCCGATACCGTTTCATCCATTGCCTCAGCCGCGGACGCCACCCGTGCGGTGTCGGACTGGGTGGCTGCGATGAGCGGCACCACTCCCTGCTCCTGGACACGGATGGACTCCTCCAACTGCGTCTGCAGCTGTTGGAAGACAGCCCTCATCCCGTCATTGTGTCCCTGGGTTTCAAAATGCATCGGCTGTCCGGGTGTGTCGAGTAAACCCGGGAACCGTCTGGGTAGCAGCTGGATGCTGGGCCTGGGCTGCCCTCCGACTGTCCAGCCCCTCGGCTGCTCCGACCTCCACCTGCTGTATCGGCTCGGCTGTGTGGTGCACACCAGACCGTGACCCAGGAGCCTCATCACTTAATTGCTCAACCGAGGTGAGTGTGTCTGGGATGGTGGATGGTGTGGGAAACAGCAGTGCCGCAAGCTCTAGGTCCTCATCCGTCAGTAAGTTCGGTGTGTCCTGGTCCCAGTCATGGCACGGCGCAGGGCGCACACGACCCGTGTGCAGTTCATCAGTGGCTGAGTCCGTTGACTGCGTCGCCATCCTCTGTGCGTCTGGGTCCACAGACCCCGTCCTGTCCTGTCTCACGGCCCGACCTTCGGGCAACGCACAGCCATAAAAGTTGGCACTGTCCGTCCTCTGTACGTCCCGCTCGAGAGTCCCGGATTTGGAGGATGGTCCTCCTGGCAGACCTACTGCCACCTTCTGGTGTGCGACCCTAGATGCGGTTGTCGTCGCGGGTGGTCAGCTGTGTGTGGAACCAGACGGCCCTGTGCGTTCATTGGCTGGCCCTGGGGAACAGAATGATACGGGGTTAGTTAGACACACTCGGCCGGTTGTCGGATGGTCCAGTGAGCAGAGTGAGAGGGGAGAGAGGATGGCTGGTCCAGTGGGTAGAGTGAGAGGGGAGAGAGGATGGGTGGTCCAGTGTGCAGAGTGTGAGGGGAGAGAGGATGGGTGGTCCAGTGTCCAGATTGTGAGGGGAGAGAGGATGGTTGGTCCAGTGTGCAGAGTGTGAGGGGAGAGAGGATGGGTGGTCCAGTGGGTAGAGTGTGAGGGGAGAGAGGATGGGTGGTCCAGTGCGCAGAGTGTGAGGGAACAGATGGGCTGGGGGGGGGGTTCATGCAGGGTTGTCTCACTTGCTTCTATGCCTCCAACCTCTCATTGGCAGATACCCCAGCGAGGCCCAGTGCCCTCTGCTCAAACACTGTCAGGAGGTGCATAACGGGTGAACCCCCTCCGGTTCTGTTGCGCCCCCGGCTGTTGTGCGCAGTCTTTTCCTGTTGGGTGGGGGCATGGATAGAGCATCACAATTGGGCGGGTATCATCACGGCGTTCAGATATAGGCTACATTAATGCTGGGTGGGGGGAAAGTTGGAGCCACACCATGTCATCTCGCCAGGGGGTCGCAGCGCTCATGTGGGTCTGTGACAATGTTGTTGACCACCCTCCGCTCACTCTCGCCCCCCCTCTCCCTCGTGCTCGGGGGGGGGGCGGTGATGAGGGACATGGGGGGGGGTGGTGGCTGTGACCCAGGGGCACCCTCGTGGCACTCACCCTGGCAGCCCTGGTGAGGTCGTGGAGCTTCTTGCGGGATTGCTCCCCGGACCGAGGGGTCTGCCCCACAGCACTGACTGTCGTGCCCACCTCACACCATGGCCGTTGCACAGCGCTGGAAGGGTGGCGATGCCCTCATTTTGGGCAGAGGATGCCCCTGCGCAGCTCCACCTCATCTAGGAGGGTCTCGAGGTCGGCATCTCGGAACCTCGGCGCTGCCCTCCGTGGCTCTGTCATTTTCCTTCCTCTTCTGCTGCGTGCACGCCTTTTAAGACACGGCGTGGTGTCATTCGGGCATTGCGTGCTGACGACGCGCATGTTATGTCACACCCCCCCCCCCCGAACTGCGCGGCCCCGATGCTAGCCCATTCCCGGGGCCAGAATTAGTCGCGATCGGGGGCCGTTTCGCGTCGTCGTTAAACTCGACGGAGTTCATGACGGCGAGGTCGCTCCGCCGCGACATTGGAGAATTCCGCCCATGATCTTCCACTCGCAAAGCCATGCTGAATGTCTCTAATCAGTCCTTGCCTCTCTAAATGCCTATGGATCGTGCTCTCAGAATACCTTCTAACAACTTGCCCACCACAGATGTTAGGCTCAACAGTTTGTAGTTCCCAGGCTTTTCCCTGTGGCCATCCATTCCCTGAGTTCATCAGCCTTGCACTCAGGTCTCTTCCATTGAAATCAATGCAGTGGAGCAGAGTTCGTAAACTGTATACAAGAGAACTTTTTAGTTCAACATGTGGTGGATCCAACAAGGGATGGTGCAGTGCTGGACCTAATTCTGGGGAATGAAGCCGGACAGGTGGTTGATGTGATGGTAGGGGAGCATTTTAGTGATAGCGATCACAGCATGGTGCAATTTAAGTTTGTTATGGACTTGGAAGTAGACAAATTTCAGAAAAAGGTCTTGGATTGGGGGAGAGCAGGATCTGGCCAAGGTAGGTTGGAGCAAGTCAGCGGTGAGAAGATCTACCGAAGAGCCGTGGGGAATGTTCAAAGTGGAAATGGGGAGGGTACATGCCCAACATGTTCCCTCAAGGGTAATAGGAAGGAGTAACACACCCAGATAACAATGGATGACCAGAGATATTCAGGATACAATGAGAAGGAAGATAGAGATTTTTAATGAGTACAAGGGGAGCAAATCAACAGAGGCATTAATGGAGTACAGAAAGTGCAGGATGGAGCTTAAGAAAGCAATTAGGAGAGGAAAGAGGGGAATATGAGAAATTTCTAGCTGGCAAAAGTGGGAAAATCCTAAGATATTCTATAAGTATATAAATGGGAAGAGGATAACTGGGGAAAGAATAGGGACTAAGGGGGAATCTGTGGAGCCAGAGGACATTGGTAGGGTATTAAATAAATATTTCACACCTGTATTCACGCAAGAGAATGAGGTGGCAGATATGGAACTCTGGGAGAGAAACTATGAGGTTATTGAACAAGTTGTCATAGGGAGCGACAAGGTATTGGAGGTGTTGGCAGGCTTAAAAGTGGCGAAATCTCCAGGTCCCAATGAATTGTGTCCCAGGTTGCTGTGGGAGGCAAGGGAGGAAATTGCAGGGGCCCTGACCTAAATTTTTAATTCTTCTCTGGCCACGGGAGAGATGCCGGAGGACTGGAGAATGGCGAATGTGGTCCCACTATTTAAGAAAGTCTGCAGGGATAAGCCAGGAAACTATAGGCCAGTGAGTCTCACGTCAGTGGTGGGGAAACTAATGGAGAAAATTCTGAAGGAGAGAATGTACCTCCACTTGGAGAGGCAAGGTTTGATCAGGAATAGTCAGCATAGCTTTGTCAGAGGGATTTTTTGAGCACATGACTAAGTGTGTAGATGAGGGTGCAGTTGATGTAGTTTACATGGCTTTCAGCAAAGCATTTGACAACGTCGCACAAGAGAAACTTATAAAGAAGGCAAATGCACATGGAATACAGGGGAACTTGATAAGGTGGATTCAAAGCTGGCTGAGCTGAAGGAGACAGAGGGTGATGACAGATGGCTACTTTAGTGACTGGAAGCCAGTGTCCAGTGGCCACTGTATCACTGATCTGTGCTGGGTCCCCTATTGTTTATCATTTCTATGAAGGATGTAGATGGCCATGTGGGAGTAGGATCAGGAGGTTTGAGGATGACACAAAGATAAGCTGGGTGGTTAACAGTGAGGCTGAGAGTCTTGGGTTACGGGGAGATATAAATGGGGTCGTCAGATGAGCAGAAACGTGACAAATGGAATTTAATCCTGAAGTGTGAGGTGTTACATTTTGGAAGGAGCAATTTGACAAGGAAATATTCAATGAATGGCACCACATTGGGAAGTCCTGAGGAACAAAGAGACCTTGACATGTTTGTAAATAGATCTCTGAAGACAGAAGAGCAGGTTACTAGGATGGTGAAAAAGGCATGTGGCACTTTATCAATCATGGTATAGATTACAAAAGCAAGGAAGTCATGTTGGAGTTGTATAGAACATTGGTTAGGCCACAGCTGGAGTACTGGTACAGTTCTGGTCGCCACATTATAGGAAGGCTGTGATTGTTCTGGAGCGGGTGCAGAGGCATTTCACTAGGATGTTGCCTGGGATGGAACATTCAAGTTATGAGGCTGGATAGGTTTGGGTTGTTTTAGCTGAAGCAAAGAAGACAGAGGAGTGACCTAATCGAGGCGTTTAAGATTATGAGGGGCATAGACAGGGTGGATAGGGAACAGCTGTTCCCCTTAGTTGAAGGGTCGGTTATATGGGGACACAAGTTCAAGGTGAGGGGCGGGGAGGTTCAGGGAGGATTTGAGGAAAAACCTTTTTACTCAGGGTGGTGACGGTCTGGAATGCACTGCCTGGGAGTGTGGTAGAGGCGGATTGCCTCACATCCTTTAAATAATACCTATATAAGCACTTGGTATGTCTTAATATTCGAGGCTATGGGCCAAGCGCTGGCAAATGGGATGAGGGTTGAGAGATCAGGTGCCTTTCATGCGGCGGTGCAGACTCGATGGGCTGAAGGGCCTTTTCTGCATTAACGTATTCTGTGATGTTTGTAAAACCAAAACCACCCATTTCAGTTGCCAACTACATTGACTTTGACTTTGATTCAGTTACCCTTGCTGGATGTTAACCCAGTCTGGATGTACTATTACCTCCAAATATTAGGGGAGACAAACCAGGAGTTTATTTGGTTTTGCTAAACTAGGGTTGGGGGGGAACCCAAAATGCATCATCCTAATATAAATGATCCAGTGACACGTTAATATTTTTCACAAACATATTCCTTGCGTGCGAGTGGGTTCACGTTCATTAATTGTTCACAAATAAACATTACCTAAAGTATTGTTCTATTTCAATGTACTTTGAATTTTTGAACAGCCACACCAGTGTTCTGGCTATCACCCGATTACAAACAGTTCATTTGGCTGGCGACGCTTACGTTTTTAAGTGCCTTTTAACGAGAAGTTAATGTTTATGCTGTGATAATAAGCACAGTAACAGGAAATAAGCTTTTCCTTTTCAATTCAGCAGGCACCACTTTCTGACTGCTGCATTTTATTAAAGTTCAGTAGGATTCTGTCTCCTTTTTGGTCCCACATGCATCGATAGCTTAACGTTTACGTTTTCACTTTAAGCTCAACCAGGTCTTTCCAATAAGAACGGAATATGGCACAAGGAAGGCAGGTGGAGAATGCGATGTGGGACGAGTGGAGATCATCCTTTGTTTATGGTGAGTTTCGGATGAGGGTTTAGGATCATTAAACTACCAGGATAAACTATTTTGCATGTTTGAAAAGTTGCAGTCAATTAATTGATTATCCTCGCTGTTCATTGGTCCACTGATTGATGGTCTTGAGGATGTATCACTCTAAATTATGTCCTTTACCGGTTTGAATGAGGGTACTTTCCATTTGTTGACGGGACGATTTGGCTTGAGTGCTCATTTTGTTTCATATGTTTGTATTTCTCCCCTTGCCTATCCCCTATGTCTTCCCCATTCACCGTTAAGGGCCTCACGGTAGCATGGTGGTTAGCATCAATGCTTCACAGCTCCAGGGTCCCAGGTTCGATTCCCGGCTGGGTCACTGTCTGTGTGGAGTCTGCACGTCCTCCCCGTGTGTGCGTGGGTTTCCTCCGGGTGCTCCGGTTTCCTCCCACAGTCCAAAGATGTGCGGGTTAGGTGGATTGGCCATGCTAAATTGCCCGTAGTGTAAGGTTAATGGGGGGATTATTGGGTTACGGGTATACGGGTTACGTGGGTTTAAGTAGGGTGATCATTGCTCGGCACAACATTGAGGGCCGAAGGGCCTGTTCTGTGCTGTACTGTTCTTAAAAAAAAAGAAAAGAAGTCTGAGAACATCAGGTTAAAGACCAACAGGTTTATTTGGAATTACTATGTTTTCGGCGCGTAACACCTTCCATCAAGTGAGTGGCTGGGTAATGTAGAATACTGGGTCACAGCCTCCAAATAGAGATCATTTAGGATTAAGATGAGAATTGTCTTCACTTAAAGGATTGTGAATCTTTGGAATTCCTTACCTCTTGAGAACTGTGAATGTTCAGTATATTCGATAGGTTGATGTATTTTTGTGCAAGAAGATGGAGTTGAGATAGAAAATGAACGCTGATTGTGTTGAATGGTGAAGCAAGCACAAAGGACCAAATGACAAACCCCAGCTCTGTTTCTTATGTCCTGGATGGCATGGACTCAATGGGCTGAATGGCTTCTTTCTATGCTGTAACCATTCAATGATTTTTCAGGGTTGTTTGGATGAGGTTGCTGGCTCTGATTCTGCAGTGCAGGACAGTTGTTCTGGTTGATGCCACCATGTCTACGTTGCGCAAGAACAACAACCTGTATCTTTTACGTTATTCATGTTTGTGACGTTTCCCAGACTTACTGATATAACCCAGATCAGCTGATGATAAGCCCTTGTATCTGCTGCTTCCCTACAAAAGTGACTAGGCAGATGAAATTTCCCCACGGGTGACTGACAAAATGAGAAAATATTGAAGATTATTTCTAAAGTAAGTTTGGTCCCAAAAGGAATCTTGTGGCAGTTCACAGTAGGAAAATGGGAATGAAAGTCAGCCCATGAAGTTATCAAACTGCCACATTGTGGTGGTATGATTAGCATAGCTGCCTGCCATTGGTGCAGAACACCGGCTTACCATTGGCCCTGGTCGGTCATGTGCCTCTCGACCGGTTGGTTGAGACCAGTCATGTGACAGCTCCCCGATTGGTCGAGAGGCTGAATTAACCCCGCCTCCAGGGCGGGGTATAAATACCCAGTACTCCCGGCGGTTGTCCTTCTACTGTAATAGACCGCAGAGCTTAACATAGAATATAGAATATAGAACAGTACAGCACAGAACAGGCCCTTCGGCCCTCGATGTTGCGCCAAGCAATGATCACCCTACTCAAACCCACGGATCCAACCTATACCCGTAACCCAACAACCCCCCCCCCCCCTTAACCTTATTTTTTAGGACACTACGGGCAATTTAGCATGGCCAATCCACCTAACCCGCACATCTTTGGACTGTGGGAGGAAACCGGAGCACCCGGAGGAAACCCACGCACACATGGGGAGGACATGCAGACTCCGCACAGACAGTGACCCAGCCGGGAATCGAACCTGGGACCCTGGAGCTATGAAGCATTTATGCTAACCACCATGCTACTGTGCTGCCCCTAACATCTAGTATATTAAAGCCATACTTTTGTTCAGCAACTCGTCTCGCGTTCAATTGATGGTACATCACACATGAAATATGGTGAGCTTTGGTCAGCCATTTCCATCAATGTAACCCATCGGCTTTTTGCCCATTAATAAGATGCAACGTCAATGTGGGGAGTCCAAATGCTGTCATCCCCACACTATTATGTCTTCTGACGAAGAGCCTCTGGACTTGAAACGTTAACTGTTTCCCTCCTGACAGAGGCTGGCAGACCCACAGAGTTTTTCCAGCATCCTGTGTTCTTGTTTCATATTCCAGCATCTGCAGTATTTTGCTTGTTCCACTACCTCCCTGCCTTGATTGCTCTGACTTGCTGACATTTGTAAACTCAGCTACAAATTGTTGCTAATTTATCTCTAATCTGTAACTGGTAATATTTTCCTGTTGAAAAACGCCAAGAACATTTTGTTCTGTACCTATTCATCTCCCAGTCGTCTCTCCATTTCTACATTCTTGCCTGACGTATTGGTGAGCAATACTGACTGCCCCGCTGGCACAGATTGGTGCAAGAGTTCAGATTAGAATGGAACAAAAGTCCTGTCCAGGCCTATGGAATAAAAGTTTGTTTGAGGGTACAATCCCAACTACGGTGTGTTAGAGCAGCCCCCCCCCCCCCCCCCCCCCCCCCCCACCCCCACCCCCCCAGTTCCTGCTAGGGCCCAGAACAACTAACATAACTCCATCCTCTGAACAAACTTATTCTCAGTAGCTTTACTTAATGGTATTTTCTTCGAGAAACACATTCGCTGCCCAAAGACTGCAGTGTAAGAACGTTTGAGTAAAGTTGCTGCTGGTGCTAAAGAAGAAGAGTTCTCCAGTTGGATAGCAAGATGCGTAAATACTTAAGGAAAGATTTCTTCCCATATCTCCTGTCTTTTGAAGCTTAAGCCTAGATGAGATGGGTTAACCTCTTTAACTCATCCAGGAAGTTCTGTCCAAGGTGGAGATACAGGCCAAAACTGTGCACGTCGGCATTTAAAAATTATAATTCGCTGCGACTGTCCTTCCAACTCGTCTTGAATTTTGAGGTTTCTTATTAACAGGCTGACAGAGCTCGCTGAGATGGCTGTCAGAGTTGTACTTCAGTTATCCAGCAGAGGGAGTAATGCTTACTTTTGATACACTGTACTAAAGGGGTGCAATCAGAAATGTTGGATTGGCCTATGATACTTGTTGCTATCGTACTGGTTATGCGTCACAGTGCTCAAACCAGTGGAGTATGTTGTTCAAGTTGTTAACAGCTATATTGGATAATGAATTAATTATTTTTCAATTAGAGGCACGCAATGTCTGGATTTTAAAATTCTGACCTTTGCTTTCATAGGCCTTTATGGCCTTGTCTCCTCCAGCTCCACAACCCTCTGCGATATCTGCACTTGACTAATTCTGGTTTCTTAATTATAACTCCCAATTATACTGCATTCTTTAAATCAAAACAAATTTATTTTACGCTACTAAACTTGATTAGGTTCGCACACTTTACTTAGTAACAGATAATAAAATAATAATACTGAATCTGTAGTACAGTAATCAATATTCTCTCTTACTATTAAACTACACTGTAACTCAACCTCATGCTATGTTTCTACAATGGAATCTCCCTCAGCTTTCTCTCTCTTTCTCATCAGCTTCTCCCAGAATTCCTAGAGATGCAGCATTATATACAATCACTTAGTAACGCCATCTAGTGTTGAGTTACACATAGTCTCTGTTGTTAACCCTTCACTACACATATCATTACAATTACCGCTTCACCATTGCTGGCTATGCCTTCCGTTGCCTAGGCCCTAGGCTCTGCAATTCCCCCCACCTTACACCTCTCAAGCAACTTAATTCACTCTCCTACTTTAAGACACTCCTTAAAAACAACACTCCTCAAAAACTACCTCTTTGACCAAACTTTTATTACAATATAAATAGAAGTTGTTGTTTTGATGAAAATTATAGTAATATTAACTCTGTTTCTCTCTGCAGTTGCTGCCTCATCTGTGTTTAATCCAGCATTTTTCTGTTTTTTAGTTCAATTTTCTATATCTCTGATATTCATACAATCATAGAATCCCTACAGTGCAGAAGGAGGCCATCCGGCCCATCAAGTCTACACCGACCTTCTGAACGAGCACCCTACCTAGGTCCACTCTCCTGCCCTATCTCTGCAACCGCACTTAACCTTTGGACACTAAGGGGCAATTTAGAATGGCCAAGCAGCAGTGGTAACCATTGTGCTGTCCTTCTTTGTTAAGATTACTTTTGTAAACATATGTGATGCCAAAGAAATGTGCAACTGGCACAATGCATGAGGTAGAAACACATCGTAACCCAGTGAAAGTCATATTTGCACCATCATCCAAGCTCGCGAGCCGCCCTTCGAGAAATAAGTCCTTCATTTCTATCACTCCCCCACTCCTCCAAACTCCAAAACCTAGCATCCAGCCTCGCCTGCTCGAACACATGATTCCCTTAGACCAGCAGCAGCTTTACCCCCCCCCCCCCTAACCTAAAGTGCTGCCGAAATTGCCTCCATATCGTCAACATGGGCACCACCACTGGACTCCCTGAATATTTCCCTGCGGCAAACAGGAGCAGTGTTATTTCCAGCACTTGCAACCCTGTCCCCCTCCACAAGCCTGCCTCGATCCTCATCCACATAGCCTCTAGCCCCCTCCTCCAACCTTCTCTGCATTCGCCACCCAATTTTAATACAACAGATTGGAAGGGCCAGACCTCCTGACTGCTGCCTTCTCTGAAGCACCATCTACCAAATCCTTGCCACTTGAACTGCTCAGACAAATGAGGAAATCAACTGTTCCACCCCCATAGAAAACGCTTTCGGCAAAAAGACCTGTAGGCATTGAAATAAAAATAAAAATCGTGGCAAGATAATTTTTACCGCCTGCACCCAGCCTGCCAATGATAGAGGGAGGCTGTCCCATTTCAAACAGGTCCGCCTTGACCCTACCCACCATGAAGTTCAATTTATGAAGTCGGGCCCAGTACAAGCCACCTGCGCCCCCAAGTACCTAAAGTGGTAGATACCACCTGAAATGGCAACCCTGCCAAAGCCAGCTCCCACCCCTGGAGAAGACACCAAAAAGCACTCACTCTTTTCCAGATTTAGTTTATCACCTGAAAAAACCCTAATCTCCTGAGCAGCCCCATTATGTCCCCGACCCGTGGAACCCGCAGTTTGAAATGTGCACCAACAAATCATCGGCATACAAAGAGACACCCTATTCTCCAGATCACCCCCCCCCCCCCCCCCCCCACTTATTCTTTTCCACTTTTCCAAGCACCTCAGCGCAATGGGCAAGGTCTCTATCACCAGCACAAAAAGGAGGGGGGAACATGGAACATCCCTGCCTTGTTCCCCTTCGTAACTGAAAACAAAATTCACCTCATTCGTGCGCACACTCACCTTCAGTTCCCAATATAACAATTTAACCCAAACCACAAACTTAAGCCCATTCCCAAACCTGTCCAACACCGCAAACAAGTAACTCCACGCTACACGGTTAAGCACCACCCACCTCCAGCTCCCTCCCTTCTGACGGGGAGAGCACCATGTTTAACAAACGCCACACATTTGAAGACTACCCTTTACAAACCCCGTTTGATCTTCCCCAATCACCTGCTGAACACACGTTCCCCCAACCTAAGCACTGACACCTTGGCATTCATACTTAGCAGCGATATTGGCCTATACGACCCATACTCAATTGGGTCCTTATCCCTTTTTAGCTACAGCAAAATGTCTGTCCCATTGTGGTCACAGCCACAAACATAGAAAGTCTTTCTTTATAGTCTTTTTTAAGTAAACAAATGGTCAGAAAAAAATGAACTAAGCCATGGGGTTGATTGCCCCTGGTGTGGTACTGTGACTAAAATAAAAACTTAAAATTAATTTTAATTAACTGAACCTTCTGGGGGTGATGATGCACATCAGCAAGTCTACCTTTATTCTCTTTTAACATATAACCCCGACAGCAATAAATAAAACAAAAATGAGAGGAGGAGGGTGACAGCCCCTGGTGGAGCACTGTAACTGAAACAAAACGTCAAAAAGAAAACCTGACCAATTAAACCAAAATATCGTTCCCGGGGGTGATCAGGCACTCCAGCCCCCACTGCGCCCTTTAGTCACGGAAGGCCCCTGAAGCATGCTGGTAGACACCACATGCTTCATCTCCAGACAGGCTCTGATAGGTCACTGTAACTAAAGTAAAACATCAAAAGGAAACTGAACTGATTTAAATTAAAATGTAATTCCTGGGTTAGTCTTTCTTTATATGTGCTCAAAGTACATCATCAATCAATGCTCTCCACATGTTGATCCTTAACCTTAATAAAATTAACATATTATTAACACCAGGCATAAACAATGTCTACAAAACTGACCACTGATAAGTTAACCACATGCGGGCACTACTTTCTAAAACAACACATTAGTTATGTAAGATAAACTCCTTATAAATGTAGTCAAAACATTGTTAGCTTTATCAGAAGGAGATGGACAAATACAACATAATGTTATTATTGGTTAAAGGAACATGTGTAGATGTAAAATCTGTGATTTCAACGGTCAATCGAAGTATAGGAATGTCAAATATGGAATCAATCGCAGCTGATAATACTAAACAAGTCAGTTGCCAAAGAGAAACCTGGCTTAATAGGTCCGAACTTAATTTTCAAACCGTGAATGAAAGTTACTGAACAAATCCGCAGGGGTCTGTTGATGGACGTTTAATACAAAGAATAAACAATTAAACAAGAAAAATAAACCATATTGCAACAGAAGGAAAGGTTGGAAAGATCTCAATACAAACGCATAAAAAGGGTTCAAATATTCATTATTCCTTCACTCTAGTTCTATCTTTACAAACATGTGCAAATTCGGAAAGAAAAAGTAATGTACCATAGCTATCTTGTGCGCTAATATTCAAAGTAAGTATGTGGTACATGTGAATTAATAGGCGAACTGCGATCAGACACATCACACTCCAAAGTAGATGGCAGATGCGACCAAAGCAGATTCTATGGATTTCTCAACCACCCACACAGATGCTTGTCACATTGAGAGCCAACTGGTCTCACTGTCTTTTTCACGAGGGTTTTAACTTTTTTTTTACCCAATTCATTTTTCTAAATAAGGGGAAATTTAGCGTGGCCAATTCACCTACCCTGCACATCTTTGGGCTGTGGGGGAAAAACTCACGCAATCACGGGGAGAATGATTCACGAGGGTTTCCAATCTCCACGTTCAAAGAACCCGCCTTAGAGTTCCCTCCAAAGAACGCTCCAACTGCGAAGGCTTCAACAAGGATCCACCTCCCAGGGTTTCGCTCTTGCCTTCTGTGATTCCTTTCTGTTGGATTTCTCAGTTCACTCAAGCTTCACCTTCCAAGCGCACATTCAGATCTTTTGGTGATGCCAAACATGAACACCACTGCTCCAAAAGGCACCCAGTAAGGAGTCACCAGCCTTTGGCTGCCCTCTTGGATCTTCATGGCTTATCTCAAGCCCAAATATCTTCAAGTCTACTCTCCACATCTCTTTCTTTAACTTGGTGTCTTTTTATCTGATCCAGTCATTTATCTTGGCTATTTCTGATCCCTGTTTTTGTGCCTGTCTGGGACTTTTTTCCTGGATCTCTTTCTGTTCTACTTCCTGATTTGGAAGCTTTGTTTTGGTTTGGAGCCTTCTCCCTATCCCCCTCCCCACAGTAGCACAGTGGTTAGCATTGTTGCTTCACAGCGTCAGGAACCTGGATTTGATTTCCGGCTTGGGTCACTGTCTCTGCGGACTCTGCACGTTCTCCCTGTGGCTGCGTGGATTTCCTCCGGGGGCTCCAGTTTCCTCCCACAAGTCCCAAAAGACGTGCTTGTTAGGTGAATTGGACATTCTGAATTCGCCCAAGTGTCGTAAGTGGGGGATTTTCACAGTAACTTCACTGCAGTATTAATGTAAGGCTATTTGTGACAATAATAAAGATTATTAGATTACTATTCCTAGGACACCTCTGTGGCACTCCAGTTCTAGGTCACCTGACCTGCATTTTTATGAAGTTTCACTTTTTTGCTCCTATTCCTTCTGCACACGTGCGCAGGACATGAAGGACGTAAAGGAACTGCACATATGCGTCCATTTCCCAGCCAGTGAATACACAGAAGTGCCGAGATCCGTCACAATTTCCCGAACTGCTGTTGCTGATTTGGGTATTTCGAGCTTCATTACAAACGTCTTTTGATTGGAACTCAACAATGCTGCTGACTATGTTGCATTTGCACTCCACGTTTTCAGCGTCGTCATAAAACCGATGCTGAGATTGAAATGGTTTTGGAGCCAAGCTGACTCTGAAGGAGGAAATCTGTGAGCCCCTTGCAGAGTTTCTCTCCTTCAGAGGTTTAAAAAGCAGTTCTCAGGTTATTGGCATGGCTGGGAAGGTTTGCATTTAGTGCCAATTCCCAGTTGCCCTCAAGATGGTTGTGAGCCCCCCTTTCTTGAATGGTTTGGTACAACTGAGTAAATTGCTAAGCTGCACTTCAAAGGGCAATTAGTGCGGGACTGTAGTCGCACATAGGCCAATCCTGTTGAGCACGACAGATTGCCTTCCTTGCATTATATTCATGGGCCAGTTGGGCTTTGCAACAATCTGGCAGCTTCATGATAACTTTAACGAATACGAGCTTCTTAATGCCAGATATTTATTTGAATTCAAATTCTGAAACGGGCATGGTGGGATTTGAATTCTCAGGGTTACTAGTTCAGGAATATAACTACCGCAGTACTCCCAGAGAGGACACAGCCAGAGTGAGGCACAGCCAGAGTGAGGCACAGCGAAGAGTGAGTTTGGGAATTTGAAGCTAGGTGGGAATTGAATCAGTAAGACTGTTCCTTTTTAAATTTCAGGAATTTAAATTCATCTAGAATTGTGCAGTGAAGGTTAACACTCACATAACTGGTTGGCAGTTATGTGTCAGTCACCTTAAGCTGCCTTGATCTAAAAGCAGGGGGAGGATGGGTTGCGGGGTGGGTGGGGGGGAGGAGGGGAGTGGGGGGGAGGGGGGGAAGTCAGCTCGGGCCAATTTACAAAGAGCAACTTTAACTCACTCCCATTGAGCCAGTGAGTTCTCCCAGTGAGTTCTCCCAGTGAGCCAGAGAAGACACAGCCAGAATACGGCACAGTGAAGAGTGAGTTTGGGAATTCGAAGCTTGGTGAGGAGGAGGTGCTTTTTATCCCTGCTAAGTGATTGGTCAGTAGTTTTTCTTTTCATTTGTCTATTTATTTATTTATTTATTTATTTTTTCTTCTTTCGTGTTTGGGAATTGCTGGAGATCCCAGACCCATGTCATGTTCCTCATGTGCGATGTGGGAGCTCAGGGACACATCCACTGACCCTGGCTCCTTCACGTGCAAGAAGTGTGTCCAGCTGCAGCTCCTCTTAGACCGTTTGATGGCTCTGGAGCTGCGGATGAACTCACTTTGAAGCACCTGTGAAGCTGAGGACGTCGTCGATAGCACGTTTAGCGAGTTGGTCACACCGCAGGTGATAATTACTGAGGGAGATAGAAAATGGGTGACCAAAAGACAGAGCAAGAGTAGGAAGGCAGTGCAGGTGTCCCCTGCGGTCATCTCCCTGCTTTGGATACTGTTGAGGGAGATGGCTCACCAGGGGAAAGCAGCAGCAGCCAGGTTCATGGCACAATGGCTAGCTCTGCTACACAGGAGGGCAGGAAGAAGAATGTCAGGGATATAGTGATAGCGAACTCAATCGTAAGGGGAATAAACAGGCGGTTCTGTGGACGCAATCGAGACTCTAGGATGGTATGTTGCCGCCCTGGTGCAAGGATCAAGGATGTCTCAGAGCAGCTGCAGGACAGTCGGGGGGTGGGTGGTGGGGGTGGGGGGGGGGGGGGGGGGGGGTGAACAGCCAGCTGTCGTGGTGCACATGCGTGCAGTCTACAGAACAAGGTAAATGAGCTTGTTGCGCACATTGAAATTGGCATCACAGAGACGTGGCTGCAAGGGGATCAGGGCTGGGATCTAAATATCCAAGGATGTATGTCCTATCGAAAGGATAGGCAGATGGGTAAAAGGGGAGGGTCCCAGAGGACTGGAAGGTGGCTAATGTAACACCACTGTTTAAGAAGGGCGGGAGGCAGAATACGTGATATTATAGGCCGGTTAGCCTGTCTTCGTCATTGGTAAGATTTTAGAGTCTGTTATTAAAGATGAGATCACGAAGTACTTGGAAGTGCACGGTAAAATAGGACTGAGTCAGCACGGCTTTGTCAAAGGGAGGTCGTGTCTGACAAATCTTTTAGAGTTGTTGAGGAGGTAACAAGCAAGTTAGGCAAAGGAGAACCAGTGGACATGATTTATTTTGATTTCCAGAAGGCCTTTGACAAGGTGCCGCATAAGAGACTGTGAAATAAGTTAAGAACTCATGGTGTTCAGGGTAAGATCCTGACATGGATAGAAGATTGGCTGACTGGCAGAAGGCAGAGAATGGGGATAAAGGGGTCTTTTTCAGGATGGCAGCCGGTGACTAGTGGTGTGCCTCAGGGGTCTGTGCTGGAACCACAATTTTTTACAAGGTACATTAATGATCTGGAAGAAGGTACTGAAGGCACTGTTGCTAAGTTTGCAGATGATACAAAGATCTGTAGAGGCACAGGTAGTATTGAGAAAGCAAGGGGGCTGCAGAAGGACTTGGACAAGCTAGGAGAGTAGGCAATGAAGTGGCAAATGAAATACAATGTGGAAAAGGGTGAGGTTATGTACTTTAGAAGGAGGAACTTAGGCATAGACTATTTTCTAAATGGGGAAGTGCTTTGGAAAGCAGAAGCACAAAGGGACTTGAAAGTCCTTGTTCACGATTCTCTTAAGGTTAATGTACAGGTTCAGTTGGCAGTTAAGAAGGCAAATGCAATGTTAGCATTCATGTCAAGAGGGCTAGAATACAAGACCAGGGATGTACTTCTGAGGCTGTGTAAGGCTCTGGTCACACCCTATTTGGAGTATCGTGAGCAGTTTTGGGCCCCGTATCTAAGGAAGGATGTGCTGGCCTTGGAAAGGGTCCAGAGGAGGTTCACAAGAATTATCCCTGGAATGAAGAACTTGTCGTGTGAGGAATGTTTGAGGACTCTGGGTCTGTACTCGTTGGAGTTGAGAAGAATGAGAGGGGATCTTATTGAAACTTACAAGATACTGCGAGGCCTGGATAGAGTAGACATGGAGAGGATGTTTCCACTTGTAGGAAAACCTAAACCAGAGGACACCTTCTCAGACTAAAGGGACGATCCTTTAAAACAGAGATGAGGAGGAATGTCCTCAGCCAGAGGGTGGTGAATCTGTGAAACTCTTTGCTGCAGAATGCTTTGGAGGCCAATTCACTGAGTGTCTTTAAGACAGAGATAGATAGGCTCTTGATTAGTAAGGGGATCAGGGGTTATGGGGAGAAGGCAGGATAATGGGGATGAGAAAATATCAGCCATGATTGAATGGCTTGCAGACTCGATGGGCAAAGTGGCCTAATTCTGTTCCTATGTCTTATGGTACTAAACACTTGGAGTTTTGACTCTGGCTTGAGACTGCATTTACACTATAACTGTTGCACTAATGTGAACCAAAATTATCAAGGCTATAGTTATTCTATGAATGCACCCTTGAATAGTCCAGGACTTTATGGAGCAAAGTATTTTGTACTTGCTGCTCAGTATTTCCAGTTTCTATTCCACAAGGAGGAAGTTTAGCTCCTAACTAAGTGTAAGTCTTGGGGCCTTTTCTTTATAATATATAACTTCTGAATTCTTAATTTATAGCAAGATGGTACTCAGTCGAGCCTGACCTAACAAGGTTTGAATGACTGGCATTTATGAATCAAGTAGAATTGATTAAGCAAGATGTTGCATAGACTTAACAAAAGATAGTGAAGACAATATGGATGATTTTTATCCCTTAAGGACCAAGTGTTGTCTTCTGTCTCTGAAGTGACGTTACGTTGCACTGTGTCCCAGAAGATTCATACCGTAGAAGCCATGGAATAATTTCCAACAAAGCCTTTAATTTTTCACCGTTTATCCCTGCTTCTCATCCCTCTTTTGAAAATAGCCCATGTCACCCCCCCTACCTCTATATAAAGAGTAATGTAGACCAATGACAAATGTCCTTCCTTTATTCCCTGGGGCCCAAATTGCATTCCATTGTGAATAAATAATACATACTTGTAGATACAAAACAGGTATACAAACAATGTTACACCCGCTGATGAATAATACAACCTCATAAACATTCCCATCAGCATTTCTAACCCAAGTCCCATGAACTCGAAAGCCATTTGGAATAAATGCTAATAACGCTTCCTGTTATGATGTCAGAAAAGAAATGCCTTTTGTTATGGGAGAGGCATTTTCAGAACCCCAAAATGTATCATGGAGTTCAACCAACCTCCCCCTTTAATGTATTGTTGCTTTTGAAGCACACGGCTTGTTCTCCAGGTGTGGCATTACAATTATGGACACGTGGGTTTTTAAACACAAAATAATGTTTATTCCATGAATTCAACTTCACCTTTTAAAATAAACATTGGATCTCTTAACACCCCTTACTTCAAAGATAACCCCGAAAATAATGCAACACTAAATAATCCCTCAAAATGTTCCTTCAAACCTCCAAAAGACTTCACCTTTAACAACAGAAACACATCAGGTTGAAGACATTACTATTATGAGTTTAAATCACCCAAATGATTCAGAGATTGTCTTTCATGGCAGAGATCACAGCAAATCCAGCTCCCTGCAAACACAGACACACCCAAGCTCTTTTTCTTCATGCAACTCTCAGCAAACCAGCCAGGCACTTTTCATCTGCTCTCTCAAACTGAAACTAAAAGCAGAACTGAGCTCAGCTCGGCTCCCCCCACCCTCTGACATCACTTCAGTAATATGAGCTGCTCCATTTCTTAAAGGTACTCTCACATGACACTTTCTGGAATACAAATGGCCTGCCCTATAGATATGATTAATCAATTAAATCTTATAATGCTTTGCGGGATTCTCCGTTGTGCCAATACCCAGGGGTTTCCCGACGGCGTGGGGCAGCCCCACAATGGGAAACACCATTGACCAGCCGGCGTAACGGAGAATCCCGCCAGCGGGTCGGGGCAGAAATGTGGCGCGACGGGGCGGAGAATCCAACCCAACGGTCGGAATTCTCCGGTCATTCGCTGGCGGCGGGATTCTGTGTTCCCACACAGCTGCCCACGTGTTTCCTGGCTGTGCGGGATGGCTTCAATGGCATTTACATTGACAGTGCAGGGAGCAGGGATCCCACCGACAGCAAATGGCAAGCCACCTCCCGTTGCGGAGAAAGATGTGGATGGAAGGCTGGAGAACCCGCCCATGGAATCATCGTAAATTCACGCTGATGAACTCAACCCTTTTGTTTATTTCTTCACAGTTGACAAAGAAGCCCTCAACCGCACAATGTAATTAAAACAATTGTGATTCCTGGTACCCTGACTTTATGGTAGCTTGTAAAGTAACCAAATCATCAAGACCAGTTCCTCGTCGGCAGCTGCCATCATTGTTCCCAGCTTTAACTGTGAATTGTCTCACTGGTAGAAATTAGAACTGAACAGTTCAAAAAGGTTGTTGGGATAAAATCCATAAATATAATTTCAGACCAACAGAGAGCCCTGAAAATAAGAAATATCATCCAAATCTGAACAGCAACCCCTTCAGCTCATTCTCCTGCCCCCTCGCCTGAATTACGAACATCTCGCTCTTAGCCATGTTCAATTTCTATCCTGAAAACCGGCCAAATTCCCTTAGGATTTCCATGACACCGTCCATCACTGCCATTTGGCCTGACACGTATAACAGCAGGCCATCCGCATATAGCGAGACTTTATGTTCCACTCCCCCTCTCCCCAAACACACACACAGACAAGCCCTTTCCAGTCCCTTGAAGCTCTGAGCAATTGCCAGTGGCTCTATGGCCAGCGCAAACAGCAGTGGGGAGAGAGGGCAACCCTGTCTTGTCCCACGGTACAGTCTGAAGTAATTTGATGTCGTCCTGTTTGTCCTTACAGTAGCCTATGGGGCCTGATATAACAGCCTAACCCAGTCAATGAACCCCTCCCCGAACCCAAACCTTCCCAGCACCTCCCACAGATATTCCCACTTGACCAGGTCAAAAGCCTTTTCCGCATCCATAGCTACCACTATCTCTGCCCCCTGCTCTCCGGGGGGCATCATGATCACATTAAGCAGCCTTCTTAGATTGGCTGCCAGTTGCTTACCCTTTATGAACCCAGTTTGGTCCTCCGCAATTACTTCCGGTACACAGTCCTCAATTCTAGTTGCCTTGAATAAATTCAAAGACTCAGCCTCTACTATTTTCTGGAGAAGAGAATGTCACACGCCAATGTCCCTATGGAAGATTTTCCTCATCTCCATCCTAGATGGCAGACCACTTATTTTAAAAACAAATTGTCCGCTGGTTGGTCTCTCCACAAGAGGAAAGAGTAGGATAAAATTCTAACCATTCAAAAGCCAGAGGGGTGGTACTTTTCAAAAAGCAGCTCAAGACTATGTGTAAGTGGTAGAACAATGAGAAATGAAGCTTGTTACTACTGAAAGAGTGAAACCTGACTTGATAGATCCAAACATTTTTTTAGAATCTGTGAAGGAAAGTTACTGAACAAGTTCACAGGAGTCTGCTGATGAACTTTGATGTCCAAGAATGTGCAGGTTAGATGCATTGGCCACGATCAATGCACGGGATTGCAGGAATAGGGCAGGGTAGTGGGCCTGGGTGCAGTGCTCTTTCCGATGGTTGGTGCTGTCAGTGGGCTGATTGGCCTCCTTCTGCACTGGAGAGATTCAATCACTTTTCACACAAAAATAAACTTTTTATATTGCAAGAAAAATGACCTACATTGAACCAGACAAAAGGGGTGACAAAATATCTCAATACAAACACAATATATTGATTCCACTATTCCATTACTCTAGCAATGTCTCCATAGTCACATCAAAATTCCATTACTCCAGCAATGTTTCCATAGACACATCCAAATTCCATTACTCCAGCAATTTCTCCATAGACACATCCAAATTCCGTTACTCCAGCAATGTCTCTATAGACACATCCAAATTCCATTACTCCAGCAATGTCTCTATAGACACATCCAAATTCCATTACTCCAGCAATGTCTCCATAGACACATCCAAATTCCATTACTCCAGCAATGTCTCTATAGACACATCCAAATTCCATTTCTCCAGCAATGTCTACAAAGATACATTCAAATTCCATTACTCCAGCAATGTCTCTATAGACGAATCCAAAATCCATTACTCCAGCAATGTCTCTATAGACACATCCAAATTCCATTACTCCAGCAATGTCTCCATAGACACATCCAAATTCCATTACTCCAGCAATGTCTCCATAGACACTTCCAAGTTCCATTACTCCAGCAATGTCTCTATAGACACATCCAAATTCCGTTACTCCAGCAATGTCTCCATAGACACTTCCAAGTTCCATTACTCCAGCAATGTCTCTATAGAGGCATAGACACAGCCAAATTCCATTACTCCAGCAATGTCTCTATAGACACATCCAAATTCCGTTACTCCAGCAATGTCTCTATAGACACATCCAAATTCCATTACTCCAGCAATGTCTCTATAGACACATCCAAATTCCATTACTCCAGTAATGTCTCTATAGACACTTCCAAGTTCCATTACTCCAGCAATGTCTCTCTAGACACATCCAAATTCCATTACTCCAGCAATGTCTCTCTAGATACATCCAAATTCCATTACTCCAGCAATGTCTCTATAGACACATCCAAATTCCATTCCTCCAGCAATGTCTCTATAGACACATCCAAATTCCATTACTCCAGCAATGTCTCTATAGACACATCCAAATTCCATTACTCCAGCAATGTCTCTCTAGACACATCCAAATTCCATTACTCCAGCAATGTCTCTCTAGACACATCCAAATTCCGTGATTCCAGCAATGTCTCCATAGTCACTTCCAAGTTCCATTACTCCAGCAATGTCTCCATAGACACATCCAAATTCCGTTACTCCAGCAATGTCTCCATAGACACTTCCAAGTTCCATTACTCCAGCAATGTCTCTATAGAGGCATAGACACAGCCAAATTCCATTACTCCAGCAATGCCTCCATAGACACATCCAAATTCCGTTACTCCAGCAATGTCTCCAAAGATACATCCAAATTCCATTACTCCAGCAATGTCTCTATAGACAATTCCAAATTCCATTACTCCAGCAATGTCTCCAAAGATACATCCAAATTCCATTACTCCAGCAATGTCTCCATAGACACAGCCAAATTCATTAAGATTTACAATATGTATTTTATAGTGGACTATTCAGGGTAAGCATGAGGTACATGTGATTTAACGCACGATCTGTGGTTAGACACAGTAAATGACTATAAAGTAAATGACAGATGTGACTAATGCAGATTCCATGGATTTCTCAACCTCGACATTTGTCACATTGTGAGCCAACTGCTCTCACCAAAACTTTGTTTTCCTCATGTGAGTTTCCAATGTCCACATTTGAAGATGTGGAGATGCCGGCGTTGGACTGGGGTGAGCACAGTAAGAAGTCTTACAACACCAGGTTAAAGTCCAACAGGTTTGTTTCAAACACGAGCTTTCGGAGCACGGCTCCTTCTTCAGGTGAAGAAGGAGCCGTGCTCCGAAAGCTCGTGTTTGAAACAAACCTGTTGGACTTTAACCTGGTGTTGTAAGACTTCTTACTGTGCACATTTGAAGAAATTGCTCCCCATTGGATTGCTTCCTCAAGGGTATCAACTTTTCCTTCCAAGATTCCTCTCCCCTGAATTTCCAAGTACACATAAACTTTATCTTTCAAGCACAATGACAGGTCTTTGGCTGGGCCAAGCAGAACCCCACTGCTCCAAAATGCCCAAAATGCTATCTGCTTACTTGCTTAAAAAAATAAAATTAAAATCACCAACCTTCAGCTGACTTGTCGGATCTTCGGCCTTTTCTCAACCCCGCTTCACTTCAAGCCTGGTCCTTGTGGTTCTCTCTGAGCCTGTTGCCCTGTTCCTTCCTTTAAACTTGTCTTCTTGGCCCTCTTTCTGATCCCTGTTTTTGTCCCACCTGAGACCTACTACTAGGACCACTCCCTGTCCCCATGTCTTGGTCCTTGTGACACTTTCCTCAGTCGTTGCACACAGCTTCAGGTCACCTGACCTGTGGATGTGTGCCATTTCAGTTCTTTGTTTCTACACAAAGGCACAGGGCTGGTTCCCGCCCGAAACAACATAAAATACACGAACTACGCATTTCCCAGCTGCTGCATGCACAGAAGGCACAAGGACCTCTGGGAACTTTAGTGCAACTGCTGATTTAAACTGAAGTTAATATCTGGGCCTCGATTCTCCGATCCCGCGCCAGGTCGGAGGATCGGCGGTGACGCCGGAAATTCCCGCCACACCGCTCCGACGGCGGGACGCAATTCCCCGGCGACCGGAGAATGGCGGCAGTCACGCAAGCGTATTTGATGTGCGATTCTCTGCGGTCGACCGGCCGAGTTCCCGTCGAGTTCCGCCACTGTGGTTCCAACCTGGTACCACCCGGCGGGAGCTCGGACCCGTGGCCGCGGTGGCTGTCCTGGTGGGGGGTGGGCAGGGGATCAGACTCTGGGGGTAACCTGCATGACGGCCAGACCCGCGATCGGGGGCTACTGATTGGCGTGCACGTGTGATCTGGAGAGGTCCTACCGCCTTCCGCGCAGGCCCGCTGTGTCACTATGCCATGTGACGCCGTGCCGGTACAGAAACGGCCACCACGCGTATGCGCGGACCTGTGCCGGCAGTGCAGGGCAGCGTATTGGCGGCGGAGATGCGCACAGCACTCCAGCGTTGTGCTGGCCCCCTGTGGCACACTGAATTGCTGGGCCAAGAGGCCCGTTGATTCCAGCGTGAAACACTCCGGTGTTTATTCCGGCGTCAACACTTGGCTGGGTTTTGGAGAATCCTGGCCCTGATTTCCCTTACAAATTTAGTATGGACAGGTTAAAATGGAGCGCACAGAAGAAAAAACTGTTTTGCATGCGTGATGCAATGTTTCGAGTTGATCGTGTCCCTTTTTCATGTCCTGAAAAAAGGTCATATTCCACTTAAAACGTTCACTGGGATTTTACGACTTTAGTGACATGGACTCAAAATACAATGAGAGGCCTGTAATGAGAATCTCGCCAGCGAGATCTCTCAATACATTTGCACCCCCCTTCCCACCATTTAAGTAAATTTAAATCCCATTCACGGACTTCCCCATGTATCGTCCACCCACATTGGGATCTCTCCCTTCACCGACATGCCGTCACATCGGCAGGGTTTACAACAGGTCCAGAACAGCATGAACCAGGTGAGAGCTGGGGGAGGGGAGGAGAAAGAGGGGAATTCTCAGGCAGTGCCCTAGCACTGCCCCTTGGCAGTGGGTGGGGATTCGTTGTGAGCATGGTGTGTGTGTGTGTGGGGGGGGGGGGGGGGGAGTGTTCATAGAAACATGGAAAACATTGATAATGGGAGCAGGAGGCCATTCATTATGATCATGGCTGATCATTTAACTCACTAGCCTGATCCCTCTCTCCCCCCTCCCCCCCCCCCCACCCCGCTTGCCTCCCAATGCCTGAGGGGATGGGGGGGTCCCTGTGTGCATCGGGGGGAGGCTGTTCCCCGTGTGTGTGGGGGGGGGGGCTGTTCCCCGTGTGCATGGGAGAGCTGTTCCCCATGTGCGTGGGAGGAGCTGTTCCCCGTGTATGTGGGGGAGTTGTTTCCCATGTGCATTGGGGAGTTGTTTGCTGTGTACGTGCGAGTTGTTCTCCATGTGCGTTGGTGGGGGATGTTCCCTGTGTGAGTTAGGGGGGGGTCTCTGTGAGCATTGGGGGGTTCCCCATTTCCATTGGGGATATCCCTGTGTGCATGGGGGGGGAACGGGGATTCACCGTATGCGTCGGGGCGGGATCCCTGTGAGGTGTGGCGGTGGGGGGGGTTTCTGATACGACCATCAATTCATTTGGAGACACGAGTTGAAGTAAACTGTGGCTTCAGTCGGCTTACAACTGAGCCTGCCTGCGACTATGCTGAACTGAAGGCGGACTTGCAGGACCGCAGCACTTATATTTCCTGAAGGGGTGGAGCCGGGGGCAGAGCCCTGTACATGCTCCTCATCCACCCCCTGTGGGCAGAGCCACGCAACGGCTCACGGATGGAGCCCACAGGGACACAGTAATGTACAGTGTGAATTTATAGTGGTTACACATTCACCACATTCACCCCCTGTTAAAAAAATCAAATCCGGCGGGGGTGACGGGTCTACAAGTTCAGTCGGTCCAGCGCCGGAATCGTGCGTAGCGACCAACGAAGTACCGGTGTTGCAGCCATCTCGGATGGCTGTGGAAGGATGTTCGGTGCGGGTCCGAGGGTGGACTCCGAGGATGGTTCTTCCTGATCTTCGTTCCTGCAAACTGGTGTGTCGGGCGGAAGGGAGCGCGGGAAGCAAATAGGCGCAGGGGCGCAGGGCATGGGAGGTCAGGTGGGGTGTAGTGTGGGAGGTACATCGGCGGTAGTGGTAGTAGAGCCTGCGGGTGCCAGGTCCCGGAGGGAAACGGTGTCCTATCGGCCATCAGGGTGTTCAACGAACGCGTAGTGGGGGTTCGAGTGCAGGAGTTGGACCCTTTCTACCAGGGAGTCGGTGTTATGTATCCGAACGTGTTTTCGGAGGAGGACAGGGCCCGGTGTCGTCAACCAGGGCGGAAGCGGGACCCCCGTAATAGTTCCCCTAGGGAATGTAAATAGGCAATCATGACGAGTCTGATTCGTGGCCGTACAAAGGAGGGACCTAATAGCATGGAGCGCATCGGGGAAGACCTCCTGCCAGTGGGAGGTCGGGAGATTCCTGGACCATAGAGTCAGTAGTACGTTCTTCCAGACCGTCGCGTTCTCCCTCTCCACCTGCTCGTTCCCCCTGAGGTTATAGCTGGTAGTCCTGCTCGAGGCAATGCCCTTATGGAGCAGGTACTGACGCAGCTCGTCGCTCATGAAGGACGAACCCCTGTCACTGTGGATATAGTTAGGGAAATCGAACAGGGTAAAGACACCGTGCAGGGCTCTGATGACTGTATGGGAGGTCATATCGGGGCACGGGATGGCAAACGGGAAATGGGAGAATTTGTCTATAACGTTGAGGAAATAAACGTTGCGATTAGTTGAATGGAGGGGCCCTTTGAAATCAATACTTAGTCGTTCAAAGGGCCGGGATGCCTTTACCAGGTGGGCCTTGTCTGGTCTAGAGAAGTGCGGTTTACACTCCGCGCAGATCGAGCAATTCCTGGTGACGGTTTTAACCTCTTCCGTGGAGAAGGGTAGGTTGCGGGCCTTGATGTAATGGGCGAGCCGGGTGACCCCCGGATGGCAGAGGTCATTGTGGATCGCCTGAAGATGGTCGTTTTGCGTGCTGGCACATGTGCCGCGGGACAGGGCATCTGGGGGCTCATTGAGTTTCCTAGGACGATATACGATATCGTAATTGTAGGTGGAGAGTTCAATCCTCCACCGCAAGATTTCGTCATTTTTGATTTTACCCTGCTGTGAGTTGTCGAACATAAAGGCAACCGATCTCTGGTCGGTGATGAGGGTAAACCTCCTACCAGCGAGGTAGTGCTTCCAGTGCCGTACGGCTTCCACAATGGCTTGGGCTTCCTTTTCGACTGAGGAGTGTCGAAGTTCCGAAGCAGAGAGTGTTCGGGAAAAGAGCGCTACCGGCCTGCCTGCCTGGTTCAGAGTGGCACCGAGAGCCACTTCTGAGGCGTTGCTCTCCACCTGGAATGGGGCGGACTCATCTACCGCCCATATGGTGGCTTTGGCGATGTCCGCCTTAATGCAGTTGAAGGCCTGGCGAGCCTCGCTGACAGTGGGAAGAGTGTAGCCTTAAATAGTGAGCGGGCTTTGTCCGCATACTGGAGCACCCACCGGGCGTAGTATGAAAAAAATCCGAGGCACCTCTTGAGGGCCTTGGGACAGTGAGGGAGAGGGAGTTGTAAGAGGGGGCGCATACGGTCAGGGTCGGGTCCGAGGACCATGTTTTCCACGACGTAGCCGAGGATGGCTAGTCTGGTAGGGTGGAAAACGCATTTCTCCTTATTATAGGTGAGATTGAGGTTTTGGGCGGTTTGGAGAAATCGGTGGAGGTTGGCATCGTGGTCCTGCTGGTCATGGCCGCAGATGGTGACGTTATCCAAGTTCGGAAAAGTGGCCCGCAGCCCGTACTGGTCCACTATTCAGTCCATTGCACGTTGGAACACCGAAACCCCGTTCGTGACGCCAAAGGGAACCTGGAGGAAATGGAAAAGACGGCTGTCTGCCTTGAACTGGCGGTCCTCCGGGCGGATTGGGAGCTGGTGGTATGCAGACTTCAGATCCACCGTGGAGAATACGCGGTACTGGGCGATCTGATTTACCATGTCTGCAATCCGGGGGAGGGGGTACGCATCAAGGTGCGTGAACCGGTTAATGGTCTGGCTGTAATCAACCACCATCCGGAACTTTTCCCCGGTTTTGACGACCACCACCTGAGCTCTCCAGGGGCTATTACTGGCCGCTATGACTCCTTCACGCAAAAGATGCCGGACTTCGGATAGAATAAACACCCTGTCCTACAAGCTATACCTCCTGCTGCGCGTGGCCACTGGTTTGCAGTTGGCGGTGAGATTAGCGAAGAGTGGAGGGGGGTCGATTTTCAGAGTTGCTAGACTGCATATAGTGAGTGGGGGAAGGGTTCCACCAAAGCTGAGTGTTAGGCTCCTGAGGTTGTAGTCCTAGGAGGAGGGGGGCGGGGGGGGGGGGGGGGGGGGGGGGGCGGAGGGGTCTGGGAGCACGTATAATTGGAAATTGGTGTAGCTGACGCCCTGTATTGTTAGCGTCGCAGTAGTGCGCCCCTGTATCTGAACAGATTGCGACCCCGAGGTGAGGGAGATTGTTTGCTGTGTCGGGAATATCGGGAGCGAGCAGCGCCTTACCAGATCTGGGTGAACGAAGCTCTCGGAGCCGAACAGGCACGGTGTCTCGTTTCCTTTCATCTGGACGGACATCATGGAGCTCTTGAGGTGCTTTGGCTGCGACTGATCCAAAGTGACTACACTGAGCTGCGGGTAGTCAGTGGCGTGGTCGGCGGTGCAGGAGCGGCCCCGTGATGACTGTCCACGGAGGTCGTAATCTTTGAGTGGCGTAGCGGGTGATGGCCAAGATGGCTGCCCCCTTTGATCGTACGTGGCGGGCGGCGAGGAAGATGGCATCCAAGATGGCCGCCCCCATGGATCACACCTGGCGAGCGGCGAGGAAAGTGGCACCCAAGATGGCGGCCCCCATGAATCGCACATGGCCGGCCGCGTGGGGGAGGATTGACAAGATGGTGGCCCCCGTGAGTCGCACATGTTGTGGGGAGGCGGAGTCGGCAGACACGCTGCCACATTGCGGGGTCTGCAGGCCTGGGAGTCGGAGGAGCGAGTGTTTGGGTTTGGGTTCAAGTTTTTAGTTTTGGCCAGGCAGACCTTAGCAAAGTGTCCTTTTCGCCCGCAGCTGCTGCAGATCGCGTTGCGGGCCGGGAATTGCTGCCGGGGGTGTTGGGGCTGGCCGCAAAAGTGGCACGATAGCCCTCCGTGGTGGGCGGGTGGCCGTGTGGCGCAGGCCTGGGGCAGTCTCTGGTCAGGGGTCCATGATGGGGTTGCGTTCCCGGCCGATCACGCGGTTAGGCTTTGGAAAGCGGCCTCTAACGAGGTCGCTAGTTTTACCGTGTCCTCCAGGTCCTGGGCCCCTTTCTCGAGAAGACGCTGCCGCACATAATTGGATCGGACCCCTGCAACATACACATCTCGGACGGCGAGCTCCATGTGCTGGGAGGCTATCACGGCCTGGAAGTTACAGTCGCGTGCTAGAGCTTTAAGGTCGCGCAGATAGTCTTCTAGCGACTCCCCAGGACGCTGGCGGCGAGTTGTGAAGATGTGTCGCACATAGACTTCATTCACGGGCCGCACATACTGGCGGTCGAGCATCGCGAGGGCCTCAGTATAAGAGTCAGTTTCATTACGTTGAGTAGAAATACGATGGCTCACCCGTGCATGGAGGAGACGGAGTTTCTGTTCTTCTGTAACAGAGGAGTTAGTCGACGCAGCCAGGTAGGCCTTGAAGCACCGAAGCCAATGCAATAAAATTTCCTTTGCTTCTGCGGCCTGTGGATCGAGTTCCAGTCGGTCAGGTTTGAGGGCTGATTCCATAGTAGTTTTTAAGCTGATTAAATTGATGCGACCATCAATTCATTCGGAGACACGAGTGGAAGTAAACTGTGGCTTTAATTGGCTTACAACTGAGCCTGCCTGCGACTATGCTGAACTAAGGGGGGACTCGCAGGACCGCAGCACTTATACTTCCTGAAGGGGGTGGAGCCGAGGGCGGAGCCCTGTACATACTCCTCATCTCCCCCTGTGGGCAGAGCCGCACAACGGCTCACAGTTGGAGCCCACAGGCACAGTAATGTACAGTGTGAATTATAGTGGTTACACATTCACCACAGCTTCCCAGTCTGCCTCGTGGGGTTCTATGTTTAAATTTTTAGCGCTCGAGATGTCTGGAAAGCCGCCATGGAGGGGCTTTTGGGATTTTGGAGAACCCTGATTTCCCTTACAGATTTAGTATGGACAGGTCTCAGCATTCTTTTTCTAAGTATGGCGACACAAGCCAGTGGGCTGCACATCCCCTTTCTCCTCTGAGCCAGCACTTTGAGAGCAAAATCGGAAAATGCTGCCGTATTCCTCGGATTTCTCTCTCTGTGGTGCTGCGAGCCTTGCTGAGTATTTATAGCGAGGCCTCTTTTTATTTCAGATTGCCAGCACCCACAGTATTTTGCTTTTATTATTTTGAATATTTTCTAATACGTCTTCGGTAGGCAGAAAATTGAAAAACCAGCGAGTTACAGTTGTCAGGATTAGCGGTGGCAATCACGCTGCAGCATCGATAAATCTGTCGGCTATTTTGTACTTTGGACTTGCGTTGTTGTTGCTGCTGTCTGCTGAGTAGTGCAAGCTGCAACCTGACACCAGTTGGAGGTGATAAAGTACAAAAAGGGAATTGCATCTTAAGGTGTGAAACTCTGAGTGAACACCTGCTTCTACATGAATTACAGAGTGCTCAACACAGCGTACATGGCAAATGTGTGACTGAATAGAACGGAAAATAATTAACACTTCTGCTCAATTTAAATTTGGGCAGTTTATGTGGTGATGATTGAGTGTCGGCTGTTAAGGCCAATCCAATTTCCAGGCCCAATGGCACAGTGGTTAGCACTGTTGCTTCATAGCGCCAGGGACCCTGGTTCAATTCCCGGCTTGGGTCGCTGTCTGTACAGATCTCTGCGTATCTGCGTGGGTTTCCTCCGGGTGCTCCAGTTTCTACCCGCAAGTCCTAAAAGACCTGCCTGTTAGTTGAATTGGACATTCTAAATTCGCCCTCAGTGTCCCCGAAAAGGCGTCGGAGTGTGGCGACTAGGGGATTTTCACCGTAACTTCATTACAGTGTTGATGTAAGCCTACTTGTGACACTAATAAAGATTGATTAGCACTGTTGCCCCACAGCACTGAGGTCCTGTGTTCGATCTCGGCCCCAGGTCACTGTGTTGTGGAGTTTGCACATTTTCCCCGTGTCTGCTTGGATCTCACCGCCACAACTCAAAAGATGTGCAGCGGAGGTGAATTGGCCAAGCTAAATTGTCCCTTAATTGGGAAAAAAATTAATTGTGTACTCTAAATGTTTTTTTAAAACTAATAAAGATTATTATCTATGTGTTTTGGGGGGTGTGACCCATGCAGACACGGGGAGAATGTGCAACTCCACATGCATAGTGACCCAGGGCCGGGATTGAACTCGGATCATCGGCGCCATGAGGATAGATTTCTTTTTAGTCACTTTCCTCGCTACTCCATTGGTAGAAAATAATCGAGAGTGCTCCAGGGACGTGGAGCGTGCTTTGAGGATGAATTTACGAAACGCGAACCGATCATTCCTCCCTCACACCAGCAAAGTATAAGGAAGATAGTGAAAAAAATACATTTTGCTGAAGCTTTTAGTCCTGCACTCATCAGGACAATCTCAAGAATAGCAATTTCAGGAGACACAAAAACTTTATGTTGTATGAGAAGGGAATGCTGATTGGTTGACAAGTGGACTCTGGCAAACAATTGCCCTGATGAATGCAAGACGAAAAGCTTTGACAAAATGTATTTGTTTCACCAATACTTGTGTTCTGTAGTGCCAAATGACTATCTGTATATTTAGGTTATATATAGTGTGTTTGTGTGTATGTACACAAAGTTGCAGCATGGTGTAAGCTGCCCAGTAATGTAAAACCTCTGCGCCCACAATGAACAACAATTTGAGCAGTATTTGTGAAGGTTTTGCTTTGTCTTACAATTCATCCATATATAATGTATGTTAATAAATGCCTCTGTTTTTGCTGTTCAGCTGTGCGCCACTTTGGCTTGAGTACCTGGAACATGCTGAGAAGGGGGTCTCCACGTGGCGGAGCTTGGTCTCGTACAGCGTCCAGTCAAACCAAGAAGCTGAAGGCTGGCCTAGAAATTACTGCAGCTTTCGATGAAAAGGACACGTGTGCCTCTTCTGAGCCGGCAACTTATTATCATGCCATTTACCAGCTACAGCAGAGGGAGGAGAACACAAATTACCCCAAAACATCAGTTAGCTCTGAAGATGATTGCAACATCAGAGACTATGAACCAGTCGGTCAAGAACTACAAGATGCAGATCATGTTGCAAGGAAGAGAAAAGAGATCGTGAAACAAAACAACATCATCAGAATACATGAAATGTACAAGCATGACCTACCCCTGAACAGTTACCAACAATCCTTTCTCCAGCACAAGAATATTCATCCACAAAGGAAAATATACAAAGACCACCCACTCGACCAGAAAAATCCAATACTGGGGTAAGCTCGGAAGAAACAGTTATGTGTCAATTAGGTTTTAAAAAGTCATAATATAAAAGCTCCTTATCCTCCCTCACAAGATGGATCACAATAATCTGAATTGCATTATCATCATTCACCACTTCCATTTAGGCAGGAAAAAGCATTTTGGATTGCTGCACAAACTCTTATCCCTCATCTGGGAAGAGGAGTGCGTGCCAGGGGGCCCTCGGACCCCACTAAGTAATTAGCTGTTATCCACAAAGGAGCATATGCCCCTCTCTCCATTAGTGAGATAGTTGATTATTATATAGCTTGAGAGGAACCACTCTCAGTCTGAGGCAAGGCAAGCAGACAGGTCTCCATGCACCAGTGCAGGGATTGAGCCTGCGCTATTGGCATCCCTCTGCATCTCGCTCTAAACATCGAGATATCTGAGCTAACCGACTGAGACCAATAGCAATAAAAAAGCTATTGCACTGATTACTATCAAAACGACAGACCATATTTTATTTATGAATTGTTTCTGACTCGACATGCAATGAACGAAAGCCCATGATCCAGGGTTGGACAGCTGTTTATGTTCAGAGACTTAAACGTTCCTTTTGGTGGGGTTGTCTATCCCTGTACTCAATGTGCATCATAGACTGAAATAGGCATCACGACTCCAAAGATCCAGACATGTTTTCATGTGATGTAAAACTACATTTCGATGAGTGGCAAAGCTAACACCGAGAAATTAATATTTCCCTGCTTGCAGGTTTTCAGGTGGGGGTGGTACCCATAAAATTCCTCAGCTGACCTTCCCACTGATCTCCTCCTATCTTTCCCGACCTCTCTGCAACGTTGCAATGGGATAGGCAAAGCCTAGATTGACTTGCCCTTTGCCCCAATTGGGGACTTTAAATGGCCAATTAATGAGCACTTTTAAGGACCACTTTCTGCCCAGCCTCAATTTTCAAGCTGGTGGAAGGAACTCATGATTGAGGGAAAGCAAGGCAGCATGGGCCGCAGTGGTTAGCACTGCTGTCTCACGGCACCGTGGTCCCAGGTTCGATCCCGGCTCTGGGTCACTGTCTGTGTGGAGTTTTCACATTCTCCCCGTGCTTGCGTGGGTTTCGCCCCCACAAGCTAAAGATGTACAGGTTAGGTGAATTGGCCATGCTAAATTTCCCCTTAATTGGAAAAAATGAATTGGGCACTCTAAATTTAAAAAAAAAAAGAAATGATTGAGGGAAAGCCGAGAATGTGACCATGCTCGAGTCTCGGATGGGAAGGCGGAGCGGGCAGGCCTTCAACAACAGCCTCAACATCGGATGGTGCATTCCCATAAGGTCTGACCTCTGCAGGCGCACTCCTCCTCCTCCCCCGCCCCCCTTCCACACCGTCCGGCATCTTTTTTTAAAATATAAATTTAGATTAGCCAATTATTTTTCCAATTAATGGCCAATTTAGCGTGGCCAATCCACCTACTCTGCACATTTTTGGGTTGTGGGGGCGAAACCCACGCAGACACGGGGAGAACGTGCAAACTCCACACGGACAGTGACCCAGAGCCGGGATCGAACCTGGGACCTCAGCGCCGTGAGGCGGTTGTGCTAACCACTATGCCACCGTGCTGCCCTTCGTCCGGCATCTTCACCAACACTCTCTCCATCCCCCCTGGCTCCCATCACCTCCCGCCCTGAGATCCTGTCCCACACTTACCTGGCCATGGACTCCTGGGGGTTTGACTCTAGCGATTGCATGCAGTTCCAATCCTGTCCACCATTGTTTCTGGCGCTGCTGTGGCTAGAGAACTGCCTGCTAATCTCATTCTCAGAGGCGGAACTTCTTCCTTCTAAGGGGCGGAAATTCCCATCTCCAGTCAATTAGCGCTCAATGGAAGGGAAGCCCTGTCGTCCTAAAAATATTGGCCTGGATTTCATTACTGGCTTTTACAGAGTAGCACAGAAGCATAGAATTCCGACAGTGCAGAAGGAGGCCATTCAGCCCCTTGAGTCAGCACCAACTCTCTGTAAAAGCACACCACCTAGGCCCACTCCCCTGTACCCATAACCACATCTTTTAACACCAAGGGGCAATTTAGCATGGTCAATCCACCTAACCTGCACATCTTTGAACTAGTTTGAACGAATACGAACAACCTTAGGGTGGAGTTTTAGCTGGGGCTATGTAATATGTTAAAGAAATGTCTCGGCAATTTTTTTTAATACTTAAATTTCACTTTTTTTTGTTTACAACCTGCGAAACCTCTTTAACTGTATCACAGTCAAAAATAACAATTAAAAGTGGACCCTAATGACCCTGCTTCAAAACATTAAAAAAAAAATTATTCAGGTTTGGTGTGAAAGTGTAAGTTACCAATGAGATTTTTTTTATTGTAACATTATTTTAATGTCAATTTTGTGGCACACCTGAGAGTGCACTGTGCGGATATACCTCGGCTAGTCTAGCTCAGTGGGCTAGACAGCTGGTTCATGATGCAGAGCGAGGCCAACAGCGCCGATTCAATTCCCGTACGGGCTGAGGTTATTCATGGTTGCAGTCTCAACCTCGCCCCTCGCCTGAGGTGTGGCGATCCTCAGGTTAAATCATCACCAGTCAGCCCCCCCCCCCCCCCCCCCCCCCCCCCCCAAAAGAGGGAAGCAGCCTATAGTCAACTGGGACTATGGAGACTTTACCCTTATCTATAGAACATTTGATAATTTTGTTCAGTATGCTTGGGAATTTTTACTGGGCTGAGGGGAATGGATCAGAGACTTTATTTGAAAGTAGAATTGTGTGGGTCCAATAGGAAGGAAAGACAGGAGAAGACTGCTTCTATTGTTCGAGTGAACCTGCTCTTCTTTGGTTGTGGAATTGGGGCTGCCAATTATGGTATTTGAAGGAAAGAAAGACACCTCATTTTCTGTTGTTTCCACAGCTTATTAATTAGTGATTGGAGCGGCGAATTAAGGTTTTGGCTCACGATACCTGTACTTCCGATTATCTAGATGTTCAAGAATGTAAAATACATCTAATCCCAAAAAAATGATTCTGGGATTGTAAATGCAAGCGCCATATTTAAGCCATGGACATGAAGTAGATTGTACTCTGTGCTTGAGCTAATAGCTTGCATTGACATGGTGGCTTTTAACATGGATAATGGCCTAAGGTGCTTCACAGACAATGTATTTGAGCATGGAAACTGGAAGAGGGAGAGAGAGAGACGGATTACGAAATGGAGCAGAAAGCTCAGCTGAAGAGACGGATTTGGAGGCGAAGATATCTCGGGGCTAATGGAACTGGATGCAAGGAAGGAAATACTGTAGCTTGACAGATATGTTTAACAAACACCCTGTTTAGACTGCAGTTAAATTATCATGATCAAACCCTCCTGATACACTCAATTAAGTACTTGCTGAACTATTAATGCGATTGTCTTGTTCTAAAATGTGTGAATTTCCTGCAGCTGCTCTGTGTTGGTATAAAAACTGTCGGGACCCTGATGTCTGAGACAATTACAGAGTTTAAGAAAAATATAGTTCTAGAGCTGTTGATGCTGGCAACACCGTCCTTATTGCCAATTCCTCCGCATATTCAGCACTTTTAGGATAAATCACTTTTATTACACTCTCTATATTGTTCTGAAACAATTCTACGATTACATCTGTAAAGATTACCATCCTCACCAAACTCTATCTTCCTTTTATAATTCAGGGCTGCCCTGCTTTGGAACTTAATTTTTAAATTAATCCTGCAGGTCGCTCTACTCACTGCCTGTACTGGGCAGAGTTTTATCATTCATTGCAATGTTATCATTCTGTGATGTACATTGAATATAGAAGGCATCTATCCTGAAGACCTTTGGCCTTTGCATTCACAAGGGCAGGGGGGAAAATGTGCTTTTACTTGGCGGGGAGGGGGGGATGATCGGGTGGTGGATTACGATCCAGATTTTAAATTGCTAGGTGGCACAGATAATGTAGATAAAGGAGGTTACTAATCGTGCACTATAACAGCAGGACCAGAAGATGTAAATACAAATTCAACAAGCCTCAAGCAAGATTGGAGATCGGAATATTTTGCCAGCGTAAATTCTTGAACCAGCCTACGAGCTAACTGCTGCATTGATCAACCATTTTTATTTTAAGGAAAAGGTGTCTAAACATGTAACTGAGAACAGAATTAAATCTCTGTAAATGCATATAGATGAGATGAATCTGATTGTTCTTGGGACCATGGAAGTGTCAAATCATAAAGAGAAATTAGTCAGCTTCAAAATGTTTTTGCAACAGAAGACGTAAGCCGTAGAAGTTGACAAAGGGAAATTAAACAGTACTCAGTACAGGTAAATTTGAGGAATTTTATTAAAAGTCAAATTGAATAGCGTGGTACCTTTATATTGTTTTGGTCACACGAAGAGAATCAGACTGAAGTTGACACTTGTAGCTGTCGTCTTTTGTGGGAAAGTACAGAGATCGCTGGTTTTAATGACTCGTAATAGGATTGATTCGGGTCATTGCCAAAAAGGTATCAGATACTGTGCAACCATTAGAAATTGAACAATTTTGAGTATTAACACTCTGGCCACGTTTTGAAGACGCAGGCAAATGATAAAGGCATATGCCGTTAGTTAGACTTTCCCTTGTGTGTTCAGCTTTCTCAATTTCTTTTTGTGTAGCAAAACATCACACTGAGGGATATCAGACCTCTGGGGCCCAATTTAACAGGGCAAATGTCTGTCTACTTCTCGAACCAGTCGGATTGAAGAATCGTGAAAATACAGCTTGCCAGAACTTTGAAATCACTTTCTTCAATGTCAAATCTGGTACAAAAAGAGAGGTAGAGAATGATTTAATTGAGGGAGAAGTAAGAGACAAAAAAGAAAATAACGAGGCAAGTACCAAAGGATTATATTCCACACTTTGCAAGTTTTTAGCAGGAAGGTTGATCGGCAGTAATTACCAGTTATATCATGAAAGGGATATTTAATCTGGGGAATGGGTCAATATTAACTCTGTGGCAAATTAAACTTGTGTCCACTGAGTGTAGAAAGCAACTTCACGTCATTCAATGCATTTTTCAGTGGGGAGCCCAACAGCGAGATCTAACAAGGGAGTGGCGCAATTTGAACAGCAGCTGATAGGTTTTGTATTTAACCATGCACGAGAAGTTACTATACCATTCAAGCATAAATAATTCTGAACATCATTAGCCTCACCATTATCTTAACAGGGTCATTATTTTGTGTGGCACAATGCCAAATGTTGTTAATGTTCCTCTCTGAAGAACCTTGGGACATTTTATTACATTAAAGCTGCTATTTAAATGCAAGGTGTTGTCATGGTAGAACCAAATGATAAAGACAAAGCATAAGAAATAGGATTAAGAGTAGGTTGTATGGTCCCTGGAACCTGTGTTGGCATTCAGTAAGATGATGGCTGAACTCCTGTATCAACTCTACTTTCTAACCTCATCGCTAAACTCCCTTAGTGTCCAGAAATATATTAACCTCTGTCTTAAATTTACTCAACGACTGAGCATCTACAACTCTCTGGGGTAGAAAATGCCTAAGATTCGTATCCCTTTGAGTGAAGAAATTTCTCATCCCAGTCCTAATTTGTCCGCACCTTATTCTGAGAATTTGACTCCCTGTACTAGACTCTTCAACAAGGGGAAATCAGGCTCTGACATTCAACTCTGTCAAACCTTTTCAAATCTCATGGGCGGAATTCTCTGATAATGGGGCTATGTCCCCATGGCCGTGAGAAAATGGGCATGAATCACTCTGGACTTTCCTGGAGAAAATCCAGAGTGATTCTCCGTTTTGCACGGGGCTAACAGGGCCCCGGTGTAGTCTACGCAGCTCCGGCTGCCGATACGGGGCCCTGCACTTACGGCCATGGGTCCGTGCATGTGGCACCGTCACCTGTGGCAGTGACTCCGCGCAACATGATGGACCTGCACAGCAGGCCAGCCTCAGCAATATAGACCCCCCACCCCCCCCCCCGATCACGTGCGCCCGCTGATCGCTGGCCCCCGATCGCGAGCCTGGCCGTCGTGGAGGCTCCTCCCGATGAGGGAGCCCCTTGCCCCCCACCAGGGTGGCCGCGAACTATGTCTGCAGCAGCCACTCCGAGTGCCCGCCGGGTGGAACCATAAGTGAACCACGCCAGCGGGAACTCGGCCAGTTGCCGGCGGAGAATTGCCGCAGGGGCCTCTTTCAATGACCCCCGACCGGCACCGTGTCGACCGCCGCGATCAATTGCTGGCAATTCTCCGGTCCCTGGAGAATCGCACAAAGGCGTCGGACCCAAACACGGGTCTGATGCCACATTCTCCACCCCCACGCCGAGCGCGATTGCGATGCGGAGGCTCGGAAAATCCCGGCCCATATGTTTCGATGAGATCCTCTCATTCTTCTAAATTCCAGAGTGCACAGGCTTATACTGGTGACTCCCTTCTTGTAGGACTGGCCTCTCATCTAGGAATCTACCTCAGGAATGCTTGTTGCACCCTTTCTTACATCTAGTATATCCTTCCTGAGGTAAGGAGACCAAAACTGCCTACAGTACTCCAGAGGTGGTCTTTCTGATGCCTAGAACAACAGTAGCAAGCCTTCCCTCCTCTTTATGTACTCCATCTAGCTTGCAGTAAAGGCTACCATAACATTTGCCTTCCTAATTGCTTGCTGTACCTGCTTGTTAAATATTCTATACTCTTGGTTGGATCAGGCTTTGGCACTTCTGCATTTTGAGTACCGAGACCAGTTTTGAACCCAACACTTGATGAAGGATATTGTAACATTGGCATAGATGTGTAAGGGTCGCAGGGTAATAATAAATCTTCAAGCTACTTGTTACGACTTTAGGCCAGGGGAAATCGCCACCTGAGTGGGGAAATGCTATTTAAATGTAAGGATTGAATGCAGCGTAGTTGCTTGAAGTGGAAAGGATGTAGGATTGGTGGCCTTGCCTACAGATTGCAGATGGTATGGCATGTCACTTAGAATTATAGAATCCCTACAGTGCAGAAGGAAGCCAGTCGGCCTATCGAGACACTCCTAAAGCATGCTCTACCCAGGTCCACTCTTCCATCAACCCCACACTATCCCCATAATGTAACTTGCACATCCCTAGATACTTATGGGCAATTTGCCATGGCCAATCCACCTAACCTATACATCATTGGACTGTGGGAAGAAACCTGAGCACCCAGAGGAAACCCACGCAGACACGGGGAGAACATGCAAACTCCACAAAGTCACCCAATGCTGGAATTGAACCCGGGTCCCTGGCACTGTGTGGCAGCGGTGCTAGCCATTGTGCCACCATATTGATGTGCCAACCGTGCCGCAGCGTCACAGTGCTAACATCCTCTGGAGCAAATGTGTGTAACATGTGGTGTGCGCAGGATCACTGTACTCTTTTTTAAATGGCAACTTGATGAGCTTCTGAGAAAACATTGTCAATTACAGGGAGTTAGTGGTTAGTTTAGAGTGTTTTCCTGGAACCTCAGGAAGTGGGAGAGGAATTACCCAGATTTCTCCTGAGCTGACCACATTTCTCTGTCCTTGCCCACAGACAGCATTATTCAGAGGTTATACTGTCTGCCTCATCACGCTGATGGACTCTACTTTTCCGTTTTAAGCTTTTGGGTGTGTAGATTCAGGGATTGCTTCTGGTGTTGGGTGGTATGTATCTGAGTGTATTCATTCAGTTAGTAGCTGAGCCAAGTGATTATTGCCATTCTGCAATCCTTCACTTACTTGAATGAAGAAGAGCTGACAAAGGATCAGGTAACAAACTGCTGTTCAATGAGGTATTTTTCACATTGCTGGGGACTAACCAGGTGGTCCTGAGAACAAGGAGAAAGACTACTTTTTGTAGAGAAATTGAGTTTTAGGTGACAGTAAAGAGAGCAGAACCAACAAATGCAAGTCTGTGCCATGATGTCAGCTTTTAATGGGGCACAAGAATTGTGCCCACCACAATGGATATACCACTGCCGATTACAAACTAATCTTACAGTCATTCTATCGCAACAGCCTGCCAAGCTGTCAATCAAAGACCTGCAGGCTTCAGATTTTGACTTCTCTCATCTTGTTGTTTGGGTCTAGCATCTGTAAAAATGCAATTTCATCTTCATCCTGGGGTTTAAGTCTGATCTCTCAGAGGGCCCACCCTTCCTGCCCTGAGTATCACGGCACAGTGTCCTGCGATGTGTAGGTGTGTGTATGTGTTGACTGTTGCATTGTGTCCATCCTGGCCCATAATGGCACCAAGAAGGTAACCCTGTGGTTCAAACAACAATGAGATGTCATCCTGGCCTAGGAGTGGGTCCCTCCCTATTTGCAGACATACCAGACTCTTTGGCATGTTAGAGGCACACTGAATTTACCCCGCTGCGGGTTTGAAAGTAGAAGTGTCGGATTTTACCTTTGGTACTTCGAGCATATGTAAAAGCCGAGTGCCCACTAACCTTGATGCCCCTTCATCTTTATTGTGGGTTTTCACACAAAGGCCGAAGAATTCGCTGAAGAGCATGATGGCTGTCGCACCAATTCTGGGAGAACAATTCTCCCGGCACCATCAGCTCGCATTCAGATGCTGTGTTGGGGAGGCAAGTGGAAGTATTATTAGTGAACCATAGCTCAACTGGAAAATAGCCTGAAGAGTCTGGCCCAGTACAAGCACATTGTTTGGCTCAATTGTTTGACTCACTTGACACAATTTGTATTAAGATTAATTGTTGTCGTCTTTTATTCTTCTAATTATTTCTCACTTATTCTATCCTGCGAGTTGCACGAAGTAGACCTGGTGGATTGTTCCTTAGATTTTGGTGCATTTTAGATGGGCCGGTGGGGGAACTCTGATTGTTGGCCGTCAATTCAAAAAAAAAAAAACCTAAAAAGATGTGGAGTTGACTCTGAGAAATGGGTGTCACGAGGGCAAGTATTTTGGCTGGGTTGATTATGATGGGGATGCCAACGGGGGTGGAGGGGGAGTGGGGAGAAGGAAAGGGGGAGGGGAAGGAAGGCACACTAATAAGGACGATATCAATATGTATATAAGAACCACACAAACTGTAAATGTTAATCACAAAATATTACAGTGTATAAATTGAAAATGCAAATAAAAATATTTTTAAAAAAAGATTACGGTGGGAATTGCTCTCTTCTCTCTTGGGTCGACTTGTCTTTGCAAGTTTTGTTCTTCACTGCTTTTATAACCTGGATTTTCCTCACATTCTGAATATTCTTCACATCCTGATACAAACTGGGCAACTGTTACAAAAGAAGAAATCACTAAAGTGCTGGAATGCAGCAAGGAACTACAGGCATTTTATAGTTCCCACAGTCTAAGCAACAATTTAAACTTTAAATACTTAATGCAGATTCTTGTTGAAAAAATCAACTGTTTCTTCTCCTTTAATGTTACTTGTTATACTCAAGAAATCCAGTTGGTGAAGGATTATACTTCAGTCTTACATTTATTTCCAGAGTGGAAACATAGGGCGCGATTTAACCACTGCATTGCACCCGCTGTTGATCTGGGCACACCGGTTACATAGTGGGAAAGGCCAAATTCGAGATTCGTGCCGGGCACGAATCAGTTTCCCATCTAACCGGCCCACTCATGATGGCGAGTTCTGGATCATGCCCAATATTAACCCTCATTTGCATTCATTTCCATCTCCATAGCGAGATTGAGTTGAATGCATCGGGAATTAACCGGCGCCCCAGCGAGAAATCACGCAGACATCATTTAGTACTCCTTTTCAAAAATGTGAAGCTGGTGCAATGGCAAAAGAGGTGAAGTGAGGAGGTGAGCAACCGATTCCATTTTCCGGCATGCAACTCCAGGGTGCTGGAGCTGCTGGCCCAATGCTCGTGGAGAATTGGGGGGGGGGGGGGGGCGGGGGGGGGGGGGGGGGGGGAAGAGGGGTCTGGCATCGTCAGGGGGCTGAAGTGTTCCAGTCGGGAGTTGCTCCTGGAACAGCCTGGGATGGTGAGGGGCTTTTAGTCTGTGAGGCCATAAAGCCATCTTTAAATATTGTTGACACGCTTAACAGCGGCAATTACACTGCTGCCTGTCTGTCCTATCAAACTCCTGCAGGACAGACCACTGCTCTTGGTTCATTGCTGAAGGTCACTTTAACTCCCTTTGACTGTGAGCAGCCTCTAGCTTCACAACTAAAAGATGTTGCGAATGAGGAATTGGCCGTTTTTGCTGTGAGAGCACTTCACAGCTGCAGGTTGTGTTTGCTGCTTGCTCCTGCTGGTGGCTACAATGCCTGGAGGCTGCTGTTGCTGATTACTTCCTTTTCTGCAGCCAGAAAGAAGGATAATTGTTTCTATGATATCTGGGTCCTGGAACACCAGGTTCAGGGGTGCATATGAGTCCAGAAGGCAATCTGTCTGAAGGCAGTTTGAAGCAAGAAGGTTCTGCGGGACCTGGTGCACATCATTGATCCAAATCACCTGATGATATCATTGAAGAAATGCTTTCGCAGATTGCTGATGCTTTTGTTGCTGGAGTAGTGAGTGCTGCGTGTAACTGGCACGTCACCGAGGGTTAAACACACTGGAAATCACGGATGCTCAACTGCACCTTGAGCGACAGTGAAATATGTGGATGCCAGGATTTGGTTCCGGTTTGATGGGGCCGTGTGGGAGGGCCTGCACAGTTAGTTCCTGGACAGAGAACAGCACTGATACACGGAACAAGTCACACATTCATAGAATCATTGAATTTACAGTGCAGAAGATTCTATTCGGCCCATCGAGTCTGCACCGGCCGTTGAAAAGAACACGCTACTCAAGCCCACCCTATTCCCGTAACCCAGCTTAAATTTTTTGGAAACTAAGGGCAATTTATCATTGTCAATCCACCTAACCCGTGCATCTTTGGACTGTGGGAGGAAACCGGAGCACCCGCAGACACAGGGAGAATGTACAGACTCCGCACAGACAGTGACCCAAGCCCGGAATCGAACCTGGAGCTGTGCTAACCACTGTGCTACCATGCTGCCCAAATTGATGGTTAGATCATTTCTGCGACTAAGTTCTACACATGATATGAGACTTCTTGGGCGAAATTCTCCGACCCCCACGACGGGTCGGAGAATAGCGGGAGGGCCTTCCCGACATTTTTCCCGCCCTCCCGCTATTCTCCCCCCCCGCCCAACTCCCGACACGAATCGCTGCCGCCGTTTTTTTACGGCCGGCAGCGATTCACAGCTGTTCGATGGGCCGAAGTCCCAGCCCTTTACGCTGTTTTTACGAACGGCAAACAGACCTGGTCTGGCCGTTTGTAAAAACGGCGGGAACAACTCGCTTTTTATAACCATGGCACCGATTGGCACGGCAGTACCACGGCCGTGCCAAGGGTGCCATGGGCCCGCGATCGGTGGGCACCGATCACGGGCAGCGGGCCCGATGCCCGCGCACTATTTGTCCTTCCGCCGCCCCTCAGTATCCATTCGCGGGGCGGCTGAGGGGCATCCCGGCCCGCGCATGCGCGGGTTTCGCGCAAATACGCGATGACGTCATCCGCGCATGCGCGGGTTGGAGTCTTCCAATCCGCGCATGCGCGGCTGACGTCATATGACGCGTCAGCCGGCGCTAACTCCGGCAAGCGGGCTTAACGAGATTCGTTAAGCCCGTGATGCCGGAGCTTGCGGCGTCGGGCTGCTAGCCCCGACCGGGGACCAGAATCGGTTCCCGGTCGGGAAGGGGGGGGCTGACGTCAAACCCGCCCGGGTTTGACGCCAGCCTTACGATTTCTCCCGTTTTGGGAGAATCGCGCCCCGTGTATTTGTTTTTTTTGTGAAAATGAGCTGATGTAGATTCATATTGGCACCAATATTGAATGGTTATGTTTCATTGTTATTTAATGGTTAGTATGATATGTGGAATATTACATAGTTGATTTTCAAATCTTTGTTACTGTTGTTTGTTTAATAAACAAAATATTCTCAAGTGGGTGCACCACCCTCCTCTTTTTCTCTTTTGTGCCTTTCCCACCTTCCTTTCGTCCCCCCCCCCCCCCCCCCCCCCCCCCCCCACCCCCACCTCTCCCCTCTGGGTTGCGCAGTCCTTTGGTTCCTCATCTATCTTGTTTTTTAAAAATTCTTAACTTAGTCCTTGTTGCTGGTCTCGAAGAGATTTTGGAACAGGCCAAAGAACTGCCCCCAAGTATCTGGGACGCATTCCTCCGACCCTCGGATGGTGTACTTGATCTTCTTTAGATGGAGAAATCCCGAAAGGTCAGCGAGCCAGTCTGCAGCTTTGGGCGGTGCTGTTGATCACTAGCCGAGCAGGATTCTCCGCTGTGCGACTAGGGAAGCGAAAGCGAGGGCTTTGGCCCCCTTCCCCATGTGTAGTTCTGGCTGCTCCGATACCCTGAAGACTGCCACAATTGGGCATGGCTTCACCCTCACCCCCACGACCTTGGACATTGCCTCGGAGAAGGCTGTCCAGAACCCAGAAAGCTTGGGGAAAACCCAGAACATGTGGGTGTGGTTGGCCGGACCTCTGTGGCACCGCTCACATTTGTCCTCCACCTCCGGGAAGAACCTGCTCATTCAGGTTCTGGTCAGGTGCGCTCTGTGCACCAGTTATAGCTCCATTAGACTGAGCCTTGCGCAGGAGGAGGTGGAGTTCACTCTGCTCAGTGCTCCGCACCCTACCTCTGTCCCCAGTTCATCCTCCCATTTTTGTGTGGTCTCGCCCCGTGGTGTCCGAGCTCTGTCCAGCAACTATCCGTATATTTTACCACGATGTCCCCCCCTCCTTGCTGCTTGTGCTCTAATAGTGTGATTTCTGGGGGTTCAGGGTACCCTACTGTCTCTTTGCGTAGGAAATGCTTTAATTGGAGGTGCCTCATTTCCTGTCCTTTTGTTAGTTTTGACTTCCTCGTCAGCTCGTCCAGTGTCGCCAGTCTATGCCCAATGTAAAAGTCTCTGACCGTCAGTGTGCCCCCCCATCCTCCTTCCATCTTTTGATGGTGGTGTCTAGCATGGCTGGGAGGAATTTGTGATTGTCGCAGATGGGGGCCATGTGGGACATTTCCCCCGGTGTTGTCTCAATTGGGCCCATGTTCTCACTGTGCCCTTTACCACTGGGCATGTTGTGTATCTTGTTGAGGGTGTGCGGCTGTAGCCAGGGCCCGGAGGCTGATTCCTTTACAGGAGGCCTCCTCCATCATTACCCACTCTGTGCCGGGTTCGTGTACGGATCCCCTTACTCTTTCTGCCGTTACTGCCCAGTGGTAGTATTGTAGGTTCGGTAAAGCCAAGCCCCCTTTGTTTTTCCTTCTTTGCAGTGTCGGTTTGGGAATTCTCGGGTTCTTACCCCTCCCCACACAAATGCCTTGATTAAACTCCCTACATTTTGGAAAAAGGCCTTGGGGATGAAGATCTAAACAGGAAGAGGAACCTCGTCAGTACGTTCATCTTGATCGTCTGCACACTCCCCGCCAGGGAGAGTGGGAGTGAGCCCCACCCCTGTAGGTCCTTTTTTACTTCCTCCACCAGGCTGGTCAGGTTTCACGAGTGTCCAGTCTCTGGCCATCTGGATGAACAGGTAACGGAATCTGTTCTGGGCTGTTTTAAACGGGAGCCCTTCCAGCTTTGCCCCTCCCCCATTTGTGTTTACTGGAAATGCCTCACTTTCCCCCAGGTTAAGTTTGTAACTCGAAAAGGTTCCAAACTCCTCCAGGATCTGCATTATTTCTTTCAGACCCTCCTATGGCTTCGAGACATAGAGGAGCAGGTCATCTGCATAGAGTGAAACTCTGTGCTCTCTGTCTCCTCTCCAGATGCCCTTCCAGCTTTTTGCATCACGCAGGCCTATTGCCAGGGGTTTGATTGCTAGCGACAACAAGAGTGGGGACAGGGGGCAGCCCTGTCTTGTCCCTCTCTGTAGCTGGAAGTATTCAGAGCTTTGACAAAGAGTCATTGGACTCGAAACGTTAGCTCTTTTCTCTCCCTACAGATGCTGCCAGACTTGCTGAGATTTTCCAGCATTTCACCTTTCGTTTCAGATTCCAGCATCTGCAGTAATTTGCTTTTATTCAGTATTCAGAGCTGGTGGTGTTAGTTCGGATGCTCGCTTTGTGAGGGTTATACAGGATGGTGAATCCCGCTCCTAGCCCAAACCGTTCCAGTACCTCGAGGAGGCCTTTTCTACATCCAGGGAGATGATCACCTCTGGTGTTCTCTCCCCGGGTGGGGGGGGGGGGGGGGGGGGGGGGGGGTCATTATTACGTTCAGCAGCCGCCTGATGTTCGCTGTGAGCTGCCTGCCCTTGACAAAGCCTGTTTGGTCCTCTGCGACCACCTCAGACACGGGGGACCCCTTGTCAGCGGGTTTGCGTTATGCTACTTTGGATAACACAGGCTGCGACTTGATGCAGTCTTAACTAAAGAATGCTCCAGTCTCTGAAATTAGTTCAACGTGTTTATTGACCGATTAACACAGTTCTCAAATGAGTTTGACTCTCTGCTAATCTAACTGTAGTTACTGAGTCTAACTGTACCAGCTTGCTTTCAGCCACGTGCTGGGGTGTGATGCTGCTGATCAACCCTCTAACTCTCAAGATGTCTGTCTGTGGAAAGAGGCAATGTGTGAGTGCCTCAACCCTTTTATAGTGTTCATGTCATGCCCCCTTTTGGTGATACCACCTCTGAGTGTCCTGACTGCCCATTGGCTGTGTCCTATCCTGAGTGTTCATTGGTTGCATGTTTGCATATAATGACAAGGTGTGGGGCCAGTTCTGGTGCAACTATTTTATAGAAGTCCACTGGGAACCCGTTGGGTCCCGGTGTCTTCCCCGCCTGAATGGAGCTGATGCTCTCCATGATTTCTCACAGATCTTTTTTTTTTAATATAATTTTTATTGGAATTTTTTACAGAAAATATAAAACGTTTCTTTTTTTTTTAAATTTAGTGTACCCAATTAATTTTTTTCCAATTGAGGGGCAATTTAGCGTGGCCAATACACCTAGCCTGCACATCTTTGGGTTGTGGGGGTGAAACCCACGCAAACACGGGGAGAACGTGCAAACTCTACACGGACAGTGACCCAGAGCCGGGATCGAACCTGGGACCTCGGCGCCGTGAGGCTACAGGGCTAACCCACTGCGCCACCATGCTGCCCCAGAAAATATAAAACATAACGACAAACACTGAAATGCAACAAAATAACCCATAATAACCGTACCACCCCCAGACCGTATCGACGCATGTATCCCATCCCCCACCCCCCCAACCCCAATGAACAACAAAAGAACTTCAAAATAAATTTAAATGAAATAAACAAACATAGTCATCGTCCGCCCCCCCCCCACCTTTTCCCTCCCCCTTCCCCCCCCCCCCCGGGTTGCTGCTGCTACTGTCCCCGTACCCTATCGTTGACCCAGAAAGTCGAGAAAAGGTTGCCACCGCCTAAAGAACCCTTGTACCGACCCTCTCAGGGCGAATTTGACCTTCTCTAGCTTAATGAAACCCGCCATGTCATTGATCCAGGTCTCCACGCTTGGGGGCCTCGCATCCTTCCATTGTAGCAAGATCCTTCGCCGGGCTACTAGGGACGCAAAGGCCAGCACACTGGCCTCTTTCGCCTCCTGCACTCCCGATCCACCCCAACCCCAAAAATCGCGAGTCCCCATCCTGGCTTGACCCTGGATCCCACCACCCTCGACACTGTCCTCGCCATCCCCTTCCAGAACTCCTCCAGCGCCGGGCATGCCCAGAACATATGGGCATGGTTCGCTGGACTCCCCGAGCACCTGACACACCTGTCTTCACCCCCAAAGAACCGACTCATCCTCGTCCCAGTCATGTGGGCCCGGTGCAGCACCTTGAATTGGATGAGGCTAAGTCGCGCACACGAGGAGGAAGAATTAACCCTCTCCAGGGCATCAGCCCATGTCCCGTCTTCGATCTGTTCCCCCAGTTCCCCCTCCCACTTAGCTTTCAGCTCCACTACTGACGCCTCCTCCGCCTCCTGCATAACCTTGTAGATATCAGATATCTTCCCCTCTCCGACCCAGACCCCCGAAAGCACCCTGTCGCTCACCCCCCTCGCGGGAAGCGAAGGGAATCCCTCCACCTGCCGCCTAGCAAATGCCTTTACCTGCAGATACCTGAACATGTTCCCCGGGGGGAGCCCAAATTTCTCCTCCAACTCCCCCAGGCTCGCAAACCTCCCATCAATAAACAGGTCCCTCAGCTGTCTGATGCCCGCTCTGTACCAACCCTGAAATCCCCCATCAATGTTCCCGGGGACGAACCTATGGTTCCCCCTTAACGGAGCCTCCATCGAGCCCCCCACTTCTCCCCTATGTCACCTCCACTGCCCCCAAATCTTGAGGGTAGCCGCCACCACCGGACCCGTGGTATACCTCGTAGGAGGGAGCGGCCACGGCGCCGTTACCAGGGCCCCCAGGCTTGTATCTCCACAGGACGCCCTCTCCATCCATTTCCATGCTGTCCCCTCCCCCTCCATTACCCACTTGCGCACCATCGACACATTGGCCGCCCAATAATACCCCGAGAGATTGGGTAACGCCAGCCCCCCCCCCATCTCTACCCCGCTCCAAGAAGACCCTCTTCACCCTCGGGGTCCCATGCGCCCAAACAAAGCTCATGATGCTGCTCGTAACCCTTCTAAAAAAGGCCCTAGGGATAAAGATGGGCAAACACTGAAAAAGGAACAAGAACCTCGGGAGAACCGTCATTTTGACGGACTGCACTCTACCCGCCAACGATAGCGGCACCATGTCCCACCTTTTAAATTCCTCTTCCATCTGCTCCACCAGCCTGGTAAAATTAAGCTTATGGACAGTCCCCCAACCCCTGGCCACCTGCACCCCCAGGCATCTGAAACTCTTCACTGCCCTCTTAAATGGGAGTCTCCCAATTCCCTCCTCCTGATCACCCGGGTGTACTACAAATACCTCACTCTTGCCTAAATTTAACTTATAGCCCGAGAAGCCCCCAAATTCCGCTAACAGCTCCATCACCCCCGGCATTCCCCCTTCTGGATCTGCCACATACAACAGCAGGTCGTCCGCATACAGCGATATCCGATGTTCCTCCCCACCCCGCACCAGACCCCTCCATCTCCCTGACTCCCTCAACGCCATAGCCAAAGGTTCAATCGCCAGTGCAAAGAGCAAGGGGGACAGGGGGCACCCCTGCCTGGTCCCACGGTAGAGCCTAATGTACTCCGATCTCCTTCCATTTGTAACTACACTCGCCATCGGAGCCGCGTAGAGCAGCCTCACCCATTTGATGAATCCCTCCCCGAATCCGAACCGCTCCAGCACCTCCCACAGGTACCCCCACTCAACTCTATCAAACGCTTTCTCCGCATCCAGCGCCACCACTATCTCCGCCTCCCCCTCCACTGCCGGCATCATAATAACATTTAGCAGTCTCCACACATTCGTGTTGAGCTGCCGTCCCTTGACAAATCCTGTCTGATCCTCGTGTATCACCCCTGGCACACAGTCCTCTATCCTGGTAGCCAGGATCTTCGCCAGCAACTTAGCGTCAACATTGAGGAGCGAGATAGGCCTGTATGATCCACACTGCAAGGGGTCCTTATCCCGCTTTAGGATCAGAGAGATCAGTGCCCGCGACATCGTCGGGGGCAAAGCCCCCCCCTCCCATGCCTCATTGAAAGCTCGCACCAACAGGGGGCCCACCAGATCCGCATACTTTTTATAAAATTCCACCGGGAACCCGTCCGGCCCCGGCGCCTTACCTGACTGCATTTGTCCAATCCCCCTGACTAGCTCCTCCAACTCTATCGGCGCCCCCAGCCCCTCTACCAGCTCCTCTTGAACCCTTGGGAACCGTAGCCTGTTCATGAAGCTCTCCATCCCCCCTCTCCCCATCGGAGGTTCTGACCGGTACAGTTCCTCGTAGAAGTCCCTAAAGACCCCATTTACTTCTGTCCCCTTCTGCACTACATTCCCACCCCTATCCGTCACTCCACCAATTTCCCTAGCTGCATCTCGCCTGCGGAGCTGATGCGCCAACATCCTGCTCGCCTTCTCCCCATACTAATATACCATGCCCTGCGACCTCCTCCACTGTGTCTCCGCCTTTCTGGTGGTCAACAAGTCAAATTTGGCCTGTAAACTGCGCCGTTCCCCCAGCAACCCCTCCTCTGGTGCCTCCGTGTATCTCCTGTCCACATCCAGGAGCTCCCCCACCAGTCTCTCCCTCTCCTTCCTCTCCCTCCTTTCCCTATGGGCCCGGATGGAGATCAGCTCCCCCCGGATCACTGCTTTCAGAGCCTCCCAGACCATCCCCACCCGGACCTCCCCCATATCATTGGTATCAAGATATCCCTCAATACTTCCCCGGACCCTCCTACACACCTCCTCATCAGCCAGCAGCCCCACATCCAGGCGAGATTTCTCTCAGATCTATTGGTGCTTCCAGCTCCCCCATCTGTCTTCACCCGCAACTGGTAGTTCCAGTCTGTCTAGAAACTGTTTCATCCCCGTGTCCCCCGTTGGGGGGCTCGGAGGTGTACAGTCCCGGTAGAAGGTCACAAATGCCCGATTGACCTCCTTTGGTTCTGTTAACAGTCTGCCTCTGCTATCCTTTACCTGGGCTATTTCCCTCGTGGCTACCTGCTTCCTCAGCTAGTGAGCCAAGAGGCGGCCAGCCTTGTCTCTGTGTTCGTAGACGGTCCCCCGTATCTGGTGGAGTTGATCCACTGCTTTCCTGGTGGATAGCAGGTTAAAGTCCATTTGTAGCTTTTTCCTCTCCGCCAACAGCTCTACGGTCGGGTCCGCGGAGTACTTTCTGTCGACTTCCAGATTGGAGTCCACTGGTTGCTGCCTGGCTATTCCCTATCTCTGCTTGCCTTGTAGGCTATGATCTCTCCACTAATCGCAGCCTTCAGTGTCTCCCTAAACGTGGAAGATGGAGACCTCCCTGTTTTTTTTTGTTACTAACGTAATCGCCTATCGCTCGTGATGCTTTTTACTCCATCTGCCATTGGTGCATAATTGTTTGCGGTCTCTGTCGACAGCTGCACACTGCAAGTGTGCATGGTGGCACAGTGGTTAACACTGCTGCCTCCCAGCGACAGCGACCCGGGTTCTATTCCAACCTCGAGAAGCAGTCTGGGTGGAGTTTGCACTTTCTCCCCGTGTCTGTGTGGGTTTCCTCTGGGTGCTCCGGTTTCCACCCACACTCCAAAGATATGCAGGTTAGGTGGATCGGTCATGCTAAATTGCCCCTTAGGGTGGAATAGGACAAGGTAGTAGGGTCGTTCAAAGTATTGGTGCAGATACAATGGGCCAAATGGCTTCCTTCTGCGCTGTAGGGATTCAATGACATGTCACAACCTCCTGTACATATTCCCACAACGCTGGCTATCTCTCATGCCCTGCTTCTTTTAAAGGCTGGGCCCAGAGGTCAGGATCCTTTTTCTGCACCTATGCTTTCCCCTCATTGAACACCTCCATTTAATTTCAAAAGTTTAATTTAAAGGAATAAATCATGGCAGGACAGCTCCAAGGCATGGTCTGCTCCTCTTGCTTTATGTGGCAGGCTGGGGACAGTTCCAGTCCCCAGGGGCACCATGTGTGCAGGAAGTGTCCCCGGTTACAGCTCCTGGAAGCTCGGGTTCCAGAGCTGGAGCGGTGGCTGGAGACACTGTGGAGCATCCGTGAGTCAGAGAGCATCGTGGATAGCGCGTACAGAGAGGTGGTCACACCACAGGCTCAGACTCTGCAGGCAGGAAGGGAATGGGTGACCACCAGACAGAACAAGAGAGCGAGACAGATAATGCAGGAGGCTTCTGTGGCCATTCCCCTGCAGAACAGATGTACTGCTTTGGATATTGTTGAGTCGAATGGCCTCTCAGGGGAAAACAGCAACAGCCAAACTCGTGGCACCATGGTTGGTTCTGCTGCAGAGGGGTGGGGTGATAAGTGTGATGGTGCAATAGTTATAGGGGATTCAATTGTAAGGGGAATAGACAGGCGTTCTATGGCCGCAAACGAGACTCCAGCATGGTATGTTGCCTTCCTGGTGCTAGGGTCAAGGATGTCTCGGAGAGGGTACAGTACATTCTGCAGGGGGAGGGTGAACAGCCAGTGATTGTGGTACACATCGGTACAAACGACATAGGTAAATAAAGGGATGAGGTCCTAAAAGCAGAATACAGGGAGCTAGGAAGGAAGTTAAGGAATCGGACCTCGAAGGTAGTGATCTCAGGATTACTATTGGTGCCACGTGCTAGTCAGAGTAGAAATTACAAGATATATAGGATGAATATATGGCTGAAGGGATGGTGTCAGGGGGAGGGTTTCAGATTCCTGGGGCATTGCGCTGGGGGAGATGGGACGTGTACAAAGTGGACGGGTTACACCTGGACAGGACTGGAACTGATATCCTAGGGGGGCTGCTTGCGAGAGCGGTTTGGGGGTGTGTAAACTAATGTGGCAGGGGGATGGAACCAATGCAGGAGGTTGGAAGGTAGTAAAACAGGGAAAGAAACAAAAGGCAGTAAGGGGGAAAGTGTAAGGCAGAGAAGCCATAGTCAAAAATCAAAAAGGGTGACAGTACAAGGTACAGTGATGGAGGGGAGCTCAATTAATAGGCCCAGTAATACTAAAAGGAATAAAACGGGAAGTAAAAACATAAATGGAAAGGGACGCGGCAGGCTATTGCATGAAAAAATGGGTTCACCGACAAGGAAAATTAGGAGAAAAGTTAAGAAGAAAAATAACTTAGGAGAGGTTACTGATCAAGGTGTTAAGATTCAAAACAGAGATATAAAAGTGTACTTTACCTGAATGCTCGTAGTATTCAGAATAAGGTAAATGGTGCAATGGTGCAAAACATCGTGAATGACTATGGTTTAGTGGCCATTACTGAAACATGGTTAAAGGATGGTCATGACTGGGAGTTATCAGAGGGTATCGAACTATTCGGAAGAACAGAGTGGATGGTAAGGGAGGTGGTGTAGCTCTGTTATTTAAGGATGACATCCGGGCAATAGTAAGGGATGACATCGGTGCTATGGAGGATAAGGTTGAATCCATTTGGGTGGAAATCAGGAATAGTAAGGGGGAAAAGTCACTGATAGGAGTAGTCTATTGGCCACCAAATAGTAACGTTATGATGGGGAAGGCAATAAACAAAGAAATAACTGATGCATGTAGAAATAGTACAGCAGTTATCATGGGGGATTTTAATCTACATGTCGATTGGTTAACCAGGTCAGTAAAGTCGGCCTTGAGGAGATGTTGAGAGAATGTATCCGCGATAGTTTCCTAGAACAATATGTAATGGAACCTATGAGGGAACAAGCGGTCCTATATCTGGTCCTGTGTAATGAGATAGGATTGATTAATGATCTCATAGTTATAGATCCTCTCAGAAGGAGCGATCACAATATGGTGGAATTTAAAATACAGATGAAGGGTGAGAAGGTAAAATCAAACACTAGTGTTTTGTGCTTAAACAAAGGGGATTACAATGGGATGAGAGAAGAGCTAGCTAAGGTAGACTGGGAGCAAAAACTTTATGGTGAAACAGTTGAGGAACAGTGGAGAACCTTCCTCGCGATTTTTCACGGTGCTCAGCAACGGTTTGTACCAACAAAAAGGAAGGACAGTAGAAAGACGGAAAATCAACCGTGGATATCAAAGGAAATAAGGGAGAGTATCAAATTGAAGGAAAAAGCATACAAAGTGGCAAAGATTAGTGGGAGACTAGAGGACTGGGAAGTCTTTAGGGGGCAACAGAAAGCTACTAAAAAAGCTATAAAGAGTAAGATAGATTATGAGAGTAAACTTGCTCAGAATATAAAAACAGATAGTAAAAGTTTCTACAATATATAAAACAAAAAAGAGTGGCTAAGGTAAGTATTGGTCCTTTAGAGGATGATAAGGGGGTTTTAATAATGGGAGATGAGGAAATGGCTAAGGAACTGAACAGGTTTTTCCGGTCGGTCTTCGCAGTGGAAGACACAAATAACATGCCAGTGACTGATGAAAATGAGGCTATGACAGGTGAGGACCTTGAGATGATTGTTATCACAAAGGAGATAGTGATGGGCAAGCTAATGGGGCTAAAGGTAGACAAGTCTCCTGGCCCTGATGGAGTGCATCCCATAGTGCTAAGAGAGATGGCTTGGGAAATTACAAATGCACTAGTGATAATTTACCAAAATTCACTAGACTCTAGGGTGGTCCTGGCGGATTGAAAATTAGCAAACATGTCACCACTGTTTTAAAAAGGAGATAGGCAGAAAGCGGGTAATTATAGGCCAGTTAGCTTAACTTCGATAGTAGGGAAGATGCTGGAATCTATCATCAAGGAAGAAATAGCGAGGCATCTGGATGGAAATTGTCCCATTGGGCAGACGCAGCATGGGTTCATAAAGGGCAGGTCGTGCCTAACTAATTTAGTGGAACATTTTGAGGACATTACCAGTGCGGTAGATAACGGGCAGCCAATGGATGTGATATATCTGGATTTCCAGAAACCTTTTAACAAGGTGCCACACAAAAGGTTGCTGCATGAGATAAAGATGCATGGCATTAAGGGCAAAGTAGTAGCATGGATAGAGGATTGGTTAATTAATAGAAAGCAGAGCGGGGATTAATGGGTGTTTCTCTGGTTGGCAATCAGTAGCCAGTGGTGTCCCTCAGGGATCAGTGTTGGGCCCACAATTGTTCACAATTTACATAGATGATTTGGAGTTGGGGACCAAGTGCACAATGTCCATGTTTGCAGACGACACAGATGAATGGTAAAGCAAAAAGTGCAGAGGATACTGGAAGTCTGCAGAGGGATTTGGATAGGTTAAGTGAATGGGTAGGGTCTGGCAGATGGAATACAATGTTGACAAATGTGAGGTTATCCATTTTGGTAGGAATAACAGCAAAAGGGATTATTATTTAAATGATAAAACATTAAAACATGCTGCTGTGCAGAGACCTGGGTGTGCTAGTGCATGAGTCGTAAAAAGTTGGTTTACAGGTGCAACAGGTGATTAAGAAGGCAAATGGAGTTTTGTCCTTCATTGCTAGAGGGATGGAGTTTAAGACTAGGGAGGTTATGTTGCAATTGTATAAGGTGTTAGTGAGGCCACACCTGGAGTATTCTGTTCAGTTTTGGTCTCCTTACCTGAGAAAGGACGTACTGGAGGGTGTGCAGAGGAGATTCACTAGGTTAATCCCAGAGCTGAAGGGGTTGGATTATGAGGAGAGGTTGAGTAAACTGGGACTGTACTGATTGGAATTTAGAAGGATGCAGGGGGCTCTTATAGAAACATATAAAATTATGAAGGGAATAGATAGGATAGATGCGGGCAGGTTGTTTCCACTGGCGGGTGAAAGCAGAACTAGGGGGCATAGCCTCAAAATAAGGGGAAGTAGATTTAGGACTGAGTTTAGGATGAACTTCTCCTAAAGAGTTGTGAATCTATGGAATTCCTTTCCCAATGAAGCAGTTGAGGCTCCTTCATTAAATGTTTTTAAGATAAAGATAGATAGTTTTTTTGAAGAATAAAGGGATTAAGGGTTATGGTGTTCGGGCCGGAAAGTGGAGCTGATTCCACAAACGATCAGCCATGATCTCATTGAATGGGGGAGCAGGCTCGAGGGGCCAGATGGCCTACTCCTGCTCCTAGTTCTTATTTGCTCTGCTCTCTTCTGCTCTATTCGTTCCCCAAATTGCTGCCTACAAACTGACAAGATAAATCCAACTGTTGCCCTTTCTCATTTCTCACTGTTTATTTCCGGAATTTTCCATTTTCTGGGATGACATTTTCTGGTTTCTAGGATGACATTTTGTCTTTTCGAAACAGTTTATGAAGCTTTAAGCCAGGGGTGTTAAACCAAGAGGCTTCATGCGAGATTGCCAGAAGGTGCAGCTAAATGTCACACAGATATTTAATTACCGTTGAATATTATTTTCTCTCGATATTTGTGGCCATCTATGACTTGTAGATGGGTTGACAGTTTACCTAAATTAGCCGTTGTCTTCTTTTTTTTGCGGTGGGTAATTGGTTACATTGCAGTTTCACAATATTGGAAAAATAGTTTTTTAACTAAAGTAAATCGTGTGAGAAAATAATTGCTGCAGATGATTGATGTCGGTACTATTTAATAATAATAATCGCTTATTGTCACAAGTAGGCTTCAATGAAGTTACTGTGAAAAGCCCTTACCTGACCAATCACAGATCTGCAAATCACCTATTTTTGGTATTAAAGATCTTATCGCCTTCTAAAATAATTCAGAACTGACTGATGTGTTTACTCAACCTTAGCAGCGACGATTGAATGGCATGAAAATGGGATTGGTATCCTGGGAGCTGGGTACCTGCTTATCACAGTAGTACCTGATTAAAAGCCACTGAACAATAAAAAGGAGGTTTTACAATTCTTCCAATTTCCAATTGTTACAAACCTGAGGTTTTTAAAATTATGTTTTTGGCCTGTATCTTTTGGATTCTAAGAATATTGGGCAGACTTCTCCGACCACCGGCCGGGTTGGAGAATCGGTGCGGCGCCGCCCGAATTGTGCCATGCCGCCCTGTCACAATTCTCTGCAGAGCGCCGACTCGCCGGCCCGCCGATTCTCCGGCCCGGATGGGCCGTGCGGCCGTCACAGAAAATCCGAGTCCTGCCGGAGCCATTCTAACATCCTCTGATCCGGTGGGTCCTCGCCGTTGAAGGGTCCAGGGGCGGCCTGTTGAGGGGGGGGGAGAGAGGTGATTCGACACCGGGGGGGGGGGCCTCCGTCGTGGCCTGGCCCCGATCAGGGCCCACCGATCGGTGGGCCGGCCTCTTTGGCTGGGGGTCTCCTTTCCTCCGCGCCGGCTCCTGTAGCCCTGCATCATTTGGTGTCGGGGCCAGTGAGGGGAAGAAGGCCACTGCGCATGCGCTAGTTGGCACTGGCCCAATTGCACATGCCGGACCCCGCGGCGCCGGCTTCACGTCGGGATGATCAGAGCACTGTGCTAGCCCCCTGTGGGCCGGCGAATGGGGTCCCGGAACGGGCGCCGATGCCGGAGTAAAACACTCCCGTTTTTACGCCAGTGTCGACACTTAGCCGCCCGATGGGAGAAGCCCCCACCCTGTAATCTTTTTGGGGCAGCAGCTTTAGGGTAAATGCTGTTCTGAAGTTTGCCTGACCGTAGACTTGGGAGGTTTGATTGTTAGCAATCAAAGGAAGATACAAATTGTTTTACCAAGAAGAAGGTGCAAAATATTTATACTTGGAGACAATACAGCAGTCTTTCAGCGTCGCATGAGTAGACCCCGAGTCACCCAAGGACTCAGAAAGGTGTTAAATGTATTGGCTCGTAAACAGCTGAGCGGTAAATTATTCATTTACATCTAAGATGAACGGGAGTTAGGAGCAAAGATAGCAAATAAGCCATTCTAGCTTGATAACAGTTTCACATTGTCCTGAGGAAAGAGGGCAAATAAGCCATTTTGGAGATTACATTATCAATTTCCCTACAAATCTATAAATATCACAAACAGACAGACAGCAGTTTATTTTGAATGGTCAGCAAGCATCTGAGAAGCAGAAAGCAAGAGCTAGATGCAGCAGTCCTTCACCTGAAGCAGAAACAATGCTGACTATATTGTTCACCATGCAGAGTACAGGGAGCTCAAGTTTTTGAGGATTTAAAGGAGGCTGGAAGGTTTGCCTAATGCGGTTGGTAGAAAGGAATCTGCAGTGTAACTGTCGCAGTAAAAGTCATAGGATCATAGAATTTACAGTGCAGAAGGAGGCCATTCGGCCCATCTAGTCTGCACCAGCCCTTGGAAAGAGCACCCTTCTTAAGACCACATCTCCACCCTATTCCTGTAACCCAGTAACCCCACCTAGCATTTTCAGACATTAAAGGCAATTTATCATGGCCAATCCACCTCACCCTCACATTTTTAGACTTTGGGAAGAAACCAGCGCACCCAGAGGAAATGCACGCAGACACGGGGAGAACATGCAGACATGGGGAGAACATGCAGACTCCGCACAGAGAGTGACAGTTCTATTCCCAAGCCGGGAATAGAACCCAGGTCACTGGCATTGTGAAGCAACAGTGCTAACCACTGTGCTACCATGCCGGCAGTTCTGCGATTAGAAGATAGCTGGCTGGAAAAGTGAAAATAAGGCAACGTACTGATGTCTGGGAGTAACAGTGTACTGTTTGCTATCAGGACTGTAATCCTGTGGAGAGTGCTGTGTGTGTTGGGTATAAAGAAGGTATAAAGAAGAATGTACTTTCAGTAATTTACAATATGTTACCACAAAAAGAAAATAGTGTTTAGTCAACAGTGTTTTCTTAGTCATTTGTTACAGTAAAGGTTTTAAAATGTGAAATGTTGCCACGTCATTCTTTCAGCTCACAACGGGAAGTTAAAATCTCTTTTGAAAAGTTTTGTGTTTAATGGAGATTATAATAGAATATAATTTTAGTATTTTTATATTAATGAAAGGCTTGCAAAACAATCTGGAAATTATACTTTTTGAACATACAGTGAGTAGAGCCTCAGTGTCTTCTTGTCGTTCACTTGAGCTGGGTAGACTGTTATAGTCTTCTTGCTGTTCACTTGAGCGTGGTAGACTGTCATGGTCTTCTTGCTGTTCACTGGAGCATAGTCAACTGTCATAGTCTTTTTGCTGTGTACTTTAGCATGGCAGACTGTCGTAGTCTTTCTGTTGTTCACTTGAGTGTGGCAGACCTGCATCGTCTGCTGCTAATTGCTCAGAAGAGATTGCTAGACCCTCATGGTTTTGTTCATGCAAGGGCTGTGCATTGGAGTCTTGCGTTGCATCTATCGTGGAGGCTGTCCACGAGCTCGCTGTGGAGGCTTGTGTCACTCCCTCTGTGGAATCTTGCAGTGTTCCCTGTGTGGAATCGGCATTGGTCTAGCTGTGGAGACTGTCATCACTTATCGTGTGGAGGCTGGGACCCTTTGTGGTGCATGGACCACTCTCTGTGTGGCTGCAGGCCGCTCTCTGTGGGCTTGTACCGCTCTCTGTCTCTTGACGGCAGACGCAGCATAATCCTGCACTCCCGACTCGGGGTGTCGTATATGCTGGGCTGAGGATTCCCCAATCTGAAGAACTCGTCGTCGGGGTCTTCAATGTACAACACCTCTAGTTGAGGTTCGGATTTGGTACTGGGGTAGCCACCTCCCACGGTGAAATCTTCATCTGAGGCATTGTCTTCCAAGACCATATCATCACATTTTATGTCGGAGCTGGCATTGGGCTCGCAATGTCCAAAGAAGAATTCAAAGTCTGAGTCATAATCTTCAAGGACTGTATCATCTCTTTGGACGGTGCTAACTGCTTGTTGCAGGGTTCTGCAGAGGTCACTTTCAGCTACTGGTCGAATTTCAGGCATTGTGCTGTCATTTCAGGGGAAAGAATCGGGTTTGACGGCTTTAAAACTTTTTTTTTCGTGTTTTGGGACATTTCCCCTTTAAGTGGACGTGGTCCGGGGCCTCTGACGTCATGACGCGTGTGACGTAGGTCGTAGGAAGCGATTGTGCATGCGCATATCGCTGTGCCTTTACTTGGGGCCTTTTTCGCAATTGCGCATGCGCGGCTTCTCACCCATGCGCAAACGGACCTTCCCGTTCGGTGCGCTCTTCGCACAACTGCACATGTGCAGCTCCTTTTCCAAGATGGCTGCAAATCAAAACTGCCATTCGTTGCTGCGAGCCTACCTCGTGGTGAGTTTTGGCGCCTCTTTTATCGATTTTTCTTGTATGTTCTTTGCAGAATTCTTGGAATTTGTCCAGGACTGCCTGGAAGTTGCTCTTGTTTTGCCCCTTTGAGTATTTGAAAGTCTGGGAGATTTCAGCTGCTCTTGGACCCGCAATGGTAAGTAGAAGCTTTATTTTCTCTGCATTAGGCATGCCATCTAGGTCGGATGCTACCAGGTAGATCTCGAATCTCTGCCTGAACGCACGCCAGTTTTCACTGAGATTGCCTTGGTACCTGAGCTGCTGTGGAACCGGAATCTGGAACATCATCTTGCCTGGCTGCTGTTGCTGGTTGTCACTGTTTGCTGAGTTGTAACTATGTGGGTTTAAACAGGTCACTCTTGGGTACCATGGTTTGTTATGCTTTTGAAGTAGCATAAGCTGCTTCCTTGATGTGCACTCTGACAAAGGAAGGTTCAGACTTGGAGATAGCTTTAACACATTTATTAAACTGCTAACGATTCTCCTACTTGGATTCGACTCTCCTGTTAATCCTGCTACAGCTACTCAGACTGACGAACCATCTGCTACAATCCACGTGGTGGGTGTGATGTGTTTCAAATCACCCTGTGTACTCACTGAGTGTCTCCACTTGAAAGAGGAAGATCATGTGTACTGTGTCCTTTTATATGGGTTGGTGTAATGCCCTGTGGTAGTGTCCTATCTTACTGACCTATTGGTTGACTGTCTGTGTGTCATGTCTCCGGTGCTCCCTCTAGTGTCTAGCTAGTCTATGTGTATTTACATTAACCCCTTGTGTATTTACAGTGATGCATATCACCACACACCTGATAAATTTATAACTACATTTCTGTAATTAATAAATTGCAGAACATTGGATAGCGGTTAATGCTTCAGAGTTTCTAGGAAACTACTCTGTGACCAAATGTTTTGCGGGAAATATTCCGCAGATTATTAACTGTTAAGACATGAAGTAATATAAGGATTTTATGCCTGCCATCCATCATTTGGAGTCTTGAAAGCCACCAGTCAGAAAGCAAAGGAGTTCATTACCCAATTGGATGATGCTTGGCTCTCAACCAAAACAGCCTTTTCTTCCCATTTTCAATATTTTTAGATCTGGTAAACACAATTGAACAGATTGGTCTTCAATTGCTATAGATTGCAGACCAATCCTGGAGGGTTAGTGTCTCAGTCGCAATAGCTATAAATATAGGAACTGCTGTTTCAATTAGAATGTATAAGCCTTACAATCTGTATTTTTTGACATTCTTAAATTGTAACATTTATTTAAAGGTTTTATGTCACAATTCTCTTAGTCCCTGGTAGAATATATACCATGGTGGAATTAAAAAGATGTTATCTGTTTTCTTTTGCAAAATAGTCATTAAAGAAAATCTTAACTGTGCTTCACCCAACATTGAAAGCACGAACTGTAGTGAACGGTCATTTGCCAAAGGGACATCAAGCAAACCATATTCCAGACAATTGTGCTGAAGCTGTTGATGTTAGCATTTGAATGGAACAAGAAGCTGCTGGTTCAAAATGACAAAACCCAAAATTTGGATTGGTGTGAGGAAATCTCTTTGCATGTAAAAGCAAGCAACACGTGCAGAAAACTTGGATTGGGTAGAGTAAAAACGAAGCAAGAAATTATTGTTCTGCAACATTAAATAAAAAAATAGCTGATTTTACTGTTGGGCGCAACAAAACTCGGGAAATGTAGCATTCCAAATTTGAATCAAGATCCTGGGTTTTTTGAGTAGGTAACAGAAAAAGTTGATGATGGTACTGCTGCTGATGAGGCATACATGGACTCCCAGAAGGCATCTGATAAAAGTGGCGCACAATGAATCTGTGGACAAAATTACAGCTCATGGAATAAAAGTGACAAGGGTGGCACAAAGGGTGGTACAGTGGTTAGCACTGCTGCCTCACAGCACCAGAGACCCGGGTTCAATATTGACCTCGGGCGACTGTCTGTGTGGAGTCTGGGTTTACTTCGGGTGCTCCAGTTTACACTCTCAGTCCAAAGATGTGCAGGTTTAGGTGGATTGGCCATGTTAAATTGCCCCTTAGTGTCCAGAAAGTTAGGTGGGGCTACTGGGTTATGGGAATAGGTTTGAGGTGGGCCTAGGTGGGGTGCTCTTTCAGAGGGGCGGTGCAGACTCAATGGGCCAAATGGCCTCCCTCTGCACTGTAGTGATGAATGATTCTATGACAGGAGCAACATGGAACTGAAATTGACTGAGTGACAGGACACAGAGAGTCGTGGTTAATAGATGTTTTCCAGGCTAGAGGAAGGTCATAGTGGAGTTCCGTAGGGGTCAGTGTTGGGACCTTTGCTCTTCCTGATATATGTTTTTTTTAAAAATAATTTTTATTGAATTTTTCAAAATACAAACATTTTAACCCCCCCTACATTCACATTTAAATTATACCAAAACAAAGTCAAACCCCCCTACTTAACAAGAAAAAGAAAAAAAAAGTCTCCCCCCCCCCACCCGCGGCGTCCCCCCCCCCCCCCCCCCCCCCCCCCCCCCCCCGCCGGCGAACCGACAGTCAGACCAACTTATCATTTCTAGCAGCGTCTTCGGGCAGGTCTTGCCCGTGCCACCACCGCTACCGTACTTCCTTCGTCTTTGTCCACCCTCCCCCCCCCCCCCTCCTCCCCCCTCCCTCCCGCCCTCCCCTCCCGGTTGCTGCTGTCACGGCCTCAGTCTCTATCTCTGATCCAAGAGGTCTAGGAAGGGTTGCCATCGCCTGGAAAACCCCTGCACCGACCCTCTCAGGGCGAATTTGATCCTTTCCAATTGGATGAAGTTCGCCATGTCGTTTAACCAGGTGTTAACACTCGGAGGCCTTTCGTCCCTCCACTGAATCAGGATCCTCCTCCGAGCCACCAAGGACGCAAAGGCTAATATTCCAGCCTCCCTCGCCTCCTGTACCCCCGGTTCCACCCCAACCCCGAAGATCGCAAGTCCCCATCCTGGCTTGACCCTGGACCCCACCACTCTCGACACCATCCCTGCCACCCCCTTCCAGAACTCCTCCAGTGCCGGACATGCCCAAAACATATGTGCATGATTCGCAGGGCTTCCCGAACATCTAATACACCTGTCTTCACCCCCGAAAAACCGACTCATCCTTGTCCCCGTCATGTGGGCTCTATGCAGTACCTTAAATTGAATGAGACTTAGTCTCGCACATGACGACGACGAGTTGACCCTCTCCAGGGCGTCTGCCCATGTCCCGTCCTCTATCTGTTCCCCCAGCTCTAACTCCCACTTATCTTTCAGCTCCTCTACTGGTACCTCCTCCACCTCCTGCATAATCTTATAGATGTCCGAGATCTTCCCCTCCCCGACCCAGACCCCTGATAGCACCCTATCACTCACCCCCCTGTCGGGGAGCGCGGGGAACCCCGCTACCTGTCGTCTGGCAAATGCCTTCACTTGGAGGGACCTGAACGTGTTCCCCGGGGGGAGCCCAAATTTCTCCTCCAGCTCTCCCAGGCTCGCAAACCTCCCCTCTATAAACAGGTCCCTCAGTTGTCTAATACCCGCCCTCTGCCAGCTCTGGAATCCTCCTCCTGTGTTTCCCGGCGCAAATCTGTGGTTCCCTCTTAGTGGTGCCCCTATCAGACCTCCCACTTCCCCCCTGTGTCGCCTCCACTGCCCCCAGATCTTGAGGGTGGCCGCCACCACCGGGCTCGTGGTATACCTCGTGGGAGGGAGCGGCCATGGTGCCGTTACCAGTGCCCCTAAGCTTATGTTGCCGCAGGACGCCCTCTCCATGCGCTTCCAGGCTGCCCCCTCCCCTTCCATCATCCACTTTCGTACCATCGATGTATTTGCCGCCCAGTAATATCCTGAAAGGTTGGGTAACGCCAGCCCTCCACTATCCCTACTCCGCTCCAAAAAGACCCTTCTAACTCTCGGGGTGCCATGTGCCCACACATACCCCATGATACTACTCGTTACCTTCTTGAAAAAGGCCCTGGGGAGGAAGATGGGCAGACACTGGAACAAAAACAAGAACCTCGGGAGGACCGTCATTTTAACTGACTGCACCCTCCCTGCCAGCGACAGCGGCACCATGTCCCACCTCTTAAACTCCTCCTCCATCTGTTCCACCAGTCTGGAAAAGTTCAACTTGTGGAGGGTCCCCCAGTTCTTTGCCACCTGCACCCCCAAATACCTAAAACTTTTAACTGCTCTTTTGAAGGGGAGCCTCCCAATTCCCTCCCCTTGGTCTCCCGGGTGTATTACAAAGACCTCACTTTTCCCCAGATTTAATTTATATCCCGAAAAGTCCCCGAACTCCGCTAGTATCCCCATTACCTCCGGCATTCCCCCCTCCGGGTCTGCCACATACAACAACAAATCATCCGCATAGAGCGAGACCCGATGTTCCTCCCCTCCCCTTGTCAGTCCTCTCCACCCCCCTGAACCCCTCAGTGCCATCGCCAACGGCTCAATCGCTAATGCAAAGAGTAAGGGAGATAGGGGACATCCCTGCCTAGTACCTCGATGGAGCCCAAAATATTCTGACCTCCTCCCGTTTGTTACCACACTTGCCGTCGGAGCTGAATAGAGCAGTTTTACCCACTTGATAAATCCCTCCCCAAACCCAAACCTTTCCAACGTCTCCCACAAGTATTCCCACTCCACCCTGTCAAATGCCTTCTCCGCGTCCAGCGCTACCACTATCTCCGCCTCCCCTTCCACTGCTGGCATCATAATCACATTTAACAATCTCCGGACATTTGTGTTAAGTTGGCGTCCCTTCACGAACCCCGTCTGGTCTTCATGGACTACCCCTGGCACACAGTCCTCTATCCTGGTTGCCAGGACCTTTGCTAACAGCTTGGCGTCAACATTCAGGAGGGAGATGGGCCTGTAGGACCCGCACTGGACCGGGTCCTTGTCCCGCTTCAAAATCAAGGAGATCAGGGCCTGCGACATTGTTGGGTGCAGTACCCCCCCTCGCGCGCCTCATTGAAGGCTCGCACCAGCACTGGACCCACCAAGTCCACAAATTTCCTGTAAAACTCCACCGGGAACCCATCCGGCCCCGGCGCCTTCCCCGCCTGCATCTGGCCTATCCCTTTAATTAGCTCCTGCAGCTCTATCGGCGCCCCCAACCCTTCCACCAGCTCCTCCTGTACCTTTGGGAACCCCAATTTGTCGAGAAAGTTCTTCATTCCCCCTCTCCTCTTCGGCGGTTCAGACCTATACAATTCCCTATAGAAGTCCCTAAAGACCCTATTCACCTCTTGCCCCTTCTGCACTACGTCCCCACCCCTCTCTCTCACTCCCCCAATCTCTCTGGCTGCATCTCGCTTACGAAGCTGGTGTGCCAGCATCCTGCTCGCCTTTTCCCCGTACTCATACGCCACACCCTGCGCCCTTCTCCACTGCATTTCCGCCTTCCTAGTGGTCAGTAGGTCGAACCTGGCCTGCAAGCTACGCCGCTCCCTTAATAGCCCCTCCTCTGGCGCCGCCGCATATTTCCTATCTACTTCTAGGAGCTCCCCCACCAGCCTCTCCCTTTCCTGCCTCTCCTTCCTCTCTCTGTGTGCCCTTATGGAGATCAGCTCTCCTCTAATCACTGCTTTCAAGGCCTCCCAGACCGTCCCCACCTGCACCTCACCTGTGTCATTCGTACCCAGATAGTTCTCAATGCCCGTTCTCACCCTTCTGCACACCTCTTTGTCCGCCAACAGCCCTACATCCAGGCGCCACAACGGGCGTTGGTCCCGCGCCTCCCCCATGTCCACGTCCACCCAATGTGGTGCATGGTCCGATATCGCAATGGCCGAGTACTCCGTGTCCTGCACTCTCGGTATCAGCCCCCTGTTCAATACGAAAAAATCGATCCTAGAGTACACTCTGTGGACGTGGGAGAAAAAAGAATACTCCCTCGCCCTAGGCCTACCAAATCTCCATGGGTCTACTCCTCCCATCTGCTCCATGAACCCCCTTAACACCTCTGCCGCTGCCGGCCTCCTATTCGTCCTGGAACTCGATCTATCCAGCCCAGGGTCTAACACCGTATTAAAGTCCCCTCCCATGATTAGGCCCCCTGCCTCCAGTCCCGGGATGAGGCCCAGCAGGCGCCTCATAAAACCCGCGTCATCCCAGTTCGGGGCATACACATTTACCAGTGCCACATTCTCTCCCTGCAGCCTACCCCTCACCATCACGTACCTGCCCTCCTTGTCTGCCACCACCTCTGCCGCCACAAACGACACCCTCTTTCCCACCAAAATCGCCACCCCCCGGTTCTTGATATCCAAGCCTGAGTGGAACACCTGTCCCACCCACCCCCTTCTCAGGCGGACCTGATCTGCTACCCTCAAATGAGTCTCCTGCAGCATTGCTACATCAGCCTTCAGTCCCTTCAGGTGTGAGAAGACCCTTGATCTTTTGACCGGCCCATTCAGCCCCCTTACGTTCCACGTGATCAATCGGGTCGCAGAGCGACCCGTCCCTACTCCCTGTCGATTAGCCATGTCTTGTCCCTTGCTCGCCCCGGGTCATCCCTTCTTTTCTGACCCGCTTCCCATAGCGATGGCCCCCCCCCCCCCCCCCCCCCCCCCCCCCCTGGCTAGGACCCCTCCTAGCCGCGATGTACCCCACATCGTACTCCCGAGAGTCAGCTGGTCTCCGCTGACCCGGCTGCTCCTGCCACCTTCCGACTCCTCCCGGTTCACCCCATCTGCGCCCGTGAAAGATCCCCTTAAAACCCCCGAGAAAGACCCGCATAATCAACCCGCTCCCCCCCGTCCCGTCTCCCCAACTTAACGATATAAATACAAATACCCAATGGCAACTAAATACATAAATACTTAACTACATACTTAAATAACAAAATAATTAACTAACTATCAACTAACAGTGTGCCCACCCATCACTCTCCATCAAACAGTATAAATAACCGCAGATAACCATAACCCGAAAAGAAAAAAAAGAACAAAAAACCCCCCCAAGCACCCAAAGAAAAAGGGTAAGAGGGGTAAATAACTAAGGGAAATTGGAAACGGGAAAAAACACCCCATAAGAAGCCAACGACCCACAATAGAGATTTCAACAGTACAAATATACAGAAACACCCAACAACTCGAAACCTTCAAAATATTCAGAAAAGTCAACCGTTCGAGAAAAAACACCCCAAACACTCCACGAAACTGTTACCCAGTTCCGACCTGGCCTGAAAAAGAAAAGGGCCACTTGCTCAATCAAGAGTCCCCGGGCGGCTACGACCGCCGGTGCTCCCAGGTTTTAGTTCGTGTCCAACTTTTCCTCTTGTACAAAGGTCCAGGCCTCCTCTGGGGACTCGAAATAATGATGTTGGTCCTTGTAGGTGACCCACAAGCGCGCCGGTTGCAGCATTCCAAATTTGATCTTTTTCGCGTGTAGCACCGCCTTTGTCCGGTTGTACCGGGCCCGCCGCTTTGCCACCTCCGCACTCCAGTCCTGGTACACCCTTACCGTCGAGTTCTGCCACTTGCTGCTTTTCTCCCTTTTAGCCCACCTCAGGACTTTCTCTCGATCACTTAGCCGCTGGAACCGCACCAGCACCGCCCTCGGGGGCTCGTTTGCCCTAGGCCTCCTGGCCATGACCCGGTATGCCTCTTCCAATTCCAGGGGCGCCGGACCGGCCCCCTCCCCCATCAGGGAGCTCAACATCTCCGCCACATATCCCGGGAGATCCGACCCCTCCAGGCCTTCTTCCAGGCCCAGGATCCTCAAATTTTTCCTCCTCATCCGAGTGTCCAGCTCCTCGAAGCGGCTCTGCCACTTCATGTGGAGTGCCTCGTGCACCTCCACCTTTGCCCCGATGACTGTGGCCTCCTCCTCCCTCGCGGTCATCTCCTGCTGCAGATCTTTAATCGACGCCTCTTGGATCGCCTGGGCTCCCACCAACCTGGTGGCCGTCGCGTTCATGGACTCTAAGAGTTCCACTTTCATCTCCGTGAAAAAACGGAGGAGAACGGCCTGCTGCTCCTCCGCCCATTTCTTCCACTCCTCCGATACACCGCCGGCCGCCATTTTGATTTTCTTCCCCCGCTTTTTTTGGGGAGCTGCTGCCGTTTTTCTTGCCGCTCCACTCCGGGTACCGACCATAAAATCGGTCTAGTTCTCCTCAGGGGACCTTCCCCCACCGGGATTCGTTTTTTCAGCGCCGTTGGGGCCCTCCAATTGGCCCAAAAACACCTTTGTTGCAGGAGCTTCCAAATGTGCGGCTTAGCTAGTCATAGCCGCAACCGGAAGTCCCCTTCCTGATATATGTTAATGACTCAGACCTTGGTTTCTTGGGCACAGTTTCAAAGTTTGTGGACAGTACAAAACTTGGAAGCATTGTGACTGTGAGGAAGATATAACGCTGGTGAAAATAGCGGTCAGATGGCAGATGACGTTCAATGCGGAGAAATGTGAAATGATTCAGTTTGGTAGGAAGGAAATAGAGAGAACACAAAAAATAAAGTGTACAATTCTAAAGGTGTGGCATGAGCAGAGGGCCCTGAATGTATATGTGCAGAAATCACTGAAAGTGGCAGGCTAGGTTGAGAGAGTGGTTAAACATACAGTATTCTAGGCTTTATTAATAATAATCTAATCTTTATTAGTGTCACAAGTAGGCTTACACTAACATTGCAATTAAGTTACTGTGACAATCCCTTAGTTGCCACATTCCGGTGCCTGTTCGTGTACACCGAGGGAGAATTCAGAATGTCAAATTCATCTAACAAGCACGTCTTTTGGGACTTGTGGGAGGAAACCGGAGCACCTGGAGGAAAGCCATGCAGACACAGGGAGAATGTGCAGACTCCGCACAGACAGTGACCCAAGCCGGAAATAGAACCCGGGACTCCGGCGCTGTGAAGCAACAGTGCTAACCATTGTGCTACCGCTACTGTGCCGCCTTAAGGGACATAGAGTACAATGCAAGGATGACTCAGCTGGACAATTGTGTCCAGTTCTGGGTGCCAAACTTTAGGAAAGATGTGAAGGCATTAGAGAGGGTGCAGAAAAGGTTACTGAGAATGACCGTGGGAATGGACAACTCCAGTTATGCACATGGGTTGGAAAAGTTTGGTCTCCTTTTCTTGGAGAAGAATGATTGAGAGGAGATATGACAGAGATATCCAAAAGGGTGTGACAGGGTAGATACGGAAAATCTGTTCCCATTGGTAGAAGGATTAAGAACAAGAGGGCATAAATTTAAAGTAATTAACAAAAGAACCATTGACGACATAAGGAAAAACGCCTTCATGCAGCAAGTGATTAGGATCTGGACTGCACTGTCTGAGAGTGTGGTGGAGGCAGGAAGAGGGAATTGGATTGTTTTTTTTTTGTTTTTTTTTAAATTTAGATTACCCAATTATTTTTTCCAATTAAGGGGCAATTTAGCGTGGCCAATCCACCTACTCTGCACATTTTTGGGTTGTGGGGGCGAAACCCACGCAGACACGGGGAGAATGTGCAAACTCCACACGGACGGTGACCCAGAGCAGGGATCGAACCTGGGACCTCAGCGCCGTGAGGCGGTTGTGCTAACCACTAGGCCACCGTGCTGCCCTGGGAATTTGATTGTTAATGGAAAACAAAGAATGTGCTGGGGTACAGGGAGAAAACGGGCGTGGCATGGGGAGTAGGTAAATTTCTCCTACATCGAGCCGTGATAGGCCAAACAGACTCCTCCTGTGTTGTAGCAATTCTGTGGTTGTAAAGTTTGAGAATCTTACCGAAAATACAGTTCATCCAAAATTCTGCCCCTCACATTGAAAGTTGCACCAAGCCCTTCCTTTTCTTTCAACATACATTAAATTAAAAATACTTGTCCTCATTAATCAGCCCATCTCTACATCTGCAACCACCTCCAGCTTATGTGTCAGTGTATGCCATCTGCTATTTCGACTCATTCTTTGCTTCCTCTCCTGCCTACTCTCCAGTTTTGGTAGAAGATCCTTATTTTCTTGGCCCTACACTCTGAAACACTCTGCCTAAATCCTTCTGTTTTGCTAACTCTTTCCCTTCCTTCGATAACTACTTCAAAACTTCCGCTTATGTTTTAGTTGACTTCTCTTAACATTTCTATCACTGCTCTGCGGCTCGATGCTATTAATAGTTCTGCGAAACACATTGGGATATCGTATATTAAATGTTATACAAATGGAGGTTTTTGCGAATAGACAGAAACATATATGAGAACCCCTAAAATTATTTCCTTTAAATCACTTTGTATATTTGGCATTTTGTGTTTAATGTGCAATTGTTTGCAAATATACTTTGTGTTCACTTTTTCCCTTACAAGTTAATTCACAACAAAAGACCCTCATAGAGACAATGGACCAATCGATAATTGGACACCCAACTGGAGACAATGGATCTGTGTGCCCCTGAGCAATGGATTCATAGAAACATAGAAAATAGAAGCAGGAGGAGGCCATTCGGCCCCTCAAACCTGCTCCGCCATTCATTATGATCATGGCTAATCATCAAGTTCAACACCCTGATCCCACCTCCCCCCCCCCCCCATATCCCTTGCTCTCTTTAGCCCCAAGAGCTATAACTAATTCCTTCTTGAAATTACATAACGTTTTGGCCTCAACTACTTTCTGTGGTAGTGAATTCCACAGATTCATCACCCGCTGGGTGAAGAAAGTTCCACTCACCCCAGTCCTAAAAGGTTTACCTCTTGTCCTCAAACTATGACCCCCTCGATCTGGGCTCCCCCACCATCAGGAACATGCTTTCTGAATCTACCCTTTCTGAGCCTATTAGAATTTTAAAAGTTTCTATGAGATCCCCTCTCTTCTAAATGCCAATGAATATAGTTCCAGCCGATTTAGTCTCTCCTCATATGACAGTCCCGCCATCCCAGGAATCAGCCTGGTAAATCTTCGCTGCACTCCCTCCACAGCAAGAACATCCGTCCTCAGATAAGGACACCAAAACTGTACACAATACTCCAGATGTGGCCTCAATTCCCCCATTCCTGACTGTAAGGGGCCTACATTAGTTTTTATTAATATTTTTCTCTTTAATACCTATAGAAACTTTTACAGTCAATTTTTATGTTCTTCGCTTGTTTACTTTCAAATGATAGTTTTCCCTTCTTAATCAATGCCTTAGTCTGCCTTTGCTGAATTGTAAACTGTTCCCAATCCTCGGATCTATTGCTTTTTCTTGCTGATTTGTATGCCTCTTCTTTTAATCTAATACTATCTCTAATTCCCTTATAAGCTACGGTTTGGCCCCAGTTCCCTTGCTTTTCTCACGCCAACTAGGAATAAACAACTTTTGGAATGCGCCTATTTGTTCCTTGAATGCCTGCCATTGCCTGTGGACTGTCCTTCCTTTCAGTAATGTTTCCCAGTCAGTCATTGCCAGCTCATGCCTCATACAATCATAGAACCTCAATATTGAGGTTCAGGACCTTCGTCTCAGAATCAACTACCTCATTATTCACCGTGATACAGAATCTTACCATATTATGGTCACTCATCCCCAAGGGTTCTCTCACAACTAGATTGCTAACTAATTCTTTCTCATTGCACAACACCCAGTGCAAGATGGCCAGTTCCCTTGTTGGTTCCTCAGCATACTGGTCCAGAAAACCATCCCGTATACATTCCAGAAATTCCTTCTCGATTGTACTGTGACTAATTTGAGCCACCCAATCTATATGCAGATTAAAGTCACCCATTATCACAGATGTTCCTTTATCACATGCATCTCTGATTTCCTGCCTCTGCTGTTCCCAACATTACCACTGCAGTTTGATGGTCTGTATGCCACCCCTTCGAATGTTTCTTGCCCCTTAATGTTTCTTAATTCTACCAAGGTACATCATCTATACTAATATCTTTCCATAACAGTGTATCAATATCTTCTTTAATCAACAATACAACTCCAGACCAGGGAGGGGAAATGCAGGGACGAAGGGACAAAAGAGGCCAGAAAGGGAATAGGGCCACAAAGTGCCACGGACAAGGGCCCGAAACAGGGAACCGCTGCAAGCACCCACCCAGTACGGTCTGTGGGTGAAGGGGCCCCCCGGAGTGCAGGGGACTACCCGCGTGGCGGACACACAGTGGACGGCCATGGCGGGTGTCCCCGGGACAAGGGGGAACCCCGGAGCGCAGGGACCCGACCGCATGGGGAGAGCAGTGATAGTGGACATCCTGGACAGCCCCCTAACAAAGGGAAACCCCAGAGGGCAGGGGCGCGTCCACCGGACAAATATGGTTAACCCCACAGGAGCAAGGGGGCAGAAGCCCCCCACCAGAATAGTCACCTGGAACGTAAGGGGACTTAACGGCCCAGTGAAGAGATCTAGAGTCCTCACCCACCTTAGAAACATGAGGGCCGACATAGTCTTCCTCCAAGAGACGCACCTGAGGGAGCAGGACCAACTGCGGGTAAGAAAGGGCTGGGTGGGACAAGCCTATCATTCCTGTTATGGGGCAAGGGCCAGGGGGGTGGCGATCCTGATTGGCAAGAGGACAATGTTTAGGGCGACAAAGACGGTTACGGACCCAGGGGGACGGTATGTCATGGTCAGCGGGGCCCTGGATGGGGCGCCGGTAGTTCTAGTTAACGTGTACGCGCCCAACTGGGACGACACGAGCTTCATCCAAAAGACCATGGCAGAAATCCCGGACATAGCGACGCACCGACTAATCATGGGGGGGGACTTCAACTGTGTACAGGACCCAAAGACGGACAGATCAAACCCCAGAACGGGGAAAACCTCAAACATGGCAAGGGAACTCAGTCACTATATGGAGCAGATGGGAGCAGTGGACCCCTGGAGATTCGCCCACCCGGGGGAGAAAGAATTCTCTTTCTTCTCCCCAGTACACAATGTGTACACCAGAATTGACTTCTTTGTGGTGGGGAAAACGGTGCTTCCAGGGATAGACAAGGTGGAATATTCCGCAATTGTGATATCAGACCACGCCCCACACTACATGGACGTGCGGCTGGAGACGGGAAGGGCCCAGCGCCCCACATGGAGGCTGGACGGTGCCTTACTAGCTGACAAGGCCTTCAGCGAAAGGATAGCGCGGGCCATAGCGGAATACACGGAGAACAACCAAAACGGGGAGGTCTCATCCTCCACGTTCTGGGAAGCGCTTAAGGCCGTACTAAGAGGGGAAATCATTGCCTACAAAGCGCAAAGAGATAGGGAGGAAAGGGTGGCTAGGCAGAAGCTGGTCGACTCCATACTGGAGGTAGACCGTAAATACTCCGAGGCCCCGACCGTAGAGCTCCTGGCGGAGAGAAAAGAATTACAAAGGAACTTTGACCTGCTCTCCACCAGGAAAGCAGTACACCAACTCCGCCAGGCACGCGGGGCCCTGTACGAACACGGAGACAAAGCCAGCCGCCTGTTGGCACACCAGCTGAGAAAGCAGGCAGCCAGCAGGGAAATTGCGCAAATCAGAGGCACGTGGGAAACAGAACCAGAGAGGATTAACGAAACCTTCAAGGCCTTCTACCAAGAGCTATACACCTCGGAGCCCCCAACGGGGAAGGCTGGGATGAACCGGTTTCTTGATGGACTGGACATACCAGTCGTGGGAGAGGGCAGAAAACGGGATCTGGAAGCACCACTAGCACTGGGAGAGATCATGGAGAGCATTAGCTCCATGCAGACGGGGAAGGCGCCGGGACCGGACGGATTCCCGGCGGACTTCTACAAAAAATTTGCGACAGCGCTGGCCCCGCACCTGCGGGAGATGTTCACAGACTCGCTAGCTAGGGGCACACTGCCACCCACGTTAGCACAGGCCTCAATCTCGCTGATACCTAAGAAAGACAAAGACCCAACGGAATGTGGGTCATACAGACCCATATCTCTGCTGAACGCAGACGCCAAAATACTGGCCAAAATCCTAGCCAAAAGGCTAGAAGACTGTGTACCTGAGGTGGTCACAGAGGACCAGACGGGCTTCGTCAAAGGTAGACAGCTTACCGCGAACATCAGGCGCCTGATGAACGTGATAATGACCCCCTCCGGGGAGAGAACACAAGAGGTGATCGTCTCCCTGGACGCAGAAAAGGCCTTCGACAGAGTCGAATGGAAATACCTCATAGAGGTACTGGAGCGGTTCGGGCTTGGAACAGGGTTCACCGCTTGGGTAAAGCTCCTATACAACGCCCCCATGGCGAGTGTACGGACCAACAATACCAACTCCCAATACTTCCAGCTGCACAGGGGCACCAGACAAGGATGCCCACTGTCCCCGCTGCTGTTCGCACTAGCAATCGAACCGCTAGCAATCGCGCTCAGGGCAGCAAAAAATTGGAGGGGGATCCGAAGGGGAGGTAGAGAGCACAGAGTCTCACTCTATGCGGATGATCTGCTCCTCTATATCTCGGACCCACAAAGCAGCATGGACGGAATCATAGCGCTCCTGAAAGAGTTTGGAGCCTTCTCGGGCTACAAACTCAATATGAGCAAAAGTGAGATCTTCCCAGTACACCCGCAAGGGGGGGGGGGGGCAGCACTAAAGGGCCTGCCGTTCAAACAAGCCCGAAATAAATTCCGCTACCTGGGGATCCAAATAGCCCATGACTGGAAAGGGATCCACAAATGGAACCTCACCAGCCTGACGGAGGAAGTTAAAAAGGACCTGCAAAGATGGAACACACTCCCGCTCTCCCTCGCGGGGAGAGTCCAGACGATCAAAATGAACGTACTGCCCAGGTTCCTTTTCCTGTTTAGATCCATTCCGATCTACATCCCCAAGGCCTTTTTCAAAGCGCTGGACAAACATATCATGGCGTTCGTATGGGGGGGGTAAAAATGCTAGGATCCCAAAGAAGGTCATACAAAAAACAAAATCCAGGGGGGGGCTAGCCCTCCCGAATCTACAATTCTACCACTGGGCGGCAACAGCCGAGCGAGTAAGGGGATGGATCCAGGAGCCAGAAGCCGAGTGGGTGCGTGCGGAGGAGGCCTCCTGCATGAGAACCTCCCTCCGGGCCCTCGCCACGGCAGCACTCCCATCCCCACCCAAAAAACACTCCACCAGCCCAGTGGTGACGGCCACCCTCCAATCTTGGAACCAACTGCGGCAGCAATTTGGCCTGTACAAAATGTCGGACAAGGCTCCCATCTGCAACAACCATAGGTTCACACCAGCACTGACTGACGCCACCTTCAAAAGGTGGAGGCAGGACGGGGGGACACTGACAGTCAAGGACCTATACACGGACGACAGGATCGCAACACTGGACGAACTGACAGAGAAATTTCGGCTAGCTGGGGGGAACGAGCTACGGTACCTGCAGCTCAAAAACTTCCTACGAAAGGAGACAAGGACATACCCACAACCGCCACGACAGACACTACTGGAAGACCTACTGGACGCAAGTATCCTACAGAAAGGGAACTGCAGTGACATGTATGACCGACTGGTAGATAGGGACGACACCGTACTGGACGCAACAAGAAGGAAATGGGAGGACGACCTGGGGATGGAGATAGGGTGGGGACTCTGGAGCGAAGCACTGCATAGGGTCAACTCCACCTCCACGTGCGCAAGGCTCAGCCTGACGCAACTAAAAGTGGTACATAGAGCCCACTTAACGAGAAACCGTATGAGTAGGTTCTTCCCGGAGGTGGAGGACAAATGTGAGCGGTGCCAGAGAGGCCCGGCCAACCACGCCCACATGTTCTGGTCTTGCCCCAGACTTGTGGAGTACTGGACAGCCTTCTTCGAGGCTATGTCCAAAGTGGTGGGGGTGAGGGTGGAGCCATGCCCGATAGTGGCGGTCTTCGGGGTTTCAGACCAGCCAGATCTATTCCTGGGGAGGAGGGCGGACGCCCTTGCCTTTGCCTCCCTGATTGCCCGCCGTAGAATCCTGTTTGGCTGGCGGTCAGCAGCACCACCCAGAGCTGCAGACTGGCTGTCCGACCTCTCGGAATCTCTCCAAATGGAGAAAATCAAATTCACCATCCGAGGGTCGGACGACGGCTTCCACAGAACGTGGGAGCCATTCATGCAACTGTTCCGGGACCTGTTTGTGGCCAACGTACAGGAGGAAGAATAGTCGGGTGGCCAAGAACCAGGGGAAAATGGACGGGAATCGGGGGAAGGTAGCCGGGGGGGAGGGAGGGGGGGGGGGGGGGGGCTACGGGCTCGGTATGGGGGTTTGATGGCAAGCCAAGGCCCAAAACCAAACTATAAATAAATGCCTATAAACATGTGCCTCGGCCATATTGGGGAATGTAAAATATGTATGCTGGCTAAAGGGGGCGGCCACAATTATTATTATGAAGATGCTTACCTGTAAATATTCATGTTAAATTTTTGTGTTTTCCTTTCCTTTTTTTTTTTTTTTTCTCTCTCTCTAATAACTTGTAATTTGTCATATATAAAATATGAAAACTCAATAAAAAAACATTAAAAAAAAAAACAATACAACTCCAGCATCTTTTCCTTTCTGTCGGTCCTTCCTAACAACTGAATAACGCTCAATGTTTAGTTCTCATCCTTGGTGACCTTGGAGCCATGTCTCCATAATCCCAACTATATCATACCCCTTTACATATATCTGCGCAAATAATACATTCATTTTATTTCAAATGTTCCGCGCGTTCAGGTACAAAACGTCAAGGCTAGTCCTTTTAACGTACCATGTCCCTTTCCTAATATTTTGTACAGTGTTATTATCTGATACAGCCCTTGATTTCTCTGCCTATCAGTTTTCTTATTCTCCTTTCTGTCTTTTTCCCCCTGGTCTGAATCCTTACATAGGTTCCCAACCCCCTGCCATATTAGTTTAAACCCTCCCCAATTGCTCTAGCAAATACCCTTCCAAGGATATCAGTCCCAGTCCTGCCCAGCTGTAACCCATCCAGTTCGTACAGGTCCCACCTCCCCCAGACCTGGTCCCAATTCCCCAGGAGTCTGAAACCCCCTCCTCGCACCATCTCTTCAGACAAGTATTCATCTGATACACCCTACTATTTCTACTCTAACTAGCAAGTGGGACTGGTAATAATCCTGAAATCACTATCTTTGAGGTCTGACTTCCCAACTTTCTTCCTAACTCCCTATATTCTGCTTTCAGGACCTCATCCCTTTTTTTACCTAGATTGTTGGTACCGATGTGTACCATAACCACTGGCTGTTCACTCTCCCCCTCCTGAATGTCTTGTAACCACTCAAGATACCCTTGACCCGAGCACCAGGGAGGCAACATACCATCCTGGAGTTTCATTTATGGCCACAAAAACAGCAATCTATTCCCCTTACAATCGAATCCCCTATAACTATTGCATTCCCACACTTTTTATTCCTCCCCTCTGTAGCAGAACTAACTGTGGTGCAACGAATTTGGCTGTTGCTGCATTCCCCTGAGAGGTAATTCACCTCAACACTATCCAAAATGTTATATCTGTTTTGCAGGGAAATGGTCATAGGAGATTCCTGCACTGCCTGCCTAACTCTCTTGATCTGCTTGGTGGTTGCCCATTTCCTTCCTGCCTGTGGAATCTGAGCCTGTGGTGTGACCACCACGTGCTATCCACAATGGCACTCAGCCTCGCAGATGTTCCACAGTGTCCCCAGCTGCCGCTCCAGCTCCGAAATGCAAGCTTCCCGGAGCTGTAGCCAGAGACACTTCCTGCACAAGTGCTGGCCCCAGGTGCTGCGAATGTCTCCGGCCTCCCACATGCAGCAAGTGAAACAAACTATGGCTTTGAGTTCTCCTGCCATGACTTACCCATTTCAATTAAAGCTTTGGAAGCTGCTTAATATTAGATTAAATCCAGTTTTCTATGGTGCTGCTTTGCTTGCCCTCGTTACTACCAATTAGAACCCTTCCAGATTTTAAACCACAAAACTTATTTTCAAACTATAATTGATGAAAGTTGTAAAGACTTACCGACCTTGTCCACTACTTACCTTGGAAGTGGCCAGCTTGCCACTCCTTTATATTACTTCACATTACATGTGTCTCCTTTTCTTTCTTTTGTTTTATGTTGTGACACATCATCATCCGACTACCCACTGTGTTGCCCATCCCTTCTGGCATGGTACAACAAATTGAAAAATCACAACTTTCAAGCTGTGAATTGGAACAACAAGACAATGTTACCCATTATGAGTAGCAATCATTAATTTTTACTGATTTTTACTGATACATTCCTGGTATTTTTCTTTTGGTGGTGAATGGGCAACAATTTTTTAAAAGAATTTGAGGTAAAAAAATATGGTAATATCTCAAGATTTACCTACCAAAGACTAGGGGCGTGATTCTGCGACCCCCCCCGCTGGGCCAGAGAATCGCTGTCCTGAAAAGGACCCCTTTATCCTCACTCTCTGCCTTCTGCCAGTCAGCCAATCCTCTATGCATCCAGTACCTTGCCCCTAACATCATAGGCTATTATCTTATTTAGCATCCTCCTGTATGGCACGTTGTCAAAGACCTTCTGGAAATCCAAATACATCACGTCTACTGGTTCTCCTTTCTCTAATTCCGAGTTACCTCCTCAAAGAATTCAAATAGATTTGTCAGTCATGACCTTCCCTTGATGAATCCATGCTGACCCAGTTCTGTTTTACCATAGAATTCTTACAGTATAGAAGGAGGCCAGTAGACCCATCGAGTCTGCACCAATCCTCTGAAAATTAACCCTCCCTAGGCCCACTCCCCCACCCTATCCCTGTATCCTAACCTGTACATCCCAGGATACTGAGGGGTAATTTAGCATGGCCAGTCTGCACATCTTTGGACTGTGGGAGAAAACCGGAACACCTGGAGGAAATCCACGCAGACATGGGGAGAATGTGCAAACTCCTCACAGACAGTCACCCAAGACTGGAATTGAAATCAGGTCCCAGGTGCTGTGAGGCAGCAGTGCTAACCACTGAGCCACCATACCTCCCCATGCACTTCTAAGTACCCCGTAATCTCACTCTTAATAATAGACTCAAAAATCCACAACCGAAGTCAGGCTAACCGGCCTATAACTTCCTGGCTTCTACCTCCCTCCCTTCTTAAACAGGGGTGTTACATTAGTCATTTTCCAATTATCTGGGGTCCTCCCTGCCTCCAGTGTTTCCTGAAAGATCACCACCCATGCCTGGGTGTAATTCATCCAGTCCGGGTGATTTATCCACCTTCAGACCTTTCTGTTTCCCCAACACCTTTTCCTTCGTGATAGCCACTATACTCATAACTGCCCTCTGACTCTCTTGAAATTCACCAACATTATCCCATTCTTCTTAGACTTGAAATAGGTTAAATATGATTTAGAATTGGGGCGATGCAAAATTTCTACTTTGAGCACAATTATGTGATTTATAGGGACACCTATATGGGAAAATCTCTGGCACTGTTTATTGCTTAACCTTTTGGGAACATATGCCCAGGCAGATACTTTGCACAACTGCAAAATTGCATCTAGGCTTTGCATTCCAATAATGTTAATGATATCAATAAATTCACAGTTGTTGTTAATCAACCCACGTTACTACTGATTTGTACTTTTAGCCTATTAGTAGAGGTGGAAGTGCAACGACACAGCACCTGTCACTGCACCTTTCATGAACCAATTAAGAAAATACACACACAATCTTGTAAAATTCAAGACACTGTCTCTCAGACTTTATTTTAAATACATGTATCTACCCACTGTAAAATAAGTAAAATGAGCTTCGAATGATGAAAAAAACTTCTGCTGAATAAATGTGTTGAGGAGGCAGGGAACTATGATTACAAAAAGTAATGATGATCTATATAAAACACAAGTATAGTTTTTTTAAATTGAGAAACCGAAGCAAAGGCTCAAATCCATGGCATGAAGCTCTGGTAAGGTAGAAAACCTTTAGAAGAGTGAGTGGCGATCTCATAGAGACCTGTAAAATTCCAACAGTATTAGACAGGGTAGATTCAGAAAGAATGTTCCCGATTGTGGGGGAGTCCAGAACTAGGGGGTCATAGTTTGGGGATAACGAGTAAACCTTTTAGAATTGAAGTGAAGAGAATTTATTTCACCCAGAGAGTGGTGAATCTGAGGAATTCACTACCACAAAAATGTAATTGAGGCCAAAATGTTGCGTAATTTCAAGAAGGAGTTAGATAACGGTCTTGAGGCTAAAGGGGTCAAGGGGTAAGGGTTGGAGAGGCTGGGTTAGGGTATTGAACTTGATGATCAGCCATGATCATAATGAATGGCGGAGCAGGCATGATGGGCTGAATGGCCTCCTCCTGCTCCCTGTTTCTATCTAAAAGAGGGAAAATGAGATGAATCAACACGTCATTGTTGGGTAAAGTCAATCTTGGGAGGAGGGTAATAAGAAATTTTGTACATTTTGAGGTGTCAAGAAGAAATGAAACTGGGGAACTGAAGAAGTATGGCATATCTGTATTTTTGTCGGAGGAAAAAGAAAGTTTTGTTATTGCAGTCGAGGTGAGTAAGGCCTTGACATAGAGAAGAGGTGAGACAATGATCCTTTAATGGATAATAAGGTACTACAGCTGTGAATGAGTTAAATGCAGCACAGGTGTTTTTTTATTCATGGTTCATCAGCTACCTGCCATCTGTTTTGATCATAGTAGCAAGTTTAAATTTGTGTGTGTTTTTAATAATGTTTTTAACAATCTTTTCCCACGTGTTTGCAGCACATATATTTTGGCAGCTGCCCAAATGTTGTTCATCTCACCCTTGTTGTGATGCCATTGGAAGCTGTGCCACAGTGCTGATCTCGCAATTGCATTTTATGTAATGTCTGGAGGTTTACCCATTGGAGCTGCTTGACCTGTGGAGAAGTTCTCCAGTTTCATACAAGGATGATTTTCCAAAGCTTGTTATGGCGAGCAGAATTTGCAATTATTTCTGAAAGTGCTTGTTAGCACATTCCAGTGGAACTTGAGAATGAGCGACTAGGAGCAATATTTTTTGGTCGAAAGAATGTAAATTTTCAACACATTTATACATATCAATATTACCATTTTGAACCTGCACTCTCGGGATTTTTATGGGTCATGCTAATATTCTGCCACGTCATCTTACGCATATGTCCAGTGTTTGTTCGTGACAGCACTCCAAGCGTGCGTTTCCTCCGGGTGCTCCGGTTTCCTCCCACAAGTCCCGTTACTTGTTCAGTGAGTTGGCCATTCTGAATTCTCCCTCGGTGTACCTGAACAAGAGCCGAAATGTGGCGACTAGGGGATTTTCACAGTAACTTCATTGCAGTGTTAATGTAAGCCTACTTGTGACACTAATAAAGATTATACTTATTATATGTCTCTCTATTACCTATTCATCAAACCTAGTACTCAGACTCTTTAAAGCTTGTTAAGTAATATTCCAAAAAAAAAGTGCTCTATTTGTAAACTTGAATAACCTGAATGATTGGAGGAGCACCTTGGTTTGTTGACCAAGGTGTCACAGTTGTGTAACCTCTTATTAAACTACTGCTATAACCCAGTTTGAAAACTTACCTTTATTCCATGAATTATTTTGTGGTGAGATGTTGTCAAATGCTTGCTCAAAACCGAGATGTTTATTAACCTTTAATTTTACCACTGACATGACTGCATCTAAATTTCAATTTCCTTAGCTCTACATGATTTGTATAATATGCAGTACTGTTGGTTTTCATTATCTTATTAGAAGCTTAAAAAATATCTCGCTGCCAAACTCTAGCCTTTTTCCACAGCAATCTGAACCAAATTGGTTGGTAGTTCAGAGTCAACTTTATTCTGAGTATTCTGAAATGTTCACATTTTCTAACCCTGCTATGGTTTATACGTGACTGCAGCAGATTCCAATGTGACCGAGATCTGGCAAGCCACTCCGTCGTGCCAAACTTCGGGCAATTGGGAAAGGCAATAAACACTGATATTCCCAGTGGCCCACACTTCCGAAGAAAGAAAACGTATGAGAAGAAGATAATGAAAGACAATGCAAACTGTGTTCCATTCTTTCACTATTCTCCAGTGCATTCCATCTGGGAGGAATCAGCATTAACTTGGTGCTGCAGTTAAATTGGCTCAGAATTATCATGGAAATTTTAAAATTAAAGAATGTTAAGGAACACAGTCAGTGAAGTTAAACGATCATGTTTGTAACATGAATAAAGCTATAGAAGGTAATTTTCATTCCTGTATGGTTATTGAGAGATTTTTGTTCGTGTGATCATGATGCTGTGTCAGAGGAGTACGTTGTACTTCTAAATGGGCAGAAGCAGGTCATGGACAGTTTACAGTTACTAATATTACTTATGCTCAATTATTCAGTAAATATTTGTCACAACTTCCTTCATTACCAAAGTAAGGAGGTAAAATGTACAAGACAATAATTTTTGCATGTTATACTACTTTAATAATTAATACCAATGAATCATGTTGGTTTTAATTTGGCATTAGGAATTACTCATATTTATGTTTTATCAAATACACTTCTGAGCTACTAATATCTCACTACCTTTACACACCATGTTGTTGCTCCATTTCTATTTAGTTACATTCCATGCGCACATCATAGAATTATACCATAATGGCCAAAGGTTGGAGGTGGCTACTTGGGCAGGATTTTACCTTTTGCCAGAGTTCCCTCTCAGAGTCACATTAAGTGTCTTAGGATGAGACCTCTGCCCCCATCTGGGAGGGAAGTCTCAGCTCCAAGCGCTGCCAGCCAGTCAGATGGTCAGCAACTACCAGGTCCATCGGGAGCAGTATTCAGTGCTGGAATCGCATCAAGTCACTGGCAAAAAACATTTTTGGAACTGGATGGCAAGGAAGGGTGGGGTGGTATTGGTGCTGGGAGGGGGTTAGGTCACACTGGAAGGCTCTTGCAAAGGGTGTGGGTGCTGGGCTGCGTGTGGCAAGTGGAGAAAGGAACACTGGGGGTAGAGGAGGGGCAGACCTTGTAAGGAGCTTGTAATGTAGGAAAACCTCTATTCCACCAATAACCAGAGAAGTGAGACCTGGCTGCCTTCAAACCTGGCTGCCTTCAAACCTGGCTCCCTCCTCCACCTGCCATGGAACAAATTGTAGTGGGCAGGAAGAGGCCTTTAACTGGCAATTAATTGACCACTTAAAGACCTCATTTGGGCTAAAGGTGGGTGACCACCCTACACCTCTCTGGATGTGTGTAAATTTGTGGGGTCAGGGCAGGCAGGCAGGCGCTGGCAAAGGCAACTATGACATTATGCCAAATTTTATACTGGTCCCACCCCACCTCCCTGGAGAAACATAAAGTTTTACCTAGCATTTATTGTTGGGAACTACATTGTGAGAACAAACTGTCTAAAAATTGTCCCAGATATTGTGGCAAGCTAACACTTGCTCAGTCTAATTATGGATCTTGTGCGGGAATTTACAGCTATTGAAAACCCACAATGGCTTGGTATCTGCCACACAGGGGATCTGGACCTGAGTGAGCAAGGCAACCAACTGTATATCTCCCGCGCCAACCAGATTGAAGAATCCTTAGTGAGATACACGGATTCTGAATCAGGAAGTGCAAGTTAAAGTAATGTATTTAAGGCCAAACCACATGCAGAAAATGAAATAAAGTTGGGGGTGGGGGAGGCGGATGCAATTAGGATCCATAAGAGACAGAAAAGAAAGCTACAAAATATGCTTTTTAAAATCTCCTAACTGAAATCCGAAGGAATGAGATTTCGCCCACAGCTGAACAAAATATTTCCAAGTTTGTATGCAGAGTTGCTACTGGAGCACCCACAGAATTACAGCTTACTAACTGCCATGAGAAGGCGATCAAGGGGGAACTGAATTAAAAATAATTTCAGTTCCCTGTTAGAAGAAATTTTTTTGTATTTTATATCTATATCTTACCCAGATATTTAGTTAGGTAGAATTGATTAAATAGCTACAATGAAAAACAACGCATTGAAAGAAAATGTATTTCTATGTGGAAGGTAGCAATCCGAATGAATGTAAGCGAAGTACTGCAGCCGCTAAATCTGAAACAAACAGAGGAAGTTGGAAAAACCCGTCAGATCTGGCAACATCTTTAGGCAGAGAGAAACAGTTAATGGACGTGATGTAATGGAAACATTTTTTTTTAATAAACTTTTTATTGAGGTTTTTTTGGCGTTGTAACCGCAGCAATATAAACAATGTACATGAGACTATAAACATAGTGCAAATACCACCTCCCTCGCCAACAGGTCCCATCATTAATTAACCCCCTAATCTACGCTAACCTAACCGCCCCCGCCCTCCCCCTCTGCTGACAATTAATTCTCCGTGAAGAAGTCGATGAATGGTTGCCACCTCCGGGCGAACCCTAACAGTGACCCCCTCAAGGCGAGCTTAATTTTCTCCAGACAGAGAAAGCTAGCCATGTCCGATAGTCAGGTCTCCGACTTCGGGGGCTTTGTGTCCCTCCATGCTAATAATATCCGCCTCCGGGCTACCAGGGAAGCAAAGGCCAGAACGTCTGCCTCTTTCTCCTCCTGGATTCCAGGATCCTGCCACACCCCAAAAATCATGCCTAGCGAGATTCTCGATTTTGGCCTTTCCTACTATTTGCCTGATGAGTCCAGATCTGCGCTGAGTGCACCGTGGTGGTTAAATTGTGCCCGACGTTACAAGTCTGTCTCACTCTTCGTCAGAACTATTTGATTTTTCTGATTCACTGTTTGATCTTAATGAATTATCTAGTTATCAGATTTAAACTGCTGATTAGATTATTCATATGAAAGCATCCTTTAAAAAATAAATTATAACATTTTCAGCATTAAAATTTAGATCCCGCTATAATAATGGAGCAGCATCACAATCATTATATTTCTCGATATTCAGGGAAAGTGACAAGTTGAAGCAAAATCTCATAGTAACATGTTATAATATAGTGTACAGAGTCAGCCCCATTTGGCTGATAGAATTAAATTGTCTTGGGTGAGACACACTTCTCCTAAAATTGACTTAAAAATGCAAACTGGTGTCTGGTCAGAGTTAGATAGGGTGTTGCTCTTAATTGTTGCCAGATTCCTGATTACAGAAAATTGTGGGAAAAGGCAAATCTGAGGAGCAGTATATTAAATATGTCTCACCTTTGATGAATTAGTATAAACATCAATAATCTTTAAGATCCAAATTAAAATATGTTGAGACTGTATCAGTACAATATAAGATTTATGAGTGGGTAGATCAAATTTTGTTTGTCATCTTGAACATTTCACGGATGGTATGTAATACATTGCTGATCAGGAATCTGCTCAGTGTAAGGAGTCAATTAATATTCAGCTTCTTTCCAGCTGATCTTCAAATCTTTACAGTTGGAATAATGAATAACACTCACGCACCCCAGATACAAGCTCCACACACACACCCCACACACACGCCCATCCATACACGCCCCACACACAAGCTCCACACACACACACACACACACACACACACACACACACACACACACATGGCCTCCCCACACACACGGCCCCCCCACACACACGGCCCACATGGAAGCTCCACATACACAACCTACACACATATGGCCCACACCCATACAGCCCACATACATACGGGCCACACGCATACACAGCCCACACACACACACAGCCCACACACACGACCCGCACACACTCATGCCCCCTTCGCACACACTTCTGCACAATCTATTCACTGGACATAAAGTGCACGGCAACAAATCCCAGAGATCAGTGACAAACTTTACTTGCAATCCCTCTGGTATAGAAAATTGATGGATGGTCTAATGGAGGTGTTTAAAATATTACTTGGATTTCATAGTGTAGATACAGAGAAACTATTTCCCCTGGAGATGGAATCGAGAAAAAGGGGACCTCATTCTAATATTAGAGCCAGACCAATCAGGAAGGAAGTACTTTTTTACACAAAGGGTAGCAGTAATCTGGAGTTCCTCCTCCCATCCCTCACCCTCAGCAAAGGCTGCTAGAGAAGCTATTGGAGCTTTAAATACTGAGCATAACAGATTTACTTTGGACAACATTTCAGTAACTAAGGATGGATAAATGGCATTGAGATGTTGGATCAGCCATGAGCTAATTTAATTGGGGAGATAATCTGGAGAAGCTGAATGGCTTCCTCCTCTTCCTACTTTCCCCAAGTGTGCATGTGTGTCTTCGGCTATACTCACAGAGCTTTTCAGACAGGGCATTTTTAATGTTGAGGAATATTACTTAAATCTAGAAAGGTTAAAATCTCTGAGAGTTTTGGTGAGGCCCACTTGAGTGATGTGCCCAATATATAGCTAGAGTTCTCCTGTACCCTGCTGCAAAATCCGACTTACGTGATGGGGCCTCAATATCACATGGTTTTTGTGTGCTTAAGACTCAGATTCGATCCTGGGTCTTGGTTCATACAGTCACATTGGTGTGGATGAGTGTGTATTGGTTTAAACCACACCCTGGGTCTGGTATGAAATCTGTTGCTGGACTGAGTTGGGGTTTGAGGGTCTTCATGCTGAATCTATTCTCCCTCCCTTAAGTACCATGCCCTAAGAGGGCATCGCCGACCATGCACCTCCATGTTATTTTTACTCTGGACGTTGTGGATCATTGCTGGTACATTGATTCAGTCTGTGAGGCTTTTGTCTACCTTAGTCTATTTTACCATCGATCTTACCAAACAGCATTAGACTTTCTAAATCATGATTTTGTATTATGTGCCCAAGAGATTCCAATTCTCTCTTCCTGATCTTGATTGGCAGAGTTATTTTGGTCTCGGGTTTTGCCAGCACCTCATCACTGGTAGTGTGTGATTTTCCATGATATCTTCGTTATTCACCTAAAACAAAACCACAATCCTAGAGCCTCAATTCTTCCGTTCGTTGCTTCACTGACCATCTGACACTTGCTACCTTAAGTCAAAATTGATGTAGGATTCACAGCTTTTTATCAGGCTAATTTTGTGTTGATCATCTTTTGTCATAAAAACCTACCTGGTTCGCTAATGTGCGGTAGCACAGTGGTTAGCAATATTGCTTCACAGCACCAGGGTCCCAGGTGACCCGCTTGAGTCACTGTCTGTGCGGAATCTGCATGTTCTCCCCGTGTCTGCGTGGGTTTCCGCCGGGTGCTCCAGTTTCCTCCCACAAGTCCCTAAGGATGTGCTGTTAGGTAATTTGGACATTCTGAATTCTTCTTCTGTGTACCCGAACATGGCCGGAATGTGGCGACGAGGGGCTTTTCACAGTAACGTCATTGCAGTGTTAATGTAAGCCGACTTGTGACAATAAAGATTATTACTATTATTATCATTTTTCATTTTTTGAAACACATCTTTGGCCATTCCAACATTGGTTTTATTTCTTGGTCGCACTTTCCTTCCACTATACTTTCTGAGTAAGAAAATGTGTCTCTTCGTTTGACCCTTTCATTCTTCACTTATCTTACATTCTGATATGATTTTCCTTTTGGACACTGCTGGGCATTTTGGGTTGGATTCTCCGTTCTCCCAGCCGCCTGTTTCTCCGTGGCACGCTGTTCACTGGTGGTGGGATTCTCTTCTCCCGCCGCTTGTCAAAGGGATTTCCCTGGGAAAGCCGCAGTCAGGGGTGCACTGCCAATGGGAAAAAAGAATCCCAACAGCAAGAGAATTCTAACCTTTCCTTTCTTACAATTTACCCTCCACTCATTATCCTCACTTTCACTCACAGCTCTATGCAAAATCTGGCACACTTTCACCTCAGTGTCCACAATAAGAAGCATCATCGACCTCCTTTATATTATTATAACATCCAGCTAATAATCCAGGAGGGTCTCTTTTTTAAAAATATATTTTTTATTCTCCTTTTTCACATTTTCTCCCAAATTTTCACCCAACAACAGTAGCCAATGTAATGTCAGTCCCCATATCAATAACAACAATCCCACCAAACCACGGACATTGGCCCGCATGTTAACATAAACAAATGAAAAAAAGGAATCAGGAATCACCCATAGTCACCATTAACACATACAGCCCCTCTCACTCCAACCCTCCCCGTCCCCAACCCCTCTAATGTTCGATGTGATTCAATTCTCTAAAATGCATAATGAATAATGCCCATGAATTGTAGAATCCCTCCATCCTTCCCCTCAGTTCAAATGTGACCCTTTCAAGCGTCAAGAATTCCAGCAGCCCCCCCCCCCCCCCCCAACCCCGGCCAGGAGGGTCTCTTTAAGAGTATTTATGTTCATGAAGACACAATAGTTGGTCACGATTGTTGCAATTTAAATGTTCCTCCTGTAATTTTATAATGCCCGGTCATTGCTTCAATTCTTTTCTGTGGGTAAATCCTTCTATGCCATATTTTTGTGTCAGGAGGATATTTTTATTTTTTGGTTACTGTGCCCAACGGGCGCGAACGGGTCGGGTCTACAGTACCATCCAGCTCTCCCGAGTTTCCTGCCCACTCTCTTCCCACCGGGGAACAGCTGGAAGCAACCCGCAACCCCCCCCCCCCCCCCCTCGCATTCAGACTCAAACCGCTGACAGGTTTGATTTCAGCTGGAGCGAGACAGTTTCACCCGGGGTAATTTCACTGTAACAAGCTCCACTCTGCAGCGAGATCAAAGTGGCCCTTTATACACCTCACCATTTCCCGCCGTTTACACTTTCCAGGGGCTGTTTTTTGATCTTTTCATCAATTAAATCCTTGGAATTTATAATGATGACTTTAAAATCCCAGTTTCAGAGAATATATCGAAAATACATACACATGTTTGAGGTGAAATTGCTTTTGGCTAGTCATTTCGAGGACAATTCTGCCACAATTAGATTTCACCTTAAAGAACTCGAGTCTCCTCGAGATCAAATGGGCGTTTGCAGCTTCTAGCCACCTCCATTTGCTGAGTTTAAACTTGGGCGAGCTTGCTTATGTGGCCAATACCGGCTAACCTGTTGCTTCAAAACCTGTTGATTTAAACAAAAATAAAACGGGGATATGTCGAGGTCTTTTTCAGCGTCGCCAGCGATGAATGGGGTGACAACGCACCCGATGAGAAAATCTGGAGGGACAAGGATGTAACCTGGAGGAATTTGCAGAGAAAAAGCATCTCGGCCTTTTGAGGTTGAGGAGAGGGGTGGCACAGGGGGAGGGGGTGAGTGTGGCACAGGGGGAGGGGGGTGAGTGTGGCACGGGGGAGGGGGTGAGTGTGGCACGGGGGGGAGGGCATAGGGAGAGGGGGTGGCACAGAGGGAGGAGGAGGGCAGAGGGGGAGGAGGAGGGCGAGGGCACAGGGGAGGTGCATTGGGAGGGGATTGCACAGAAGGAGGGGATGGCACGGGAAGAAGGAGGGTACAGGGGAATGGGTTGGCACGGGGGGAGAGGACAGGGGTAGGGCTGGACACAGGGAGAGGATGCAGAGGGGGAGGAGGAGGCGGGCACGGGGAGGGCATGGGGCGAGGGAGGGCGCAGGGGAATGGGTTGGCACAGGGGGCGAGGACAGGGCTGGGGTGGGCACAGAGGAATGGGGTGGCACAGGGGTAAGGGTGGGCACAGGTGGAGGGTTGGGCACAGGGGATGGCATATGAGGAGGGGGGTAGTACAGAGGAGATGATGGCACGGGGGTAGGGGTGTGTGTGATTATGGGGACACAGGAACCCACCGGGGTGGTCCGGGGGGCGGGATGAAGTTTGCATTGTCGAGACAATTTGTGTAAAAGTTTTCTGTGGCTGCGTTGGCGGCGCGCACGGTGTTAGATGTGCCCGCTTGCTGTGTGTGTGTATGTGTGTATATGCGCGCGTTCACAGTGCGCGTGCACGCCGGACACGCCTGTCTTTGTTGGGCTTTGTTCCTGTTGGAATTGACCAGCTTTCCCGGGCACACCTTCAACCCGCCAGGCGGCGAGACAAAGGCTTTGGGCTCCGCGTGGCTCCTCTCCAGCGCTGGAGGACGATGCAATTCCTGATGTGTGCTCATTTTTTGTGTTTGATTTTTTTTTGAAGAATAAAAAAGAAGCGAAACCAACATCACCGCACCGCCCCCCCCCCCCCCCCCCCCCAACCTGCCTAAAATGGTTTGGAAATAAAGGTGGAGTGTTCTTGCTGATTGGCTTCGAGGAATCACATGGGTAGGTTTCTATAAGGGGCTGAGATTGGGAAATTTGGTTACTTTCAGCATCTGGAAATTGACAACTGCTCGTGTGTCGATTGCTGCTCTTGCTTTCAAAATATCCACAGGCTCACCAAAACAGGAGCAGACGTTTAAAGAGGCGGCTGTATTATTTAAAAAAAAACAACTGCTCGCTTTCCTGGGGGCGATGACTCCCAGTTGATTTGCGCTGATCCCACTGGAAGTTCTGGGAATGGGATTGAAGACTTGCCTCGGCGTCGCCCGGTGATGAGAGGAGGCTTGAACTGCCAGATCCACCTCGCCCCTTCCCTGCCTCGCCCGCTGCCTCCCTGCCCGCAGCCAGGAAGGGGAGACCTCTCCTTGCCTTGGTGATGCGCCCTCCTCCCGTGGCTAATCTGAGGTGGCATTTTAACGTGTGGTTTACTTTTCCAGAATGGCTCGCTTCGGAGACGACGTGTCAGCTCGGTATGGAGGTCCTGCCGGCGGGGGGAGAGGGGCGGCGAGCCGCCAGGGTGGTCCCCAGGCCGCCCAGAGAGGGATGTATGGCTCCAAATCGATGGCCCAGAGAGCCAGGACCATGGCTCTTTACAACCCCATCCCCGTCCGTCAGAACTGTTTTACAGTCAACAGATCACTTTTTATATTCAGTGAGGACAACATCATACGAAAATATGCCAAAAGAATAACCGAGTGGCCATATCCTTTTATATATATGTGTGTGTATATATATATATGAAACATCCAGATTGGAAAGGATACAGGGAGGTGCAATGCTACCAAAGGTTAACCCATCGTTGCCTGGGCGTGTGCCTGGATAGCTTGTGTGGTGTTGCTGTTCGTCTCAAAGGAGGCTGTTGTTTTCTATTTATATATAATCACAGTACCTATTGATAGTATGTAAGATCAGCAAGTCTCGTCCACAGGCACACGCTGTCTGATTTACCGGTTTATGTGATAGATACATGTATGCCTTGTCCAGATGTGCTTTAAAGGAAGGAGCCAATTCGTTAGCACCAGTCAACCAGCAATGGATTGGACTCCTTTTAAATTCTACTGGCAGACACTAAAATCGATAATTTTCGCATGCGGACGCCCCAGTTATTTTTCTTTTTTTTGGGTGTAAAGACCCGCACGCGTTCTCTTGCCAGTCGCCGTATGTTGAAGCCGAGCTAGAAAAAAAAAAGAACACTTGCAACGACCCGCACCGACCCTCGGGAATATCTCGGTGCTCCGATCACGCCCCGTTTGCTAACTTGTGCACCATAAGGGTAAAAATAAAGAGAGAGAGAGAGAAAAAAAGTCCAGTGTTTCCTTGCATTCGTAGGGAGAAACTGCCCTTCCCGACACGGGAGATGAGCAGCAGTACGAAGGTGTTTTTTTGTGAGAAAGTTGCTGGATTTGTGTGTGTTTTTTGTTCAGTGTTCTGGCGGAGGGCGCTGTTCACTGCTCAGTGCCGCTGTCCAGGGTGCTGAAAGGCGCCCACGCACAGGGCGAGCCTCCTGGAAATGGCGAAGCCGGGGAGGCAGCAAAGAGAATCATCCTCTACTTCGGATAAACACGGATCAATTATTTTGACTGTGTTTGTGTGAAATACTTTGTAGTATATCTGGGTATATACGTTATAGTGAGCAGATTTTATCGATTCCTCTGGTTAAGATTTGAACACTGGTTCATTATTTATATGAGTTTCTTGATTTAACAGTACCGGGGGCGACTTTTTCTTGGATAATGTAGTTCTTCTGCCGGGGAGGTGCTGTCATCTCCAGTGTCCCCAAACTTCAGCTCAACCAGTGTTTGCCCTGACTGCCAATTTGTAAAAGATCCCACAACATCAGGACAGACTGTCTCTAATTCAACCTTGCACCTTCAACGTGGGGGGAAGGCTCTAAGTAGAATCATAGAATGATCGACTTGAGGTCATTCGGCCCATTGAGTCTGCCTTGGCCCTTGGAATGAGCACCCTACTGAAGCCCAAGCATCCACCCTATCCCCCTAACCCAGTTACCCCATCTAACGTTTTGGACTTTGAGGGGCAATTTAGCATGGTCAATCCATCTAACCTACACATCTTTGGAGTGTGGGTGGAAACTGGGGCACCTGGAAGAAACTCACACAGACATGGGGAGAATGTACCAACTCCACACAGATCGTCACCCGAGACCGGAACTGAACCTGGGTCTCTGGAGCTGTGAGGCAGCAGTGCTAACCACTGTCCCAGAATGCCACCCATTGGATTCCACAGTGCAGAAGGAGGGCATTTGGCTCATTGAGCCTGCACTGACCCTCCGAAAGAGCATCCGACCTAGGCCCACATCCCCCCTCCCTATGCCCGTAACCCAATCTAACCTTTTGGACACTAGCATGGCCAATCCAACCAAACCTGCACATCTTTGGACTGTAGGAGGAAACCTGAGAACCCGGAGTAAACCCAGGCAGGTACAGGGAGACTGTGCAAACTCCACACAGGCAGTCACCCAAGGTTGGAATCAAACCCAGGTCTCTGGCACTGTGAGGCAGCAATACTAACCATTGTGCTACCCTGCTGCCTCTATTCAACTTTACTGGGGTAAAAGGTGCATGTAATATCATAGGGATTATTCTGGAATTAAATATGCTGATTCTGAAAATATCTACATCCTCATTGCCCGAGATTATTGAATGGTGGCAAGTAATTACAAGTTTGAACCAAATTATCTTTTATTTCAAACAATGTGTTTTTACAAGTCAAAGGCAGAAATAAGGTAATTATGATTATGAAAGCTAATTTCCTTAACTTTACTTACTCCATTTGAATACATGATACTAGCGACCATTATTGCAAACTGCATTGTCTTAGCATTGGAGCAACACCTTCCTGTTGGAGATAAAACACCAATGTCTGAGAGATTGGTGAGTACCTTTATGCTGGTTACATTTTTCAGGACACTTGCTATTAAACTGGCACTGAACGCTCTACTCTCTGAGAGAAGAGAGCTACAGATTGAGTAATTTCCATAACTTTGCCACACTCCCATTACCTTTAAGTTTGAAGCATTATCCAGAATTGTACAGAATAGCACAGAATTGGACTATTTATCCCAGTTGGACCTATTCTTGTTCATGAGCCGTATGATTCCCATCCAAATCTATCAGCAAAAAGACATTTTTCAAACATGTCAGCCGATTATCTTGTTATTCTGCTGTTAAACAAGAACATGCCCAGTTGTGGTTAAAAAATTGGAGGGGAGGAGCACTTTTTCTGAGTTATACAAGGAACATATAAAGAATGTGAAACTTAGCTTTTGTATCCATTTGAGTTAAAGGAGTGAATGGAACAACAGCTCAAATGTAAGAATAAACACTTTCAGCAGAGGCTATCCATTTACAAACAACTCATGTAAAACCACCTTAAACAAAACAAACAATCATACTTGGAGAAATAGCAACAGTATAAAAGAAATGATGTGGGTAACTAAAGCAGAAAAAAAGCTACTTTCCTCATGTAAGCAACAAGTGGGAATGATCTTTTTTTCCTGGTCTCTCTCCATTTATGAAGCAATGTTTTAAACAAAACATTTATGGAATCTTCATGGAAAGCACAATCACTTGCAAATGAGAAATAATAGCAAAATAGTTACCTCTTGAAAATAAATAACTTACACCTTGGTGCCATGTGGAATGAATCCCATACTGGTTTTTAAAATCTCTTGAGTTGGTTATACTGAGTGACCAGACCCCACTTTTGATATTATATTCAAAAAAGCCCCAATTTTGCATTGTCAATTTGAAATACAACATTACTGTCAGCAACGTGATGTAGAAAACTGTTTCACACAATGGGATCTAACCCGGCTCTCCCCCTGTGGCACATTAATCACTGAGACACATAATTGTGCTTTAATTAGGCAATAAAGAATGAGAAGGCACCGATTTGTTTTTTTATATGCTTCTTGTGATAAGTTGGTGTTGATCAAGGTGAAACTAAGTGCTGGAAAGGTGAAGGTCACCTACAGTTCATATAAATGCAAATGGTTGCTTTAATTATTGCCAGTATGTGTGATTTTTCATCATGTTAAGTTGACAGAAAATAAAGATCAGTGCCTGAGACGCATTAACTCACAGGTTTTATAGTTGTTCTGAATCAATCAAAATATCCTTCTGTCCATTAACTATAATCTCGTTCATTCACTAAAACTCAAATTGCAAGTGAAGTATCATTTTGTTTTACACTGGTTAATCGATTTAGTAATCAACCTCTAACGCTAGAGATTTTTGAAAAAAACCTTACACTCCCTAATGTCTCATTTGATAAAGACGATGCACAACTGTGCTGTTTCATCCATAAAGTCTCAGATTTTATCCCCAGTCTGTACAATTTACTTTGGCATTCTTGGGTTCAAGTGGGAAGATCACGCCGGATTCCTACTCCTAAACTTTAGCCAGTCACGTCTGCTGGAAAAAGCACATATCTAGACATCAGATGAGAAAATGGATGACCTGAGTGTTCCGACAATCTAATGCTCTATATCGTTTAGTGTCAAGCTCAACCATGAAGAACAGGCATTTGGCTAAGTTACCAACCTGTGGAGGTATATTCCAGCAAGAATCAATGACATCAGGGAAATAAGTTAAAAAGGATTTTCTCCTGATATGAAATCGTTTTGCACACTTAACAAGTCTTTTAAACACTCAGCCACAAAGATATTAGGATATTCACATTTTATAAATAGTATAAATGGGGCGATTTAGGACATCAGCTTGTCCAATTGTATAATTTTTGATGAATGCAGTTTTGAGTGGTAACCATATTGACTGGATTATAAAATATGTGAAATCTGTTTTTTAAAAACTTTTTCTAATTGGAGTTTGTCAATCGAATCCATAGTCCCTTGACATACCGTTTTACACAAGTGGGTGGACTCACCTCCAAATACTGTAGTTTAATCAGAGTACAGTAAATGGCTTATTGATTACTTTTTTCAAAGCAGGGGCACAACAAGTACTCACCAGATAAATTAAATAGAATGTTGCTTTCGCAATTGATAAATAAAATACCGATTGTGCTGAATCCAGACAATTTTAAAAAGTTTGAAAAACAATTGTCACTTTAACTTTGAAAGAAAGAGCTTCCAGACATTTGCACATCTGACATTACTCACTAATTGGCTATTGTAAACAAAATTTTAAAACAGGAGTATCAGCGACAATTTTCATTTGTCACTTGGCTTTACTAAGTGAACTACGTTACTATTCATATTTAGTATTTCAGAGAGAAGTTGTTTCAAGATAAATGTTGTACTTCTTCACTTCCTGCTAGTTCACAGATTAGAACAAAGAACAGTACAGCACAAGAACAGGCCCTTCGGCCCTCCAAGCCCGTGCTGACCATACTGCCCGTCTAAACTAAAATCTTCTACACTTCCTGGGTCCGTATCCCTCCATTCCCATCCTATTCATGTATTTGTCAAGATGCCCCTTAAATGTCACTATCATCCCTGCTTCCACCACCTCCTCCGGCAGCGCATTCCAGGCACCCACTACCCTCTGTGTAAAATATTTGCCTCGTACATCTCCTCAAAACCTTGCCCCTCGCACCTTAAACCTATGCCCCCTAGTAATTGACCCCTCTACCCTGGGGAAAAGCCTCTGAATATCCACTCTGTCTATGCCCCTCATAATTTTGTAGACCTCTATCAGGTCGCCCCTCAACTTCCGTTGTTGTGGTGAGAACAAACCGAGTTTATTCAACCGCTCCTCATAGCTAATGCCCTCCATACCAGGCAGCATCCCGGTAAATCTCTTCTGCACCCTCTCTAAAGCCTCCACATCCTTCTGGTTGTGTGGCAACTAGAATTGAACACTATACTCCGTGTGGCCGAACTAAGGTTCTATACAGCTGCAACATGACTTGCCAATTCTTATGCTCTATGCCCCGGCCAATGAAGGCAAGCATGCCGTATGCCTTCTTGACTACCTTCTCCACCTGTGTTGCCCCTTTCAGTGGCCTGTGGACCTGTACACCTAGATGTCGCTGACTTTCAAAACTCTTGAGGGTTCTACCATTCACTGTATATTCCCTACCTGCATTAGACCTTCCAAAATGCATTACCTCACATTTGTCTGGATTAAACCTCCATCTGCCATCTCTCCGCCTAAGTCTCCAAACGATCTAAATCCTGCTGTATCCTCTGACAGTCCTCATCGCCATCTGCAATTCCACCTATCTTTGTGTCGTCTGCAAACTTACTAATCAGACCAGTTACATTTCCATTTCCATTTACAAAAACAAAATGAAGCAAGGAGCCATTGTGCAAAACTTAGTTTATGGACTTGCCATTCCCAGAGGGTGAAGTGTTTGAAGATGTATTCCCTTCAGTTTGTAATGTTTGATTGAGCAGTCTTCACTTGCCAGTGATAGGCAATGATCTACATTAGACCTGTACTTCTGACAAAGGGTGCACAGTTGATTTGTGTACAGAGCTCAAAATGGCTGGTCAATGGACAGCATTTTGCCGTAAATCAGCAGAGCCATCCCCATCTGACACTACCCTGGCAATATTTCACTGCATGGCTTGAATCAGCAGCTGGGCCGAATTGAGAATGCTATGTGCCTTTATCTCCTTACATATGGTGGCACTGCATCAAACTTGCTGTTATGCTCAGCAGTGTTGTACCACTGGCTTTTTCTTGCTTTTTAATCAAGGCAATGGCTTTTTGAATAGCAACACATATGCTGGAAAATATTATTACTTGTAAAATTCTGCTTCTTAAGAGATTGTTTAGCAACTGCACAACAAAAACATATGCAACGTATTGTGGCACATTTTGTAAATAGTAGCTGGCAACATCATGCCATTTCCGGGGGAAAAAAGTACCCAGCTAAAAATCTACATCCTTAAACCAGCACAGTATTCTTCAATTAAAAGCATCTGTGCAGCACCCTGAAAAAAAATCTGCATTTCAATTAAAAAAATAATTCATTGCAGTCAGCACCAACGTATGAATAATTCATAGTTTTCCAATTTTCTTGTAAGCAGACCAGAACATGGTGGTTAAAAACTAATCACCAGCAAGAGCTGTATTAGCTCAGCTGCACTTCTATTTTTTTGCCACAAAAACGATGACAGTGGTGCAAAGTTTTAAGCACTGCTCGAAGGATAAATACAGTGATTGTCACTTTGTTAAACGAAAAACCACGGAATGCTAGAAATCTGAAATAAAAACAAAAACATTGCTGGAAACTCTCAAACAGGCGAGAATATTTTCATCAGATCGTTGACCTGAAACATTAACTTGTGTTTTTCTCTTCCGGTTGTTGCCTGACCTGTGGAGGATTTCCAGCATTTTCTGTTTTTATTTTGAGTGAAAAATGGCTGGTGAAGCTGCAGCACCCCATCATTATTTATATTCAGCTTAGCACATCAAACTCTTTCAATCAACACCACGTTTCAGGCTCCTTGAGGAAAGTTTATTCATTCTGCTGTAAGTAGTTCCTGACCTGTTCCTGCTAATCCCAATATGAAAAGTGGAGATGAAAATCAAGTTATAAACAAAAATGATGCCAACAGTAATGTATTGCATTCAGCATGCATTGGCACTGCAAGTTTAGTGCAACTACAAATTAGCTTTGGCTTTGGATTGATGCAAATCTTATGGAGTGGTATTAAAGCCAGACTTGACCTGAGATGCAAAGTCAGACCTGCTTCCCAGGTAGTCCCATGCTGTGTTACGATCCCAGCTGGTGTTATAACTGGAGAGGAAGATCCAAGAATGGAATCCTGGCTCGTAAGACCATAGCTTTACTTATTTTTAATAAAACATGGAGGAATGGAGACACAGGACCGCTAATTAGTTATAACAAGAAAAAAATATTTGTTCAACATCAAAAGTTGAATTATTTTAAAATACTACTTTACCCCCCCCCCCCCCCCCCATCCCCGATTTTAACAAGTATACTCAGACTTAAAGATTAACATGGGTTACAAAGTATATCTGAAGACAATGGTCTCATTAGCACAATAAAGTCCCTTTTAAGCACATAAGATGACTGTGGTCAAATATACACACCCCACTCTAAACCCAAGTTAGTGTCTGTGGATTTCTCCTCAGAATCCCCCCATACTCCACTACCAAAAACACACTTTAAAATCCTCTTTCATAATTATGCTTTCTCTTAGTGGTTTGCATTCTGAAATGCAAATCAGCTACCATCAATAATTGCTCCTGTATCTCATAAAGTTTTAATTTCTTTACTTATTTTGTTCGACAAGTGAGGGAAAACCTCTCCTTTTGAAACAAACCATCCAGAATATCCATTGGCCTGACTTCCTTCACCAGTACTCAAACAAGTGTCTGAGCCACCCTGAGATCTATTCCTCTTTCTCATTGATTCAGAATGAGCACCTTTCACCTGCACCACTCCTTCGGTTTTCACAGCCATTTCCTTTTCAGATGCTTCCTTTGCTACTACTGCAACTGGCCTTCCATTTAATTTCCAACAATCTGTCCAAATATATCCCACCTTGTTACAATGGCCTCTGAATGTCACTTCCATCCTCAGCATCTTCCTTTTTGATCTCATGTGAATTTTTTTGACCATTTCTAAATGTTCCACCTCTTTCTTGACTATTTGTTTTCTGTCGCCCTTAGAACATAGAACATAGAACAGTACAGCACAGAACAGGCCCTTCGGCCCTCGATGTTGTGCCGAGCAATTATCACCCTACTCAAACCCACGTATCCACCCTAGACCCGTAACCCAACAACCCCACCCCCCCCCCCCCCCCCCCCCCCCCCCCCTTAACCTTACTTTTTAGGACACTACGGGCAATTTAGCATGGCCAATCCACCTAACCCGCACATCTTTGGACTGTGGGAGGAAACCGGAGCACCCGGAGGAAACCCACGCACACACGGGGAGGACGTGCAGACTCCACACAGACAGTGACCCAGCCGGGAATCGAACCTGGTATCCTGGAGCTGTGAAGCATTTATGCTAACCACCATGCTACCGTGCTGCCTATCTATCTGGTCCTTTAAACATGAGAAGGATAGATTTAAAGGACTATGGAAAAAAGATTTGGTTCTATGGGCAGTTCATAATTATCAGCTAACTCTTTTGCCTATCTAACAGTTTTAACTTTTTGAAAGGAGGCCCCCAGCCAGAGAGGCTGGCCCGCCGATTGATGGGCCCCGAATGCGGGCCAGGCCATATCGGAGGCCCCCCCCCCCCCCGGGGTCGGACCCCCCTCCCCCACCACAGGCTGCCCCAGACCCTTCCACGCCGAGGTCACACCGGCTGAGAGCAGGTGTGGATACCGGGCTGAGAATCGGCGGGCTGGCCGCGTAGAGCGGCCCACGACCGGCGCCGTGCCAACCATGCCGGAGAATCGCGGGCCGGCATTGGGGCGGCATGGTGCAATTCGCACCGGTCGCGGGGTTCTCCGGCCCGGCCCCGGGCTGAGAGAATCCCGCCCTCTATCTTTAATACCTATATCTAATGGTCAAAATTACTTTGCTTTACTCTCTCAAATTCAGTATGAGTTTGTCCAGGGTGTTTTCTTGCATTTTGAAATTTCTGCCTATATGCCTCAGGAGCAAACTGATGCACACTAGGGAAACCTTCCTTCACTACATCATACCCTACAGATACCTCTTCCAACAATGAAGCATAGACCTCAGCAGCTCTATCTACCAGTCTGCTTTGTAAAAGCAATGGTCAAATTTATTTTGGGCACTACACCTGTTTAGCTTTTCAACAAAAATAACGCGAGATTCCACATCCTTTTCCTCAAATTTTGTAAGGGCTTGTATAAATTTAAACATTTCCCCACTAGAGTCATGTCTAGAACTGCTTCCTTCCTCACTGCCCTAGTGTCTCTTGTTTAACTTCCGGCATTTTAAATTGAAATTCTCTTTCTTATTTTCCCTTTCTTCCATTGCTAACTTCGCTATTTTCAATTCCCATTGGAAAAACTCTCTCTTTGCCTATTTCCCTTTCTTTATGTTTTTCCTGCATCTCTGGTTCAAGTTTTCTCATTTCTATTTATTTTCCTTTTTCCATTTCCATGTCTAATTGTTTAATTTTTAATTGAACATTAGCTAATTCAATTGCCTCACTTTTCAAAATGCTTGGTCTATCTGACAACCCTGGCAATTTTAAATGTTTCGCTCTGCTTTCAATGGTGTCACCTTTCCTTACCCCTGCAAGTAATCCCAACTCCAATTAATCTGCCAATTCAGTTAACTGACTGTTGTTTACTTCCTGTAAACCAGTCAATTTTACACCTTCCGTCTTTAGGGAAGCTTCAGCAATTTGCAACACCATTTTGGATTCTAGCCTGTACAATATACTGCACAGTGACTCAAATTATTTTGCCTAGTAACGCAATGCCCTATTTACTCATTTTAAGGATTCACAGATCACCCCATTTAACAATAAATCCCAAAACAAGTTTTATTTCTCACCATCCAGTAACTTGCTTTCCACATTTCACAATTTCCCAACAAATGATTACGAATCAACATCCAATAACCCTTTTTCCACGTTTTGAAATCCTACATGAGCCCTAACTTTTGTTACGATCCCAGTTGATGTTATAACTGGATGGCACAATCCCAGACTGGAACCTGGGCTAAAAAGACTGTAATTTTTAAAAATGAAACATGAGGAATAGAGTCACAGGACTGCTAATTAGTTTTAACAACAAGAAAAGTAATATTTATTAAACACAAAAAGTTAGAGTATTACGCAATAATCCTTTACTCTGCTATTAACTTAACAAATACACACATATTTAAAGATTAACATGGATTACCAAGTACATATTAAGTTACAATGGTCTCGTTAACACAAAAAATAAGTCCCTTTTCAGTACACGATTATGACTGTTGTCAAATACACACACTCCACTTTGAACCCAAGTTAGTGTCTGTCGATTTCGCCTCAGAAACCCCCGAGGTGAAAGTTTCCAAACTCCACTCCCCAAAACAGGCTTTAAAGTCTTCTCTCATTATTTGCTCTCACTTAACAGTTTCTTTTTCAAAATCCAGTCCAGGATTTTACATCAAACCTATTAGGATTTCTTTGTCTTGACTGCCGTACAAACAGCTCACAATTGCTTTAACTCCTGATTTCCTGACGATTAAAATTACATCAAATATTTTGGACGGAATTCTCCGCTCCCGTGGAAAATCGAGAAGGCTGTCGTGAACTCGGCCGAGTTTCAGACGGCCTCGGAGGCCGCTTCTCTCACCTTATTCACCCCCACCCGGGGGGCTAGGAGCAGCGCTCCGTTATTCTCGGCCACTGGGCCTTGTCGCTGGCGTCAAGGCCCGGCGCGCCGAGAATGACGCGGCCGGTGCGCCTAATGACGTCAGCTGCGCAGGTTGGTCGGCGCCAACCCGTGCATGCGCGGTTGCCGTCTTCCCCCTGCTGCCCCGCAAGATGTGGCGGCTTGATCTTGCGGGGCGGCAGAGGGGAAAGAGTGCGTCCCTTTGAGATGCTGGCCCAACGATCGGTGGGCACCGATTGTGGGCCAGTCCCCTCCTGAGCACGGCCGTGGTGCTCACTCCCCTCTCCGCCCCCCACAAGAGTCAAACCAGCGTTTGGTGCCATGTTCACAACTGCAGCGACCAGGTGTGGTTGCCGCCGTCGTGAACCGGTCGCGAACGGCAGGCTGCTCGGCCCATCTGGGCCGGAGAATCGCCGGTCGCCGTGAAAAACGGCGAGCGGCGATTCTTGCAAGCGGGGGGTGGGAGAATTGCGGGGGGCACCAGGGGTATGTGTCATGAGTCGCCCGGCTCTCCCGCGATTCTCCCACCCGGTTTGGGGAGCGGAGAATCGCGCCCAAGATCTACCTCTGAAGTCTGCTGTCCCACTTTAAATCTAGTTACTGCAATTATCTCCTTATGAACATTTTGGATTGCCTCTTGTTCCTTAGGAAGCTTGCATCTTTGAAACCCCCTTGGCCTGTCCAGCTTCCCCTGGCAGACTTGAAAGCTATTCACTTCTCAATGGCCTGCTTCCAACTTCCCACAACTTCCCAGCCATTTCCCACAAATTCAGCTAAAACAAAAACTGAAATGCTTCTCAACATTACAAGGCCCCAATTGCTAAGGAACACCCACATGCTTATGCTTTTTATTTATTCTTCACACCATAACACTCTCTAAGCACAACAGAAACATAGTTGAAACTTAACCAACCCCCACACATGCAACACCCATGTCCAGCATGAATCTAACTATAGGTTTTACCTTTCCAAGCACAGAAACATTCAATTAAACTCACTGAAAGTGATACATTTTTTCTAATGTTTACTGACACAGATTTAATTCCCTTAAAACTACCTTTGTTTTCTTAACAGCTTCTTTGCTGTGTTGAGAAATCAGGTCCTGACTCTCAATTCAGGTAGCATTTTCCCAATAACTGCAGTGAGGGTCAAGACACTATGATTGTAATATAAATGCGCCATTAAAATGTAATTATTTGTGGCCATTGTAACTTTCATATAATTTCTAGGGATCACATTCAATGGTGTAATATTTTTATATATATGCATGTCAGCATACGGGTTTTTCCCTGACATTTCCCCACCAAATGTATTTATATTTTGGTTGGGCCACTGAGAGGTAAAGGCGTTGCTCGTGTAGCTCTAAATTAAAGGACTCATCTGTGCCACTCTTGTGCACATACAATGTTGCTCGTTCTGGGTGAGTGTGCTTTACACTTAATTGGCTCTGTTTTATTCCTTAGCTCTAGAGTAGCCAGGTATCCTTATGATACTGCCACAAGATTCAAGTTCAAGTTCAGATCAATGACTCAATACACCAGTTAGTAAGTTCAAACAAGACACGTTTATTATTACACAGTTATTTGCGACTCATGCATATAAACTAAGATTAAACTGTTCCTACCACTACTTAGGCCAATACTTATCTGAAATAAGGGAACTGCTGGATCAGGGAACAATGGCCTCTTGCTTTGTCCTGGATCCGCAGGCTTCCAGTTGGTGTGGACTAAAGGGGTCAGGAATGTCTACTCTCGTAGCGTGCGTTGTATGACACTTACTTGATGGCGGCTGCTGACCAGGCCTCTCCTTCTCAAGGTCTTCTGCTGAAAAGGTGTTCTGCTGGGAGGGCCGGCTGGTCAAGAAGAAAGAATCAGCCCTGGGACCTGACTTTTATAGGTCCCAGCGGCTTCGCTCCCTTCTGGGCGGACCCTCTATAAACTTGCAATCGATTGGGTCCCTTCCCAATCGATTGATTTGAATTTTCCCAATAATGGGGCTGTTCCTTGATCACTGGGCGGTCCTTGGGGCTTATTGTTTCAGACTCCCTTTGGCGCCGAGAAGTCTGACCTTCTATAGAATGTAGCGATTGCAGTTAACTGTTGTGTCCATTGTGCCTGGGAATCACCGGGAATTGCTCACTTAATATGTGCAGCTTGTTAGTTACAATGCTGTCTGGTTTCTTTAGCAGCCAGAAAACACAGGGGATTCTGCAAACTGCTTGTCTCTTTGCAACTGTCCATTGTTCCCTGTAACCTTTGCGTTCTTCCATTTTGTGTGAGGAAGTGGCCAACCCAGGTGGCTACAACAACAGCTGACTTAAGGAAGGCACTGTGAAAGAATGACTGTCAGATTTTCTGGCTTAGCTCCTCAGCTAAAGGATAATATGTCAAAACAGAAGAGAAAGGAAGTGAATTTAAAAAATCTGTGGAGGGGAGATCGCTGAAATGTTTGTCGGAACATGACGCTGTTGTAGGAAAATGAGAGCCTGATTTCCATGATGTTCATCAATACGCTGTTTTTTTTTTAAACGTAATTTCCTTCACACTTCTACTTCCTATTCAGAATTGACCATTAGCTCTTAGATGCACTTGTTTAGCACAGTCTCTTTGTGATACTACAATTATCCATTGGAGCATTCTTAGTTAATTGCATACTTTGAGAAAAGTTGTAGATTTTAAAACTGATATAACAAAACTCAACTAGAATGATGTGCTGAATGATAGTTTATGCTACTGGATGGAATGGTTTCCAAACATCTGCGTTTCCTTCCCCTAACCTGCCCCAACTTTCACCTCGATTGTCCTGACAATACTAAATCTCGCTGTGGTACAACTACCGAAGCCTCGTTGCAATCCTTTGTCTGTGGGCCGAGGTATTGCGTTGGTAAGATATTTCACCATGGCATGATAACGCAGCCAAACCTGTTTCTGTCTTCAGCCAACATCCTCACTGTGCACTTTCCACCACCAGCCATTAGATAGCATTCAAAAGCTCAAACATTGGCTGTTTTGTCTCCTTGGCCATGGGGCACTAACGCCAATTGTGACACTCTTATTTTTAGCCCAACTGCGAGCTAATAATACAAAGACTGAAAATTGAATCTGATCAGTGAGACTCAGAGAGCAGAATAATTTGTAAGATTCAGGCTGTAATGACATTTAATCTCCACTGCAAAGCAGGTACTACTTCTGCGATTTTGCTGGAAGTCAAACTTATTAATTTCATAGTGCTGGTTTCTATCATTGTCACCAGTAATATCTGTTTCATGCATGATTCTAAGTATATTATTATTTAATGGTGATAATCTTTATGTTTCATTGTTTTTATGTTTAATCTGATTATTGTTTAGTGTGACTACCTCGATGGTTAATCTGACTGCTGTTTCCCACATTACGCCTCTGCAGTAAAACCAGTTTGAGCTGACAATTAGATGATGTAAACATTTTCTGATGAACATTAAAAAAGAAGGATCGTATATTTGAAAGAAATGCCAAACCTATTTCTTCCTGTTGAGCAAATAAGTTTTAACAACTTGTTATTTTTTTTGTCATTTCTCATTGGTGTCTATTACTCTTTCAGGATGACACTGAGCCTTATTTCATTGGAATATTCTGCTTTGAAGCTGGGATCAAAATTATCGCTCTTGGGTTTGCTTTTCATAAAGGTTCATACCTTCGAAATGGCTGGAATGTAATGGATTTTGTGGTGGTCCTCACAGGGTAAGTTTCTGAGAGTGGCATTGTTGTATTGGCTTAAAATATTTCATATTTTTTCCAGGTGGAAGGTTGGGAATTTAAGACAATTTGTAACTGTGACGTTCGATATTATGCTGGGGGTCCTGTTGTAGTCAGTTCAATGGATTTCCGCTATCCTGTTTATCCACTATCCCAATTATCAACAGGAGGTTCTCAGAACATTACAACGCACAGATTATTTTGTTTTATATTTAATTTCCTTTTCCAGATGAACCAAACTAATATTTGTTGATAGCTGTTTTACTAGCCTTCATCGAAAGCAATGCAGCATCCTAAAATACAATACTAAGATTTGGACACTCTTAACTATGCAACAGTTTTTAATTATCTACCATGGGGTCCCCTTCATATTAATGGATGATGAAGTAGGCTCTGCTGCGCACTCATCCACAGGTGGCTAATGCAGCATACTTTTTCATTATGTGCAAAGGCAAAAGTGTGCTTGTGTAGCAATCATTTTGACTTTCTGAACCTGCTCCCAAAGTTACTTCAAAAGAATGAGAAAATATAAGAGTACTGTGCTATTTGATCTAGGTGCACATTACATTGGATAGAAAATTGAGTTCCTGTTAATGTTTTGATAGTGGTCATTCTCCTATGTCCGTTACATAAAAATCGAAGAGTCGTGCAGACAGTTTTGACTAACTTGAGATGAATTGCAGGTTCATCTATATGGTGATAGAAGAAGAAAGTCAATGTTTTGCCTCTATTGACTTGTGATTAGGGATTGCTTGCCATATTGTAACCTAACCCTAAAACATTGATAGAATATAATTTAAATTTGAAACAAAAAAGAATGCAGAAAATAAATACCACCTGTGCAGGGAGATTTGGTTTAATATTTTGGGTAGGACACTTTAGAATTGAAAAACGAGGGACATACAAAGACATTAAAAGTGTCAGAAAAGGTGTAAGAAGGGAGCAAGATATCCCAATCACAAGAAATGAATTTATTTTAAGTTTCATGTATTCAGCAGCCAGTTTCACAGTCACCACGCGTTGGTAACATATTTATAGTTTAGTATCTATAGTTTATTATTTACCTATCCCCAAGCTGCGTTGATGGGACAGGGTAGTGGGCTGTGTGTGGAGTGCTCCTTCTGTGGGTTGCTGTGGACTCAGTGGGCTGAATGGCCTTCTTCTGCACTGTGGGGTTTCTATGGATTCTAAACTGAGGACCATTGTGCAATGTGCTTTAACTGTGGTGAATATTTTTGAAGCATTCAGATGTCTTCTTGGCTGTCAGTAAACACAATGAAACAAAAGGCCATTTAAAAATGCGTGTATGGAAAATAAATTTGGCAGGAGGTGGATCATTTTGAAGATCTTTATTGAACTTGCATTTATGAGCAATCCTCTTTGAATACCAGGCTATTATAGTTTCAAACCACTGTGAACTATTTACATGAAACTTCCCTTCAGGTAATCGATAATTATCTTGTGAAGTTATCATTTCACATATTATCTTAAACAAAGCATTTAGAACTGACCTACCATAATATACCTTTCAAACTTCATAGTTCTGATTGTGGTTCAGTGGGAATGTCCCAATGAATTCGTGGCTCATTACTACCTGCACCCATGCTTAAAAGAGCTCTTCCATGTGATGTGACATTTAATGACAGTTTGAATACATTTCTAATATGTTGCTTTCCGTTGCCCGTGAAGAGCCACACTTAAAAGCTAGCTGCACATATTAATAAGTATTTGAATTTGAGCAGAGAGTGCAAACATTGGTAACTGGAGTTTTACCTCTAAAACAAGGTTCAGATATTGGCACGGGGCGGCATGTGGCTCAGTGGTTAGCACTGTGACTGTGGTTCGAATCCCGGCCCTGGGTCACTGTCCGTGTGGTGTTTGCACATTCTCCCCATGTCTGCATGGGTTTCACCAACACAACCCAAAGATGTGCAGGCTAGGTGAATTGGCCACGCTAAATTGCCCTTAATTGGAAAAAGAAATTGGGTACTCTAAATTAATTAACAAAAGAATTAAAAAGAAAAAAAAAGATATTGGCCCAGATTTATGTGTCTTAATGGGAGAGGGGGGTGCGTAATGTATATTGTAGGCATTGAGTAACTCGCATTTTTTCTGTTTGTGATGATATACATTACATGTAAAGTTGAAAGGTAAATGCTGTTGGCCAGCCCTGTCAGCGTTCAGAGTCGCGTAGGAAAGTAGGCCCGGCGGGGGGGGGGGGGGGGGGGGGGGGGGGGGGGGGGGGGGGGGGGAGGCCAGACCCCATCAGAGGCCCTCCCCCCCACAGGCCGCCGAGTTCCCGCCGGCAACGACCAGTGGTGAACGACGCCAGCAGAACTCCGTCACATCGGCATGGCCACTCGGCCCATGAGGGCCGGAGATTCGGCGACCCCGCCGATTCCAGTGGCCCGCGGCCGGTGCCGTGCCAACTGCGCCGGCGCAAATGGCGCCGATTCTCCGCACCTCGGAGAATCGTGCGCCGGCAAGGGGCATCATTGCACGGTTGCGCTGATTCTCCGGCCCGGCACGGGGGTCGGAAAATCGCCCCCATTACTTTTACTGTTTTTAAAAAGGAGTACTCTGAATCACGGGGCAGCACGGTGTCACAGTGGTTATCAGTGCTGCCTCAGATCTCCAGGGTCCCGGGTTCAATTCCGGCCTCGGGTGACTGTCTGTGTGGAGTTTGCACTTTCTCCCCGTGACTGCGTGGGTTTCCTCCGGGTGCTCCGGTTTCCTCCCACAGTTCAAAGATGCGCGGGTTAGGTGGATTGGTTATGCAAAATTGCCGCTTACTGTCCAAAAGGTTAGGTGGGGTTACTGGTTTATGGGGATTGGGTGGAGACGTGGGCTTGGGTGGGGTGCTCTTTCCAAGGGCCAGTGCAGACTCGATGGGCCGAATGGCCTCCTTCTGCACAGTAAATTCTTTGATTCTATGATCTATGAGGCTGATAACTAACTCACAGAGTCTGTTGGGTGTTGGGTGGGGTTCCACAAAATTGTTTATCTGAGCTATTCATCTCCGATTTTAAGCAAGGATCGATTTTCGAAATAGAGGGATGAATGTATTTTTGCTTTGATTTGTATTGGAACACACAAAATATATGTGATGCCCTGCAGTGAACAGTAAAAAAGCACACTCTGCAAATGTGTTAATGGGAATAAAGAAACCCTCAGCAACTGATGCGTGATGTAGTTCTGACAGATTCCTCGCTCAGGCTGGGCGAATCTATTGAAGTGTTTCTACCTCCCATCCCCAAATGCATTGTTGACAGAAGGTGGCAGTTCTGATTCGTTTTCATTGATCAAACAGATTTTTTTTTTGGCAAGTGTTCAAAGCACTGCGACTGGAAAATAAAAAAAAGTGTTTATCGTGGAGGCAGGTGTCCAATTAGCTGTGTGAAACGCTTTTATCCAATCAGACACTAGCGAGACTGACAGAATCTTTCAGGAATGACTTTGTATTCTGGTTACTGGTGACAGACACATAGTCTCTCTAGATCCGGTCCGAGAATGTGCTGATTGGGAAAGTAAATTTAGTTTCTGGCCCTTGGTATAGATCGATATCTCATTTAATGACAGTAGAAAGTCTAATAGACCAAGGCTAAGGGCTTGGTTTGTTGCTGAAAGAAACATCCTTGCACATCCACTAGCTTAATATTATGTTTGCATCGTTCATCGTTCATCCAAAAAGAGCAAAGATTTATGTGGTGATTCCGTCAATTTGTTATGACTCGTTAGCTGTTTGTATCTTTTGTTTTAGTTTCAAATGCCATTTCGCAAAGTCAGTGACTTCTTCAGAATCTAAAATTGTTATCAACAAATGCAGTAATAGAAATTTCCCCTCCTTCCCCATCATATTCCGAGACTTGCTGTTTAACCTCAAACAAAGTCACTTTCTCACCCTTTAGTATCCTTTCTGAAATGCGCAGGGCTGCTCTGCATCATTGATGCACTATCAATTACGGCGAGACGAGAGTAGAGAGTAATCAAGGCTTTATTACACAGAGATGTGGAGCCTCCTGCAGCTGCTGCCGAAATGGCTGCAGCTCGGAGAGCCCACACATTTATACTCCGCCTACTGGGCGGAGCCAGAAGGCAGGGATCTACCCCTGTACCTGGAGTACAGGGGCCTTACCGTAATACCTTCGTATGAAGTATACACAATACAACAGTGGTGACTACCACAATTATTCTCTGCAACAGTGCACTTGCAAACAAACTGTTCTGACAGCAATCTGTTACTTAAATAGGTGGGTGATTTGATTTTGCCAGTGTACCACCAGACAGAGCATTTGCTCTTTGACTGAAACCCTACTTTTGTTGGCATCGGTTAATTTGAGATGGTCTCATGATTTACTGTCATGTTTCCCATTTGAGTCCCTGCAAGTTTGCTGATAAAGCACTCTTTTTGACCTGGGTTTTGACCTTGAAGTTCCGGTCTCAATTCCATCTGAAAGGGACATTTGTCCATATAGGTGGACCGCATCAAGATGGCAGTCCAGCTTGTTCGTTATTGTTTGTTTTTATTCCTCTTCCCATCGTGCTGGTTTTCTCCTGGAACAGGCCGCTAGCCTGTCGCCAGAGCTTGAGGGGCGCCACCCTGCATCAACCATGGCAGACAAGGGGCCTCTCCTGCTCTTACCGCCTGCCATTGGCGTATATTGGAAGGATTTTACAGGTTGACACTCAACCTGTTTGGCCATGTTATGAACCCATCTTCCTTGGCCATCAAATCCTGGGGCGGGATTTGAACCTGGAGCTTCTGGCTCAGAGGTAGGGACGCTACCCACTGTGCCGCAGGACCTTCGTTGCTCTCAATAATATGAATGATATTAATGAGGGAATTGGTCAGGTGGAGATTTTTGGATGACTATTTTGACTGAATATGCATGGTCATGTATGTTTTTTTATTTTAAACACTGGTAAAATGTTGTGCCCGTGTTTTGAGGCACTTGCTTCCTGGGTCACACAGAAAGAATGGTTGAAGTATGAGAGGGCTGCTGTGGAACTGTACCTGAGGAGGAAAGGAGATACATTTTTGCTGGGGGGGAGGAAATGATTTACAACTCTCCAAACTTGCTTCACCCTTAATGGAGTCAGATTGATTTGAATCCAGGACCCGAGGGAGCGGGAGCTACTGTGATACTCAATAATAAGATATTTATGGAAAATTGAGATTCAATGTTTTTGTTTCTTTATGTCAAGTTCCAAAAAAAAACAAATGAGTGTATTCCACCTTATTGTCAATAAGCAAAACTTGCATTATTTCAGAAAGCTGTCGTTCAGCTCCATACTTTAAATATGCTATTAGGGAGCCAGGCATTGTGGTGGCACAATGCATTGAACCATCACTAATTGACAGGGTTCTCATCCATAACCTACTATTACTGAATCATATATTCTGGCTGGACCAGCAGGTTAGGTGTGATATGTGAGTTAATGATAAGCTACTGGGAAGGGAGAAAGGTCAGCAGAAAAAAAAACCTTAGAATTGTTCCCCATATTATTTTTTCCAGGATCATTGTGCACGGCAGAAGCCTTTAAATGATTACTCCCAATAAGCTGACAATCAGTGCTGCTAAATATTGGGAGGTAAAAGTAAATAATAGAAACAGGGAAGAATGTGCATCATTTAAAAACTGCTGGACATATTACATGACTAAAAATAACTAATTCATCATATGTCTTTCCTTCAATATAAGTTTCAGGTCATGTGTGTCTTTTTAATTGATTTTAATCTGGAAATGACTCTGTTGTGCATCTTCAGAAAGAGTGCCTTAAAGAACAAGTGAAGCATTTTTTCACACTTACGCAGTTCCCTGGTGGATATGGAAAGCGGTCTTGGGTCACTTGCACTTGTGAAATCTGTTGAGAACCATTGTATTCTATTCAGGAGCAGTGTGAACACCGACATATTGATGGCAATGTGGTTTCAACCTAGAAGCAGATTGCTTTTTAAAGACAATTATTAACATTGCATATAGCACCTGGGAGATGCCAGCATTCCTAGAAAATAATGGAAGGAAATATTGTGGACAAATCTGATGATGGACTGTCAATTATTTATGTACCATATGTGAATATATTGTTAGTTCATGAAAATTTTCAAAAATTCACTGCTACCCACTGCGAAGTGTAGTGATTAGAAATCCAATATTAAAAAGCTTGTATGGTAGGTAACCTCTCATAGTTTGACTGAAGGTATACTGTTAGGAAGTTAGGAGCCAAATCCAGAGACATTATAATGGAGATACCATAGCTGAGAGTTTCACGTTATATTTATTCCAACCTGAAGTAGATGCACCTGTTTTGCTCTGAGTTTCACAAAAGCATCGGGAGGTGAGTGATTTTCCTTTCAAGTAATTTGGAAGAAATTAGTTCGCACTGTTTGTACTGGGGTGTTTAATGCGAAACAACAGTAAATTAGTGACTGGGAACAAGTCTGCATTTACAGCTATTGTGCAAATGAGGCTTTTAAGAGGCATGCTATACACTTTGCATATTCATTAATAGTTGATTAAAATGTAAAACTGCTGGATATATTGTGTGTTTGTGTGTGTGTGTGTGTATCTCCTTTCCCAAACCTAGAACATCTTGGGGAGACAGTGGCAGGGGTGTACTGGTATTGTCACTGGGCTAGGGTCCAGAGACCTAGGGTAATACTCTGGGGACCTAGGTTTCATTTCCACCAGGGCAGACGGTGGCATTTTAATTCAATAAATTAGAGAACTAAAAGTCTCCTCGTCAATTGTTTTAAAAACTCATCTGGTTTACATTCTTTTAGGGAAGGCCATGAGTTGGCCTACATGTGACTCCAGCCCCACAGCCATGTGGTTGACTCTGAACTGGCCTCGCAAGTATTGAATCACTAAAAAGTCCAATTGTAAAGCCCATCACTTCTGCCGCAGTTCAGATCAGGGACGGATTCTCTGGCCTCCCAGCCACGTGTTGCATGGCGGTGAGAGATGGCGCACAATTCACTGGCGGCAAGATTCTCTGGTCCTGTCGCTGTCAATGGGAAGTCCCATTGAAGCCCTCCCCACCCCACTGGGAAATCTACAGGAGTGGGAGCACTGCTGGCAGGTCCAGAGAATCCTGCTGCCAGCGAATGTTTGGAGAATTCCGCCCAGGTACTTTGGTGTTCCAGGCCATTGGAGTTTGGTGTCATTACTCAAACCAGTGCATTTGCATGCTTTTTCAAAATAAATTTAGAGCACCCAATTCATTTTTTCCAATTGAGGGGCAATTTTATCGTGGTCAATCCACCTAGCCTGCACATCTTTGGGTTGAAACCCACACAAACACGGGGAGAATGTGCAAACTCCACACGGACAGTGACCCAGAGCTGGGATCGAACCTGGGACCTCGGCACCGTGACTCAGCAGTGCTAACCACTGTGCCTCCGTGCTGCCCTAGCATTTGCAAACGTACCCATTGTGAGACAAACAAAATTTGTATTCTAAAAGAGACCAGCTGAATTGAAATCAGTTCTACTTTTATGGTTTTAGAAAGCGGAGGTCTTTGTAACTGTCATCAGAAAGGAAAATGCTGGAAACGCTCAGCAGGTCCAGCATCTGCGGACAGTGAAGCACAGATAACATTTTCTGCCAGCGATCACTCTGCAGACCAGATGAAAGTTCTGATGAACTGAAACATTAATCTGTATTCCTGCATTTTATGGGCTCCATTCCGGGAAGGAAAGTCGGCCGGCAGTCAACATGCTGGAAAAAAGGCCGCCCCACAGTCGAAATGACACACTGATAAACTAGCTGAGAGAGGCAATTCTGCCCCTGAGTGAGAGAAAGTCGCTCAGGAACTGACAGCCAATCTGGCGCTGGCAGGATTGCAAAAGCTGTATGAAGACCAGTTGCCGCTGGAGACAGGTAAATCACAGATTAGGATGGCGAGGGAATCCAAGAGCCCAGGGAGTGCGAAAAGAAGGTCGGGGGCTGGGTTTTGGAAGGCAGGTTGCGAGGAAGAGGGGGTCACCCCTGAGGCAGATAAGACACCCACCCCAAAAGAGGTAACCACGCCTTTGTCTTTCCCTTTTTCATCTAGGCTCCACAAAACGGCCTGCCCACTGCCCTCTTGCCTGGCCACACCAACCATTTTATGGTGTGGGTAACATATTATTCTTGCTAGCAAGCCTAATTGACCTTTAATTGCTCAGTGAAACATGATGGGTGGGCTGCCGATATTATGGGGGGGTGCAAAGGCAGTCGGCAAGCCAGCCGATGTATTTTACAGACCTCGCTCCATGAAATCCAGCCCAATAATTCTGTTTCTCTCTCCCACACACGTGGCCAGACTGCTATGTATTTTCAGCATGCTGTGTCTTTATTTCAGTTTTGCAGCATCTGCACTAATTTGCTTTCAGCTTTCTAATTGCACGAGTTACATCCGCTGTATGGCATGGTCCGAGATGATTTAAATATAGTCACATGCATTTGAAAAATTAAATGAAAATGAAAAATTAAATGAAAATCACTTATTGTCACGAGTAGGCTTCAATGAAGTTACTGTGAAAAGCCTAGTTGCCACATTCCGGCGCCTGTTCGGGGAGGCTGTTACGGGAATCGAACCGTGCTGCTGGCCTGCTTGGTCTGCTTTCAAAGCCAGCAATTTAGCCCAGTGCTAAACAGCCCCTGTGCATTTGAAATAGCCAAAGCTGTTACTCCTTGTGCACTAACATAAGTGCATAAGAAATAGGATCAGGAGTAAACTATCAAACCTGCTCTGCCATTCAGTACGACCATATTTGATCTTCCACCTCCACTCCACCTTCCCACTCACTCCCCATATCCCTTGATTCCCTCAGAGACTGGATATTCAGGATTTTGAGATATAAACCCTTCTAATTAAAAAACTCCAAGGTCTGAAGTTTTAATTTCTAATACTAAGTTCCTCAGTTGTGCTTGACCCACAAGGTACAAATAATGAGTATTTATGAATCAAATGGAATTTATCAATCAATATTTGACACATACTTAACTATTCTTATCTCTCAGGGGCTTTTCACAGTAACTTCATTGAAGCCTACTCGTGACAATAAGCGATTTTCATTTTTTCATTTTCAAGATCTCAGCAACTCGTGGTGCTGTCAGCACACAGTCTCTCCTTTGTCTTTGACGTCTCCAAAAGAGTCATACCCCAGAAACCATGGTCACATTACTCTCATGAAAACCTATGATTTCTCAACTTTTATCCACCAGTCTCCCATTCCTCCTTTGCTGGAGATGTTCCAAATTCAACCCCTCTCTTAGTCAAAGGATGCAAATCACCCCACCTTTGCAACAATGCCTGCTTTATGGGTCATAAACGCCACAAGTTTACATTCCATCACAAACAAATTCACATTTCATAGAATTGACAGTGCAGAAGGAGGCCATTCGGCCCATCGAGTCTGCACCGGCCCTTACAAAGAGCACCCTACTGAAGCCCACATATCTACCCAATCCCCGTAACCCAGTCACCCCCACTTAACATTTTTTGGACACTAAGGGCAATTTAGCATGGCCAATCCACCTAACCCACACATCTTTGGTCTGTGGGAGGAAACTGGAGCACCCGGAGGAAACCCACGCAGACATGGGGAGAACATGCAGACTCCGCACAGACAGTGACCCAGCCGGGAATGGAACCTGGGACCCTGGAGCTGTGAAGCAACTATGCTAACCACTACGCTATCATGCTGTGCTACCATGCTGTGCTAACCACTATTCTACCGTTCCTTCCCGATACAGAGAAGCCAGAGTCATATTCTCTTGTCAACATATCTTAACCCAAGCCCCTCGCTAAAAGTATTAAAATCAACAGTTAAGGCCGCTTCCTATCATATAATCAGGGAATAAAGGTTTCCTCTCTGGTACAGATCAGTTCAAACAATGCATGGTTTGTTTAAACATAGTTCACAATGTTTTAGCTATTCTTTCAAACTGATTTAAAAACAAATACCTAATCGCATTTTGATGATTAAGACAGCTTTGGCTCAAGACTCAAATGAGTTCCATCATAAAACTACAAAACAAGTTTATTTTTCTTCACAAACAACTGTTTTTCCTGTTTCCCCAATTACTTTGTTAATTGCCCAACAATAAAAACTGAACTACTTAATTGTAAACTGAGGTTACAGAATGAAATGCCCAGATATTACAAATTCTAAAGACTTGAATGTCCTCAACAGTGGCACACTCAAAATATTCTGGAATACAGAATTCCAAAGATTTACTACCCTTTGTGTGAAGAAATTCCTCCTTATCGCTATCCTAAATGATCATTCCCTTATCCTGAGACTATGTCCTGTGTCCTGTTATACTAGATTCCCCAACCAGAGGAAACAACCTCTCTGCCTACCCAGTAAAGCCCCTTCAGAGTCTTGTATGTTTCTAAAAGATCACCTCGCATTCTTCAAAACTCCAGAGAGATTTGGTCCAATTTATTCAACCTCTTATCATAGGACAACCGTCTCATCCCAGGAAGCAATATAGTGAACCATCACTGCGCTGCCGCCAAGGTATTTGTTCATGGAGCGTCCACCACCATTCATGACTGTAGGTGGCAGGACTGCAGAGTTCTGATCAAAACTGAGTGTCAGGCAATTGCAGAAGTCTATTCTCCTGCAGTCTGTAATGTTATGCATTGGCATATCCCCGTTCACTCATTACCACCAAGCGATGTGACCTACCCTGGTTCAAATGAGAAAGGGAAAAGAGAATGTCAATTTTGTGAAGTTACAAAAGTGGCTAAAGAAGCAGCAACAGAACTAAATGATCCCACAGCCAAGAATTGGAAGACTGATAGGATGGAAATTAGGCATGATTTATCCTAGATTTTGTAGACAGTTAGCCATCTGGGTGCACAAGGTCTGGCCTGTGTGGAACATGGAGAGCGATGGAGGAGTTTGAGGCATTGATTTTATCGGGCTGTTGCTTGACAAATCTCACAATTTTGGCACAAGTCCCTGTGGGCAGGTTTCTCTCAACCGGGCCACGCCACCCCGATGCCGGTACGCAATTCAGAGCAGAGAATCGGCACCATTGGCGCCAGCGTGTTTGACGCAGCGCCATTCACGGGCCGCTCTACGCGGCAGGTCCACCGATTCTCAGCACGGGCCGCAATTAAAACGCTGAGTCCTGCCGGCCCCGTCCACACCTGCTCGCAGCCGGCGGGAATTCTGCGTGCAAGGGTCGGGTGGCGGCCTGTGGAGGGAGAGGGGGGCTCGGACCCTGGGGGGTACCTCCGATGCGGCCTGGCTCGCGGTCAGGGCCCACCGATCGGCTGGCCGGCCTCTCTGTCCCGCGGCCTCTTTTCCTACGCGCCGGCACTTGTACTCCTGCGCCATGTTGCGTCGGGGCCAGCGCGTTGAAGGAGGCCACTGCGCATATGCGCGTTGGCACCGGCTCCACTGTGCATGTGCGGATCATGGCGCACAGTTCCATCGGGATCGGCAGCTGGAGCGGCGTGAACCGCTCCAGTGCCGTGCTGGCCCCCTGTAGGGGCCAGAATTACTTCTGGCAGTGGCACGTTCACACCTTCGTAAAATACGACGGCATTTACACTATGTCGCCGGATGGGTGAATCCCGCCCAGTATGTTAGTGAGGAGGACTTCGTAATGACTTTGTTTGTCCAAATCAGATTCCTACCCTTGTGAAAAAATCAGTTGTAACTGGTGCAACTTTAAATGTGGATTGGAACTGGGCTCAGTTGAGCTACTCCAAGTCAGCTAGGCCTGCGTCAGTCCATTTAATAATTTTGTTTTGTGGCAGTTTGACAATACTGTTTGGTATACTTGATCATTTCATCGAGCAGTTAAAGAGTCAACAATTGTCAAGGAGCTGGAGATCGGGGAAGGACAGCAGATTTACTTCCCTGAAGGGTGTAATCTAGTTGGATTTTTATGACAATCCAGTAACTTCATGGTTGTCATTACTGATACCAGCATTTCATTTTCCTTCAGAACCGTTCAAGTGACTGAATTCAAATTAACAAGCTGTAAGGGGGGAAGGTGGGGGTCGGTGTGATTTGAACCTTGCATCTCTCGATTCTGGCCTCTGAATCACTGGTCCTATAGCATACCCACTGTGCTATTGAATGCATCTGCATTTAACGTGAAAGTCAGTTGATCTTGGCAGAAATGGGCCTGGTTTATTTTTCCCTGCGTAATGAACTACGCCATTTGTTGTACTTTTATATCTTTCAATTTAAATAGATAAATAAACTGGTCCTTTGGAAGAATTCTTCTTGAAAATTAAGGATAATTTATTAGTGATTCTGAAACGCTGTGGAGACAAAAACTGTTTAAAATGCTCTGGAATTACTTATAAACTACAAAGTGAGAACAGTCATACGTTCAACATGTACATTCAATACAGCAATTTTTAGAGATTGACACACCCTTTCACTTACATAAGACAATTTGGTGTCAAGAATTGTCGGTATTATATCTTTCGTTGGAAATGTTTCAGCATTGTGACACTCAAAATATCTTGGCCATCAAAATCATCGAATATTCCACCTTTTTGTAGCAAGCCCAGACTTGACCAATAGAATGTGACAGATGAAATATCTTCTCACTTGACTTTACCACTTATTCAATTTCCAGCCTTAGCTTTTGTAATAACCATGTGATTTCCCTGAAAACATTAATTGAAAATCTAAATTCTATTCAGAATTGTGCTATAATATAATTATAAAGTAAAGGAGGACACATTGAATAGTTAGTTGTTAATGGTGGAAGATTTTGTTCAGAAAATGGAAAAAGTGGTGAGCTTTGTATCAAATAAAATTGCATCGAGAGAATGAAAATACTGAAATTGTCACATAGAATTCTATATTCAATGATATTTGAATGACCTGCCACCCAACAATGCTGACCATATCTATCCATTTGCCACAGTTCCATTAGGTTGCATAAACAACTGTGATGAATATGGACATTGATATACATTTCATATTTGTGGCAGTAATGTTATTAAAAACCTTGGTTTAAAAGATATACAGGAAGAATGTCTGATAAAGCTGTAATTAAGGTGACGTTAAAGGTGAGATCATTACTAATGAAACATTGTTTGGATTACAGGAGATTCCCTGGAATGTAGATGACTTTTGAGGGAGTGGTATTTAGTCCTAGCTAAGTGGGTCATGGACCTTAGTAGTATATTGATGATGTACTTAACTGGAGGAACCAGGTCTGTCTGTAGTTTTGCAGTCTGTTATAGGACGTTAAGTTGAATAGCAGTTTTGCCAAACGCTGTTAGGTTGAGCAGTTTCCCATAGGATTTGAGTCTGACAAGACAGAAGTGTGCTGAATCTGCTGTTGAAAGGGTCTCTCTCTAAAGGTATCTATACAGATGGCTGCAATTAACCTATTTTGTTAAGTTTATTTATAAGTGGCATTTGAACTGTATTGGGTTGCTTAACTGGAATTAATGGCAGGTGTAGATGGTAAGTTCAGATTTTTCCTTTTATTTAAGAACTGTTTCACAAAGCTATTTATTTGATGTTAATGTGGTTAATTCTGTGTTTAAATTAAAGTTTAATTTTAACATAGAAGATACCTATTGTTCAGAGTCATCACTTCTGGGGCGAAGTACCCTTTCCTCACAGTTTTACAAATCGAAGAGGGGCTCTTGTCCGGTATCCTAACAAAAGTTGGGCTCTAGTCCGCTATCTTGACCTAACAAAGAAGATAAGTTTTTAAAAATGGTGGATGACTGAAGGAAAAGTTACTGAAAGAATAAAATGTCACCTTGTCTCACTTGATAACAATTGTACCTGAGTCAAAATTCTAGCCTTACAACCGGACTGAAGCACAAAAGATTGACTGACATTCCAGTGAGAATGTACTCTGCCAGAAGTGCTGTCTGTCCTTCACACAAGTATTTAAACTAAGGCCCAGCCTATTCCAGCAGTTCAGTTGAAGATCCTGTGGCACAGTTTCAAATGAGATCAGGGATGTTGACTTGACCACATGGAATACGTTCCTCCCTCAAACTAAACCAACAAAGTGGCAGATAGATAATATACTCATCCGGTTAATTTCTTTGGTGTTTGCAGAAATTTGCTGTGCATAAAGTAGTTGTTATATTGGGCATACTTTTGACTTCCATCACCAGGTAAAAATTGACAGTGGTGAATTGGTTGTCCAATTTACACCCTACATAAAGCAGTGGAAAATGAAAATGAATGAAAATCGCTTATTGTCACTAGTAGGCTTCAATGAAGTTACTGTGTAAAGCCCCTAGTCGCCACATTCCAGCGCCTGTTCGGGGAGGCTGGTACGGGAATTGAACCGTGCTGCTGGCCTGCCTTGGTCTGCTTTAAAAGCCAGCAATTTAGCCCAGTGTTGTAAACCAGCCTCTGGGTCATTGACTTTATTCAAAGCTGTCTTAGATCATTTTTTGATAGATAAGGAAGTCAAGGGTTATGGGGGAAGCAGATAGGAAAATGGAGTCGAGAGCACCACCAGATCAGTCATACAAGCATATCAACTAGGAGAAGACTAGGCCATTCAGTTCCTCGAACCTGCTCCAACGTTCAATAAGATCATGGCTGATCTGCTTGTGACTTCAACACCACTTTGGTGCCTAGGCCCAATACCTATTACTCCCTTGTTGGTCAAGAATTTATCTATTGCCATGGCAGTGACCCTACCTCTACTATTCTCTGCAGAAGAGATTTCCACAGATTCACGACCCTCTCAGAGAAAACACTTTTCCCCATCTCCGTCGTAAATAGGCCACCCCTTATTTTTAAACCATGCACCCTAGTTCTAATTTCTACCATAAAGAAAAAACCCTCTGAGCATTCACTTTGTCAAGTCACCTCATGATCACCTCCCAATCTTCTGAACTGTAATGGATACAGATACAAACTGTTCAACTTTTCCTCATAAGTTAACCTCCGCTGCCATGGTCTTATCAAGTGGAAGAGCAGAGTCGAAGGGCTGAACGGTCACCTCCTGCTCCTGACTCCTGTATTCCTATGTTCATCTGACCTAGTGGTCCATTGATGAGCTAAAATGGCTACCATTATCTTTGATTATAGATATCACTGCATTTTGAAAGCAAATTCAATCCGCTGACTCACTTTGAAATACTGACAGGTGAGTTAAGGTTCGATATAAGTGCATTTTTTAATTTCACAGTTGACTTACAGTAGAATTAATGATTGAAAAAATGCTTCATTAACAGTGAGAACATCCGTGATATTACAATGTGCCTGTATCCATATATGAACTCGCCTCACGAAGGCAGGGCCATTGTAAATAATCACAAAAACAAAACACATTGGACAATCTCAGTAGGTCTCATGGCATCTGTGGGAAGAGAAGGGAGCTAATGTTTTGAGTCTGCATCAGAGTCCTTGGGCGAATGAGCCACCACGAGCAGTTATTGTCAGATTTTGTAGCTTCCAGGAGAAGAAGCGAGTCCTAAAGTGGGCCAAAGAGAACCGTGAATCAAGATGGGAAGGGAGCCACGTTAGAATCTACCAGGATGTCAGTGCGGAGCTTGCGAAGAAGTGGGCAGCCTTTAATAAGGCCAAAGTGGCTTTTTACAACTTTGGAGTGGCGTTTGAAGTGGTGTTCCCGGTGAGGGTGCATGTTACCTTCGGGTCAAGGGACTACTACTTCGCCACTTCAGAGAAGGCTGAGGCCTTTGTTACAGAGCATGGACTGGGATCATGTAAAATGGGCTCTCTGTGGATTTGTTCTGGTTGTTTGTAGGAAGGGGTTTTGGAGTATTTTGTTTTTATTTTTGTTATTTCTTTGTTTTTGGGTTGAGATGGGATTTTATTACATAAGTTGTATGGTCGGGGATAGGAGGTCAATTATTGTGTGGGATATTGTTTAAGGCAGTATTTCTCTTTTCTTTGTCAACATATGGCTCTCGGTGGGATCTTGCTCTTGGTAGGAGTGTTGAATGTTGTTGTATTCTTGTTGCCAGGAAGGGTAGGGGTGTTACCTTCTCTTTTTTCGTATCTGAGTAGAGGCTACCTTGATAGCAGTAAATATTTTGCTTGCGAACGGGATGGGGGTGCTGAGGCCTGTTGGACGTGATATTTGTGGTTCAATGAACCTAGATTTTTTTGTTTTGTTGGGGCTGGTTGGGAGGGTGGTATTGCTTTTTGGAATGTAATAAATATGGATGTTTGGGTGGCGTTTGATTCGGGGAGGGGGTTGAGGGGAGGAAGGTTAGTTTTCTGATGTTGACTATGGAGTTTTCTTTGTTTCACTATTTGGATTGGTGTGGCAGCCATCTTGGATGGGCTTTGGGCCTACATCCTCTGGGCAGGCACTTGATAACCCTTTATGGCATAAACGGCTGACTTCAGGTTGAGAAGGGTGTTCGAGGCTCCCAATTTGGTTGGTCACCTGGAACATAAGACAATTGGATAGCCCAGGAAAAAGGTTGAGAGTTTTCTCTAACCTAAAGAATCCGAGGCCTAATGTGATGTTTTTGCAGGAAACCCAGCTGTGGGTCAGGGACCAGAACAGACTGTGAAAGGGGTGGGGGAGCCAGGTCGTTCACTTGGGCTTCCACCGCAGGTCTTGTAGGGGAGGGGGATATTTAATCAATAAATGGATTGTTTTTTTGGTGGACAAAGTTGTGGTTGACCCATGTGGTAGGTATGTGATGGTTACAGGGTCATTGGCAGATATATTGGTGGTATTAGGTAACATATATGTCCCGAACTGGGATTATACAGCATTTGTTAGGAAATGCTTTGTTAGGGAAGGATTCAAATTCCTGGGGCATTGGGACCTGTTCTGGGGGAGGTGGGACCAGTACAAACCGGACGGTCTGCACTTGGGCAGGACTGGAACCGATGTCCTGGGGGGGGGGTGTTTTCTAGAGCTGTTGGGGAGGGTTTAAACTAATGAGGCAGGGGGATGGGAACCAATGCTGGAAGTTGGAAGGTAGTAAAACAGGGACAGAAACAAAAGGAAGTAAGAGGAAAAGTGCAAGGCAGAGAAGACATAGTCAGAAATCCATAAGGGCGACAGTACAAGGTACAGTGACTGAGGGGAGCACAGTGAATAGGCCCAGTAATAACAAAAGGAATAAAACTGGAGATGTTAAGATTCAAAACAGAGGTAAAAAAACCAACATAAGTGTACTTTACCTGAATGCTCGTAGTATTCGGAATAAAGTAAATGAGTTGGTGGCACAAATCATCGTAAATGACTATGATTTAGTGGCCATTACTGAAACATGGTTAAAGGATGGTCACGACTGGGAGTTAAATATCCGAGGGTATCAAACTATTCGGAAGGACAGAGTGGATGGTAAGGGAGGTGGTGTTGCTCTGTTATTTAAGGATGACATCCGGGCAATAGTAAGGGATGACATCGGTGCTATGGAGGATAAGGTTGAATCCATTTGGGTGGAAATCAGGAATAGTAAGGCGAAAAAGTCACTGATAGGAGTAGTCTATCGGCCACCAAATAGTAACGAGATGGTGGGGCAGGCAATAAACAAAGAAATAACTGATGCATGTAGAAATGGTACAGCAGTTATCATGGGGGATTTTAATCTACATGTCGATTGGTTTAACCAGGTCGGTCAAGGCAACCGTGAGGAGGAGTTTATAGAATGTATCCGCGATAGTTTCCTAGAACAGTATGTAATGGAACCTACGAGGGAACAAGCGGTCCTAGATCTTGTCCTGTGTAATGAGACAGGATTGATTCATGATCTCATAGTTAGGGATCCTCTCGGAAGGAGCGATCACAATATGGTGGAATTTAAAATACAGATGGAGGGTGAGAAAATAAAATCAAATACTAGTGTTTTGTGTTTAAACAAAGGAGATTACAAGGGGACGAGAGAAGAACTAGCTAAGGTAGACTGGGAGCTAAGACTTTATGGTGGAACAGTTGAGGAACAGTGGAGAACCTTCCAAGCGATTTTTCACAGTGCTCAGCAAAGGTTTATACCAACAAAAAGGAAGGACGGAAGAAAGAGGGAAAATCGACCGTGGATATCTAAGGAAATAAGGGAGAGTATCAAATTGAAGGAAAAAGCATATAAAGTGGCAAAGATTGCTGGGAGATTAGAGGACTGGGAAATCTTTAGGGGGCAACAGAAAGCTACTAAAAAAGCTATAAAGAAGAGTAAGATAGAGTATGAGAGTAAACTTGCTCAGAATATAAAAGCAGACAGTAAAGCTTTTACAAATATATAAGACAAAAAGAGTGGCTAAGGTAAATATTGGTCCTTTAGAGGATGAGAAGGGAGTTTTAATAATGGGAAATGAGGAAATGGCTGAGGAACTGAACAGGTTTTTTGGGTCGGTCTTCACAGTGGAAGACACAAATAACATGCCAGCGACTGATAGAAATGAGGCTATGACAGGTGAGGACCTTGAGAGGATTGTTATCACTAAGGAGGGAGTGATGGGCAAGCTAATGGGGCTAAAGGTAGACAAGTCTCCTGGCCCTGATGGAATGCATCCCAGAGTGCTAAAAGAGATGGCTAGGGAAATTGCAGATGCACTAGTGATAATTTACCGAAATTCACTAGACTCTGGGGTGGTCCCGGTGGATTGGAAATTAGCAAATGTGACGCCACTGTTTAAAAAAGGAGGTAGGCAGAAAGCAGGAAATTATAGGCCAGTGAGCTTAACTTCGGTAATAGGGAAGATGCTGGAATCTATCATCAAGGAAGAAATTGCGAGGCATCTGGATAGAAATTGTCCCATTGGGCAGACGCAGCATGGGTTCGTAAAAGGCAGGTCATGCCTAACTAATTTAGTGGAATTTTTTGAGGACATTACCAGTGCAGTAGATAACGGGGAGCCGATGGATGTGGTATATCTGGATTTCCAGAAAGCCTTTGAGAAGGTGCCACACAAAAGGTTGCTGCATAAGATAAAGATGCATGGCATTAAGGGTAAAGTAGTAGCATGGATAGAGGATTGGTTAATTAATAGAAAGCAAAGAGTTGGGATAAATGGGTGTTTCTCTGGTTGGCAATCAGTAGCTAGTGGTGTCCCTCAGGGATCCGTGTTGGGCCCACAATTATTCACAATTTACATTGATGATTTGGAGTTGGGGACCAAGGGCAATGTCTCCAAGTTTGCAGATGACACTAAGATGAGTGGTAAAGCGAAAAGTGCAGAGGATACTGGAAGTCTGCAGAGGGATTTGGATAGGTTAAGTGAATGGGCTCGGGTCTGGCAAATGGAATACAATGTTGACAAATGTGAGGTTATCCATTTTGGTAGGAATAACAGCAAACGGGATTATTATTTAAACGATAAAATATTAAAGCATGCCGCTGTTCAGAGAGACTTGGCTGTGCTAGTGCATGAGTCACAGAAGGTTGGTCTACAAGTGCAACAGGTGATTAAGAAGGCAAATGGAATTTTGTCCTTCATTGCTAGAGGGATGGAGTTTACGACTCGGGAGGTTATGTTGCAATTGTATAAGGTGTTAGTGCGGCCACACCTGGAGTATTGTGTTCAGTTTTGGTCTCCTTACTTGAGAAAGGACGTACTGGCGCTGGAGGGTGTGCAGAGGAGATTCACTAGGTTAATCCCAGAGCTGAAGGGGTTGGATTATGAGGAGAGGTTGAGTAGACTGGGACTGTACTCGTTGGAATTTAGAAGGATGAGGGGGGATCTTATAGAAACATTTAAAATTATGAAGGGAATAGATAGGATAGATGTGGGCAGGTTGTTTCCACTGGCGGGTGACAGCAGAACTAGGGGGCATAGCCTTAAAATAAGGGGAAGTAGATTTAGGACTGAGTTTAGGAGGAACTTCTTCACCCAAAGGGTTGTGAATCTATGGAATTCCTTGCCCAGTGAAGCAGTTGAGGCTCCTTCATTACATGTTTTAAAGGTAAAGATAGATAGTTTTTTGAAGAATAAAGGGATTATGGGTTATGGTGTTCGGGCCGGAAAGTGGAGCTGAGTCCACAAAAGATCAGCCATGATCTAATTGAATGGTGGAGCAGGCTCGAGGGGCCAGATGGCCTACTCCTGCTCCTAGTTCTTATGTTCTTATGTTCCATTCCGGATTTGGATACGCACCAACTGATTTTGGAAATTGATTATTTAAATTGCGTGCTAGATCCAAAGATTGACCATTCTGGGCCAAATTCATTAACGCTCTCAGGGTGGCGAAGGCGCTGTTAGTGTTTATTGAATAGGTGGGGGGAAACAGATCCATGGTGATTTATGCATCATGGATAATGAATTCTCGTTCCTCTCTCCAATACATTTTTTTTTATAAATGTTTTTTATTGAGTTTTCGTATTTTATATATGACAAATTACAAATTATTAGAGAGATAAAAGAAAACACAAAAATTTAACATGTATATTTACAGGTAAGCATCTTCATAACAGCAATTGTGGCCGCCCCCTTTAGCGGGCATACATATTTTACATTCCCCAATATGGCCGAGGCACCTGTTTATAGGCATTTATTTATAGTTTGGTTTTGGGCCTTAGCTTGCCATCAAACCCCCATAACGAACCCGTAACCACCCCCCCCCCCCCCGGCTACCTTCCCCCGATTCCTGTCCATTTTCCCCTGATTCTTGGCCACCCGACTATTCTTCCTCTTGTACGTTGGCCACAAACAGGTCCCGGAACAATTGCATGAATGGCTCCCACGTTCTATGGAAGCCGTCGTCTGACCCTCACATGGCGAATTTGATTTTCTCCATTTGGAGAGATTTCCGAGAGGTTGGACAGCCAGTCTGCAGCTCTGGGCGGTGCTGCTGACCGCCAGCCAAACAGGATTCTACGGCGGGCGATCAGGGAGGCAAAGGCAAGGGCGTCCGCCCTCCTCCCCAGGAATAGATCTGGCTGGTCTGAAACCCCGAAGACCGCCACTATCGGGCATGGCTCCACCCTCACCCCCACCACTTTGGACAAAGCCTCGAAGAAGGCTGTCCAGAACTCCACAAGTCTGGGGCAAGACCAGAACATGTGGGCGTGGTTGGCCGGGCCTCTTTGGCACCGTTCACATCTGTCCTCCACCTCCGGGAAGAACCTACTCATACGGTTTCTCGTTAAGTGGGCTCTATGTACCACTTTTAGTTGCGTCAGGCTGAGCCTTGCGCACGTGGAGGTGGAGTTGACCCTATGCAGTGCTTCGCTCCAGAGTCCCCACCCTATCTCCATCCCCAGGTCGTCCTCCCATTTCCTTCTTGTAGCGTCCAGTACGGTGTCGTCCCTTTCCACCCGTCGGTCATACATGTCGCTACAGTTCCCTTTCTCTAGGATACTTGCGTCCAGTAGGTCTTCCAGTAGTGTCTGTCGTGGCGGTTGTGGGTACGTCCTTGTCTCCTTTCGTAGGAAGTTTTTGAGCTGCAGGTACCGTAGCTCGTTCCCCCAGCTAGCTGAAATTTCTCTGTCAGTTTGTCCAGTGTTGCGATCCTGTCGTCCGTGTATAGGTCCCTGACTGTCAGTGTCCCCCCCGTCCTGCCTCCACCTTTTGAAGGTGGCGTCAGTCAGTGCTGGTGTGAACCTATGGTTGTTGCAGATGGGAGCCTTGTCCGACATTTTGGTCAGGCCAAATTGCTGCCGCAGTTGGTTCCAGGATTGGAGGGTGGCTGTCACCACTGGGCTGCTGGAGTGTTTTTTGGGTGGGGATGGGAGTGCTGCCGTGGTGAGGGCCCGGAGGGAGATCCCCATGCAGGAGGCCTCCTCCACACGCACCCACTCGGCTTCTGGTTCCTGGATCCATCCCCTTACTCGCTCGGCTGTTGCTGCCCAGTGGTAGAATTGTAGATTCGGGAGGGCTAGCCCCCCCCTGGATTTTGTTTTTTGTAGGACCTTCTTTGGGATCCTAGCATTTTTACCCCCCCATACGAACGCCATGATAAGTTTGTCCAGCGCTTTGAAAAAGTCTCTCCAATACATAAGGTGTATTCAAGGATCGACTTTTTTTCTGGTGGGTAGGCCTCTTCTCACTTGGGTGAGGAAGGCAGAATATTCAGCCATTGTCATCTCAGATCATGTGCCACATCTGGTGGATTTGGTTTTGGAGTCAGTGGGAATCAGAGGGAAAACTCTCCGCTGGTTGGAGTAATACATGACACAAAGGAAGATGGTTACAGTGGTTAAAAAACAATCATCTCAGCTCCAGGACATCACTGAAGGAGTTCCTCAGGGTAGTGTCCAAGGCCCAACCATCAGCTGCTTCAGCAATGATCTCCCTTCCATCACAATGTCAGAAGTGGGGATGATTGTGGTTGATTGCACAATGTTCAGCACCATTTGTAACTCCTCAGATAATGAAGCAGTCCATGTCCAAATGCAGCAAGACCTGGACAATATGCAAGCTTGGGCTGACAAGTGGCACGTAACATTCATGCCACACAAGAGCCAAGCAATGACCATCTCCTATAAGAGAGGGTCTAACCATCGTGCCTTGACATTCAATGGCATTACCATCACTAAATCCCCCACAATCAACATCCAGGGGGTTACCATTGATCAGAAACTGAACTGGACTAGCCATATTAATACTGTGGCTACCAGGGCAGGTCAAAGGCTAGGAATCCTATGGCGAGTAACTCACCTCCTGACCCACCCCAAAGCCTGTCCACCATCTACAAGGCACAAGTCGGGAGTGAATTGGAATAATCTCCACTTGCCTGGATGAGTGCAGCTCCAACAACACTCAAGAAGCTCGACACCATCCAGGACAAAGCAGCCGCTTGATTGCTCCTCCTTCCACAAACATTCAAACCCTCCACCACCAACGAACAGTGGCAGCCGTGTGTACCATCTGCAAGATGCACTGTAATAACTCACCAAGGTTCCTCAGTCAACACCTTCCAAACCAATGACCACTACCATCTGGAAGGACAAGGGCAGCAGATACCTGGGAACCCCACCACCTGGAGGTTCCCCTCCATCTTACTCAGCACCTTGACTTGGAAATATATCGCCATTCCTTCACGCCGTTGGGGCAACATCCTGGAACTCCCTCTCTAACAGCATAGTGGGTGTACCTACACCTCAGGGACTGCAGCGGTTCAAGAAGGCAGCTCACTATCAATTTCTGAAGGGCAACTCGGGATGGGCAATAAATGCTGGCCTAACCTGCGATCCCACATCCTGTAAACAAAAAAAATAATTCACAGCTCCACATTGTCTCTGTATTTCAAACTGCATCTAACTCACTTCTATATGAAATGACATGAAATGCTTATTGTCACAAGTAGGCTTCAAATGAAGTTACTGTGCAAAGCCCCTAGTTGCCACATTCTGGTGCCTGTTCAGGGGGGCTGGTGCGGGAATTGAACCTGCGCTGCTGGCCTGCCATGGTCTGCTTTAAAAGCCAGCTATTTAGCTCTGTGCTAAGCCAGCCCCTATATTATATGCTTCAGGCCAGCATTCTTCCATTTATTTATTTTTTTAACTGGTGTTCCTTTAACATATCCTACTTGTCCACTTACTTTCTCATTCAGTTGGCAGATTGGAACACTCTGGACTGGAGACCTATTCGTACCCATTTGGCCACAAACATGCAGTTGAAAGGCACTTTTACACTTGCCTTTCGAGGCAGTCAGAACCACTCTCCATTCAGGCTGCTGGAGGCAATGTGGCCTCAATTCACAATGGAAAAACAAGTGGAGTCAAAGGCAGAAAGCCAAATTGCCACTGTCAAAGTGCTGGATGTATCTCTTGAGCTCTGAGGTGCAGCCCCTTATGCCGAGCATCATGACGAGTGAACTATGGGTCTGGCTCGTCAATACTGGAGCAAAATGAAAAGTGAAATGAAAAAATGAAATGAAAATCGCTTATTGTCACAAGTAGGCTTCAATGAAGTTACTGTGAAAAGCCCCTAGTCGCCACATTCCGGCGCCTATCCGGGGAGGCTGGTACAGGAATCGAACTGTGCTGCTGGCCTGCTTGGTCTGCTTTAAAAGCCAACGATTTAGCTCAGTGAGCTAAACCAGCCCCTTAAAGTAAGCTGCCCCTCATTGTTGTGGCCCTCGTCAGTCCTTACACCGGATACTTTGGAGAGTGAGCTTGACCTGCTGAGTTTGCTGATCTCAAGCAGAGTGAAGGAAATTATATATTTGGCCCTGGTACCCTTGGGTGAGAGGAGGGGAAATTGTCTCAGAGCCCCATTCCTGTTTGCTGGTCTGTAATTTGTGCTAGAATGCATGTGAATAGCCAGCATAGACAGAACCAAGCTTGCTGCAGCAGTTTCTATGGTCAGTTAACACTCAATGGCCAAGCGCTTGAATGAGGAACATTTTGATGAGGTACAAACAGGACTAACCGGTAAGCAGTCACCAGATTCAGGAGAGGACAAGGTAAGCAAAATTGACCAAAAGAAGTAGGAACGCATATTGAAACTGCTTCCTTTGAACTTTCCCACTATCTGGGGAAGCGAGAGACACTGGAGGAATTTCTGTGTGTGCTGTGAGAGAGTGCTTGAACTGCTCGTCTTGGCAATGGTCTCTTTTTCCCATTGCCTCTTCCATTCCCGGCTGCTGGTAACACCTTGCCGCAATGTAAACAAGGCCGTCGGTACCGAAACCACAGACATGAATGGAGAAGTTGGTTTACAGGTTGAGTAGTGTGCTGTGAATTCTGTGCTGCACTGGGCAGAGTGAAGGGAACTTTCGATTCTGCCAATTTCTCACCAGACGCAAAATGCTTTGGCAATGTCTGGTGAAGAAACTGGCCAAAATTCCTAAATCATAATCTGGGCAAGAACCATCAGGAACTTTCAACAGGAATTGCTCTGGGCCAAAAACATATGAGTGGATTAAAGCAGCAACCTGCAATTTAAAACAATTATTCCATGGGATCTGCCAGCAATTATTGCCTCTCCCTAATTGCCCTTGAGGAGGCATTTAAGAGTCAACCACATTGCTGTGGATCTGGAGTGACATGTCAGCCAGACCAAGTAAGGATGGCAGATTTCCTTCCCTAAAGGACATTATTGCACCAGATGGGTTGTCATGACAATTGACAATGGTTTCATGGTCATCATTAGACTTTTCATTCCAGATTTTTATTGAATTCAAAGTTCAGCATCTGTTGTAATGGGGTTGGAACCTGGATGTCCAGAGCATTACTCTGGGTCACTGGATAACTAACCCAGTGACAATACCATTGCACCACTGCCTCCCAATGGTCATTGTCAGGTTCAGTGTCAGTCGAAATTGAAATCTGAGCTTAGAATTTCTGATTAGACATCCCATAGTTTCGCTCTGCATCACCCATTGTTCTATAATTTAGATGACTTTGCTAATTGAAATTAATGAAAATCTAACAGCCAGCTCTAAGTGCCTGTACTAAAATTAGCTGTTGAAATTCAACAGTGTGCCGATGAACAGATCAATAAACAAATGAATGGCCATAGTAAATTTTCTTAATATTAATTTAGAATAGCCAGCTTTTTGTTTTTGCCAATTAAGGGACAATTTAGCGTGGCCAATCCACCTAACCAGCACATCTTTGGGTTGTGGGGGTGAAACCCACACACTCATGGGGAGAATGTGCAAACTCAACACGGACAATGACCCAGGGCCGGGGTTCGAACCCGGGTCCTCAGAGCGCAGTCCCAGTGCTGACCACTGCGTCACCGGCTGCCCCCTGGATGCTCTACAGTTGGCCTCAGTGTCCAGCAGGACTACAAGATAATAAAAATTGACTGAAGCGAATTCTGACGGATAGTAATCACGTGAATGTCAAGCTTAACCACGAGATCTTTGTGGAAAATCTGCTTGCCAACCTTTACTGGCCAGCTTTGTGTGAAAAGATTGCACATTTGCATGTGGTACTGCGTGCTGCGGATGCCCACTGAACGAGACTCCTAACAGGAGCCACCAACTTCAGCAGGGAAGAAAATTAGATGAACAAATGGGAAATAGGGGGAGGAGGATATATTTTTCCTTCAGATGTACAAACTAATTGTGTTTCAAATTGTAATTTTTGTCAAGTTGAGTGTCAATGATTGAGCCCTTATTAATGACCTAAATAATGTTTTCACATTAAGTCAGCAGTGTCGAAAGTAAACATTTGAAAATAGGAGTCTAAAACAAACAGGCAGCATTTCAGGTGAACCAAACTTGTTGCCCAAGCTTCACCTTTGTTGACCATGATATTCAACCCTTGGGGACACTCCCAGCTGCATTGTTGTGGAGTATCGTGGAAAGTATCTGCACAAAATACAGGAAGCCCATTGTGTTTGAGTTAACAGATGGGGGTAATGAATTTTCTGGAACTCATTGTAAGTTAAGGAGGTATTTGCCATCCTTTAGGTTTGAAGAAGTGGGAAAGTGTGAATTGAAGGTTGAGAAAAGGTTGTTGCAACAATAAAAATGGCTTCACTCTGATTTTCTAACATGACAAAAGATTTGCTCAGTAAAACCTATTTTGAATTCTAAATAGAAAATGCTGGGAGTCAGCAGAATAATGACATACAAAAATCAGTTTTGGCTCATTGTCAGTGACGTGGAGATTGAACTCTGAGTTACCCATGCCAAGTGCAGCTGTCCTGGTCCTGTTAGCAAGTATAACTTCCCGATTTGACCTTCACCCCGAGGTGTTACTGCTGTACAGATTCCCTTTTAGCTCTTCCTACTTGTCCCAATGAGAAAATGCTCTTGAACCTTTTCTTTGTAATGTCAAGTGCTTGTGAGCTACTTTTTTCCAAATCCGAAAAACAAAGAAGTCCTGTGACTTCAAACAGGTTCATTGTGGCCCTGCATAACTGTGCTGCTGATATATCTTCAGATGTGGGGAAGCAGGGTAGCACAAGTGACTAGCACTGTGGCTTGGGGCTGCCCCACAATGGGAACCCCCATTGACCGGCTGGCGTAACGGAGAATCCCGCCGACCGGTCATGGCCGAAATGTGGCAGGGAGGAGAATCTTGCTCTAGAGGTTGGATAAACTCGTTTATTTTTTCACTGGAACGATGGAGGTTGAGGGGCGATCTGATAGAAGTCTACAAAATTATGAGGGGCATGGACAGAGTGGATAGTCAGAAGCTTTTTCCCAGGGTGGAATAGTCGATACTTGGGGACATAGGTTTAAGGTGCGAGGGGCAAAGTTTAGAGGAGATGTGTGAGGGATGATTTTTTTTTACACAGAGGGTAGTGGGTGCCTGGAACCCACTGCCAGAGGAGGTGGTGGAAGCTGATAAGATAGTGATGTTTAAGAGGTGACTTGATAAATTCATGAATAGGATGGGAATAGAGGGATACGGAACCCGGAAGTATAGAAGGTTTTAGGTTACATGGACAGCATGGTCGGCGCAGACTTGGAGGGCCGAAGGACCTGTTCCTGTGCTGTACTTTTGTTTGTTCTTTGTTCTTTGACATACTGCAGAAGGAAATGCTAAAACACTGCAATATTCTGCCAAACATAATCATGGACCGATTCAATGGAAGTTCATGGTTACCAGTGCCAAAGGACATGCTACCCGAAGGAGGAGGAAGATTGAGTCAAAACTGTTCTACATTTATTTAATTACGAAGAAATAAGAGTAAATATTTCACTATTCGTAATGGACACTGCATTCTGGTGCATTGCTTGCACGTTATGTTTATACTTTCATACTATACCCAGTTTAATATCATGGCATTGTTATATTTTGTGGAAAGGAAAATATATTTCTGTAGAAAGAAGGATTGACCATCTTTATACTGCAATGCGAAAAACACTGCAGGAAAAGGATGCTCAATAATTTAGCTCATCTTGCATCTCAAGAAGAGACTACGCATCGCAACAGAGAAAAGACCAGTTAATATTTTTAGTTGCTTCCCTTTGTCAGAACTAATAGCATTTTCAGACTTCATTTTGTCCTTTAGGATGCTGATGAGTGTGCTTTGCGTTTACAGCATCATCTGTTTTCATTTCAGTTTTCTCGCCTTTATTGTTTTTTGATCTCAGCTGATTGCTCTAAACTTGCTGCTTAATTTGCTTTCTCTTCTGAGGGTTAGTTGCCTGAGGTGCGGAGGGAGCTTGATGGATATCGAATTGCTTCTATTGAAGCAGGGACCCATGAAGCACAGAATAGAGCCAAATGGCTTCAACAGTGCTAATGGCAATCATTTTGCCCCAGTGTAACAATTTTTCCCATCTTTCATAAAGCAAACAAATCCATATTGTGTACTTAAGGTGATGTTATACTGATTACGATTTTGTTCATTTAGCCATGACTACACAATATGCTTACATACCAATATATCAGCAAACCAAATTTGTATCCTCTTTTAAATGTCTAATTTATTTTTTTGCTTTTTGGGCTGCTTTTAACTTGAAAGAAGTTTCACTGGCATAATGGATTTTAGGTCCTCAAGCTAATCCAAACACTTGAAAGACAATTAAACCTATGCACTATTTTTTCTGTAGGCACAAGCAAGTGGAAAGAGCGCACATGGAGATTCCACAAATGGGACATAGCAGTTAGGCACATGTGACCACTTGAGACAAGCTGACTGATAACGTTGATAGATGCAACACGGTAGCATGGTGGTTAGCATAAATGCTTCACAGCTCCAGGGTCCCAGGTTCGATTCCCGGCTGGGTCACTGTCTGTGCGGAGTCTGCACGTCCTCCCCGTGTGTGCGTGGGTTTCCTCCGGGTGCTCCGGTTTCCTCCCACAGTCCAAAGATGTGCGGGTTAGGTGGATTGGCCATGCTAAATTGCCCGTAGTGTCCTAAAAAAAAGTAAGGTATGGGAGGGTGGATACGTGGGTTTGAGTAGGGTGATCATGGCTCGGCACAACATCGAGGGCCGAAGGGCCTGTTCTGTGCTGTACTGCTCTATGAGATAGTTCTGAGAAGTGTTAGGGCGGCACGGTGGCACAGCGGTTACCATGTTGCCTACGGCGCTGAGGACCCAGGTTCGAATCCCGGCCCTGGGTCACTGTCTGTGTGGAGTTTGCACATTCTCCCCGTGTCTGCATGGGCTTAACCCCCACAACCCAAAGATGCGCAGGTTAGGTGGATTGCCCCTTAATTGGAAAAAAATAATTGGGAAGATTATAATTGTAATGAATGCGCGAAACATGTGAAAGGCATTTGTGAAAGAAACTGTACAGTGGATGGGTCAGATCGCATGTTCATTCAGTTATGGTGACTGAGACACAAGGAAGTCTCAACTCTTTCAAGGCAGTGTAGTCCAAAGGTTAGGGTTGTAAGGGAAGACGAGGGTAATTTTGTATATATGCAATAAAGGTTCAAAATAGTTTAAGGAAACTTGCTCCAGTGGGTTGTCTTTGGGTCACAGGTCATGTCCTCAAGTTCTGCTTCAGGGACTTGGATGAGAGCGTGAAGCGAGCCCTGTCTGCCCTGGGTCGATGGAAAGGATCCTCTCATACTATTCAAACGAGAACAAGCGAGTCCTACTGGTATTCTAGCCAAATTTCATCCTTGACCGCAAAGCGGCTGCTGCACTTGCTTACATTACAAAATGTATGTCATTGGTCATTAACTACCCTGCAATATCCTGAGGCTATGGAAAGCACTACAGGAAATAAAGATTTTCAAAGGCACTGTTAAAACTGATATCGGGGAAATTCTTCTTTACGCGGTGATCAAAGTGTGAGATGGGCCGCCAGTTAAGAGTAGCAGAGACAGAGGCCCTCTCATGTTTGAAGAACTAATTGGGTGCTGCAGTAGGAGAGTGCAGTGTTTTTTTAGTACCTTAATGAATTAAATAAGATAAGCCTCCCAATCAGCAATACTTTACTGCGCAAATCTTTTTACATTTTCGCTGGTGGGTGTTGAAGAATTTGCTATAAGATTGCAGGAAAGATAATATCAGCAATTATTACCTTTCTGACCTATTTCAGTGCATCAGAAGCCTGTGCAAATTGCAAATTTGAAATGTGTTTGAATAATTACATCCATTGGTCATGCAACAAAATGGCACCTTGATTCTTTTTTCGAATAGTCAATTCACACCAGGTCATTTGATAAGGATGGCAATTGTGTTTTCAATTTGAACTTTGCAAAAACAAATGTTATCTTTCAACGGTTTTATACATTTTCACACCACAGATCTCAATTTCTGATGTTGACTATCCAATGTTTCAGTGTTGGAAGCTACTCTGCAGTTCTTTTTCATTAAACCTGCACCAGTCTCAAAACAACAAAAACGCACATTTCCGTTGGGTAAACAAACACTGTCTATCGCATTCTGCATGTGGCCAATCAAAGCATTGGCTGCCTGCCTCTTCCCAGGAACTTCATGTTTCACAGCGAGAGTACCCTGATTGCAGAAGCTTGAGTATCACATCATTATTGTACATTGTGGTGCGGTGACCAGGTACTGTGCACTGGTTTCAACTCTGCCTGTAAACCCAGAGCTGTTATTTAAGCATACACAAAGCATCCAAAGAAATTACCACATTCTTGCCAGTTGAACATTTTAGGGAGCTACAGATATTATGGTTATTTTGATTTTCTTTCACATCTTGGTACTGGAAAATGAAAAACTTATTTATTTCTAAGATTCATTTTTAATGTGATGCCATAATGTTATGTCGGGCTGGTTTAGCACAGTGGGCTAAACAGCTGGCTTGTAATGCAGAACAAGGCCAGCGGCGCGGGTTCAATTCCCGTATCGACCCCCCCCCCTCCGAACAGGTGCCGGAATGTGGCGACTAGGGGCTTTTCACAGTAACTTCATTGAAGCCTTCTTGTGACAATAAGCAATTATTATTATTATAACAATAAGTAGATATTATTATTTGAAATGCTGTATTTATGTTGATGGATTTTGCATTCTAAATATAGAAGCTCTTTTAAGTTTACTAAAATGTTACGTTATCCATTTCACCGTACCCTAACATTATTAGATGATACGATCCTTATACAACTTATTGAATTGTGCTTTGATAATATGTTGCTCTTAGTTCCATGGCATGTTTTGATCCAATCCAGTAACACTTCTCTAGATGTCTATGAAAAAGATCATTAAATTCCACAACTGTTTTAGATAATCTAGCACATTGTATTTTCCTCATAGGCTGCCTTGTGTTTCATACTTAAAGTAGTCAGATCCTGTGGTGTAAAGAGCCATTTCTCCAAAGCATCAATCTGCCTAAGCTGCAGTACTCAGTAATTTTAAGGTTAATTGTGAAAGCAGTACACAAAATAATCGTGACTTGAAAATTACGGCGTCTAATTTTGTTTGCGTTGTTTACACAGAGTAGGACAAAGCTGTCTGTTTGGTTTTCGAGCTGTCCATTAGAGCTGTGGGAATCAGTGGGGCCAGCGGCTCCTGTCAGATGGAAACCTTTGGTCATACTTAACCCTGCACATTTGACCTACTGCTTCAGGAAACTAAAATATAAGCTCAGCTCAGAGGGAATTGGCTTTTATTCTTCTAGTTTGTGTTATTCAGCACACTGCTTTAAAAATACATTTTTAAAAACAATGGATCTGCAAAGCTTTCCCACATGTCCTATCTGATCTTATTAATTGTTCAAAATCTATTTGAAAGCAATGAACATCTCTCAAATCTACTGCAAGTATTTGAGGATGTGGTGGAATTAGTAAACACAGGCGTGTTAAGAGATAATTGCACGTAAAACAAATGAGAGAAGGCTGGCTTGCTCTACAAATGGGAAGTGCAAAGAGGTTTTTGGTGCATTCACACACTTTTCTCCCTTGGGAGAATGGAGTGTTGGACGGATTTTGCAGGTTGATTAACTACCTGATTTGAGGCACGCAAGTGTCCTTCCACAGCCACCAAGTTCTGGAATGGGAATTGAACCCAGCAATTTCCGAGTTGGAGGCAGGAGCTTGTCAGGCTCTCCAGGAGGCAGATATCTGTCAGAGGAGCAGTGGCAAGCTGGATTATGCAACAGCCCTGGGTTTCTTGCTCGATACAATAAATGGTAAATGGCGTGGAGCCAGTTCCCTGAAACTTGTGTAAGTTTGTTGGCACCAAGTTATGCAACTATGTGATTAGTATGAGAGAGACTGAGCGTTCAAAGGGATCCATATCAATTTGACAGATGGCTTGGTGAGTAGTAGATGGCGTTTAATGTAGATGTACAAAAGGAACGTCATGCACTTTGCAACAGGAAGTGTGTTAGGAAGTATGTCAGAAAGGGTACTGCGAACAACAACAGCAGCACAAAAGCGAAATACTGCAGGTGCTGGAAATTTGAAATAAAAGCAGCAAATGCTGGGAATACTCAGCAAGTCAGGCAGCATCTGTGGAGAGAGAAACAAAGTGACCTTTCATCAGAACTAGGAAAACAACAACAACCTGGCACATGCACAGCACCTTTAAGATAATAAGATATCCCAAGACATTTAGGCAGCGTAAAGCAAATTACGACACCGAACCACAAGAAATAGGCCTTAAATAATGTCAATGTAGCTCAGCGAGCACAGGGACAACGGATGAACGGAATTTGATGTGAGTTAGGATACAGATACAGGTGGCAGAGGTTTGGATGACCTCAGGTTTACAGAGGTTACAAGGTAGGAGACTGGCCAGGAGGGCTTAGGAGAGTCAAGTGTGAAATTGAGAAGGCATGGATGAGGATTTGAGTAGCTGAGCAGCTGAGGCAGGAGCAGAGTAGGGTGACAGAGGTGAAAATAGGTGGGCTTATTCACGGTGCAGATAAATGATTGAAAGCTAATTCCGGGGTCAAATAGGATGCCAAGGGTGCAAATGATCTGATTTAGCCCCAGACTGTCGTCAGGGCGTGAGATGGAGGCGATGGCAAAGGAATGGAGCTTGTGACCAGGAACAAAGACAATGGGCAACATTTTCCCCAAAAATGGTAATGCCGAGTTCAGGCAGAAAACCAAAGTGTTTCTCCCAGAGAAACAGGCGGTCAACATGATCTTCTCACTCTTTGCCATTATTTTGAAGGGGAGGAGGAGGTTTGTGCTGTATTTGTGAGGGGCAGAACCTAAATAAGTCGATAAGCCCAACTTCAAGAGCTCGAGGCTCCCTGTTTAAAGGGTGCCCTGAAATCAAAGTGAAATTAAATACCCTGCTCCTGCCCACAGACATTGGGACCCCCCCCCCCCCCCCCCATTGATGGTATGTCCTGCCCACCCCTTCATTGATAGCATGTTCTCCTTCAACCCCCGAACATGGATCACCAGCCTGATCTTCCATCCTCCGAAAAAGATCGCCGGCCTTGGGCCCTCCCAATGGATCACTCTATATACCCTGCCCCTTGAGACCCTGCCCCCATCATTCTCTGCTTTTTGGTACTGACCCCGGCACCCTGGCAGTGTCAACCTGCACTGACAGGGTGCCAGGAGGCAGTGCCAGAGCACTGCCCTGCCATGTCTCCAACCACCTGGAGCCACAATTGCCTCCGAGCCCCGTGCCTCCAGTGTGGTCATCATGTCTGGTCTCCGTTTGTGGATGCCAGTAGTGATTCCTGCTGGCACCACGTCATGACAGATGGTGGAGACAGTGCACTTGCCTGGAAGTGAAGCTGATTTTGAATATTAAAATCCATTTAAATGAATAGTAATCATGTTTGCATCCTCGCTGTGCATTCACCTGATTATGTCTGCTGGGAGGGCATGGAACATCGCAAACTGCTTGACGCCCAGCCCAAATCCCGTTTCAGGCCTCTCCTGTAAATTTCCCAATAAAGCAGGATTTGCGCAGCT